>NC_079360.1:0-300000 GCF_029582105.1 Oenanthe melanoleuca
TACAAAAGTGTTGAAGTGAGCTTTATTTCACAGAGAAATAGACCCCTGTTTGTGTCCAGGGCCCTGTGCCTGAGACTTGACTCTGTCTGCTAAAAGTATGAGCAGATCAGGATTTTTACTAAACCCCAGCTGCCACCACTTAGAACACTGGCTGCCTTTGGAGTGACAACACATCCTCCAAACTCCTATTAGGAAACTGGGAGGGTGTGGGTTTTTTTTCAAAAGGAAAAGTCTGGGGGTTTTTGGTCAGGTGACGGTCATCAGGATAGACTCAGGAGCTCTCTATATTCTGGTCTTGAAGTTTGTAGTTTATTATTAGGGCGGGGTGTAAGAGAGAGTGTAAGAGAGAGAATAGATCTTGGAGAGTAAAGAGGATTAGAGGGTAAGAGGCGTAAGAGAGAATATAAGAGAGCGATTTCCTGTTTACAGTGCAATAAGTATTCTTCTATGATGAATATTCTAATTTCCATTAACAAATCTAATACAACATACTAATTTCCTAATATTTGCATGCAACCTATAGGAATCACTAAATTACCATCTTTTATGGCTTTCTTATCTATAACCCTTATCTTTAGACCTTTCCTGCCATACTTGGAATAGGATGCCTGTTGGTTCTTTGGTATTTGTGGCATTTGGCATCATCTGAACAAAGGAAGAGGCCCTAAACCTTCACATGGCTGTTCTCAGCCTCAAAGTTGAAAATTGCTGACATTTCTATTTCACTTATTGTTTCAGAACTTTTCCCTAGGCACTCATATTCATAAGATTTTTCTATTTCCTTCCCAACAGAAAAGAGCCCATGTTCGTGTCCAGGGTCCTGTGCCGGAGACTGGGCTTCTGCCTGCTAAATTTCAGAACAGATCAGGATTTCTCCCAGGCTAAAAATGCCACCACTTAGACCCTGGCTATTCATTCTGTGCCAAAAGCCTCCCCTAAATAGACACTAAAAAAGTGGTGAAGTGAGAAATAGGCCCCTGTTTGTGTCCCAGGCCCTGCGCCTGAGACTGGGCTTCTGCATGATAAAATTGCAAACTTACCATTTAAAATATATTATCATTTTCATCTGTCTTTGTTGTTACAGTTTTTTTAGGACCAGAAGCTTTCTTAATTCTGGAGTAGTGAATCCAGAGTCCTCTGCCAGCAACTCTGACTGCAGTGTGGGTGGTCAGCAGGACTTTAAATGGTGTTTTCCACTTGGCTTGCAGAGGGTGGTTGTCCCACCACTTAACATAGACCCAATCTCCAGGCTGGAAGGGATATGCAGGTGTGTCCAGTCCTAAGGGTCTTGATAGCAAAATGTAACTCTCGAGCTACCGCAAAGTGGAACTTAAATCCATTAAATAACTCTGCAAATCATATTTCCCCTTCATGTGAATTTCACCTGGCATGTGTGGGATTTGATATGGTCTGCCATACAGTATTTCATCGACTGCACTATATATGGTGAAATAAAAAGCTTTTGTTCATGAAACTAACTCAGAGAATGGTAAAGAAATAATCAGAAAATTCTTCACATTCTTGGGTTATCCTATCTGGATGAAGATAGGGGTGATGATCACCAGAATTACAGGGAAGGAGTTTATTGATCTGGGAGTAGGCCACGGCATGGCATCACAAAAAAGTTGGGGGGGATGATTTTGAATAATGCATCAAGGTCTATATTATAGTCCAAGGAAAATATATTTATCACACTACTATTCCTAAGTTTTGTTAATAGCAGAATGTTGGGGGTTGAGTTTAAAGAATTTTTCCCATTATCATGCTAACGGAGCCTGCTGGGTTACACCCAGGATCTTTTGACGACTCTAGACAAATGGGTAGGTGGGAGCTGGCTTCTGGGGGTGAGGGGGGTGGGGTGGGGGGGATGGTAACTGGTACTTCTGGCAAGCTTGGAGGAGGAGGACCCCTGTCTGTAGCGCATGCGGTCAAAACGCAGGAGAGCCAGGCGCCCTGCTTCTCCCCCACTCCAGCCTCCTACCTCTGCAGACACAGCTAATCACCTGGACACAAACGGTGAGCGAGGAGCCTGCTCCCAGCCTGCTCCCACCTGAGACACAGCGTGGCCACTGCCGCCCCCGCACCTCTCGCTCCCTCCTGCAGTTGTGTGGGCCCTGTCCCATCTTCGCCACCAGGACTGAGCGCAGAGAGAGTGTGCCTGCGGCTAAAGAAAGGACTGGAACTGAGTTATCTGCTCTGTTTTGTTGGTAATTTTAATAACTGCTGTTGTTTCTGCTTGTACGGTTAGATATATTAGTAAAAGAGCTGTTACTCCTACCCCCTTATCTCTGCCTTAGAGTCCTTGATTCAAACAAATATAATACTTGGGAGTGAGAGGAATTAAATTCTCTATTTCAAAGATGAGCTGCCTTTATTGGCAGACACCTTTCCTTCAAACCAGGACTCAGAACTAAAAGAAACTATATTCATACAGCGAAGTTTTCCATCATTATACACATAGCATTCATTTTAATATTTGCAAAAATCCAATAATATGATATGTACTTATAACAAGGGGGTTCCAGGGAGATCCACAGACAGAGGCACCTCAGCTCCACACTGTCTCTTTGGGGCTTGTTCTGGGAAACAACCTTCGGGAAACTCAGAGTTCACTGTGGACATTGGAAGGAATTAACTATTGCAGCATCATAAGGCCACTTGCCTCTGGTGCCTAAAAAGGCTGGAAATAAATCCCCACAGACCGATATCTATAGAGCAGGTGTTTATTGCAGTGCTGCTGGTGAGGGGGATATCTCCACCTAACTTACCCA
Organism: Oenanthe melanoleuca; assembly: GCF_029582105.1. Taxonomy (NCBI): domain Eukaryota; kingdom Metazoa; phylum Chordata; class Aves; order Passeriformes; family Muscicapidae; genus Oenanthe; species Oenanthe melanoleuca. The sequence continues at coordinate 2,772 of NC_079360.1, forward strand.
CTCCTGTCATGTGTTGTAGTTTATTCATACAGTAATTATTGGTTAATATTACAATGTCATTATAATATCTCTCATATATGCATCAAAACTAATTGACATAATGTTATCTCATAGTTACAAACAGTTCTTCTGTACTGCACTTGCACTTCCCCAGTTTAGGTGTTCTTAGGGGTCTTCTTCAATGGACGTTCAAGGTCTTCCTGAACATTCCAACTTCACCTTCAGAGCACGCACAGTTGGTCTTTCTGGATCTAACTGGTATAAATTCTCCATTTTGTCCAATTTGGCTAATTAGCTTCACATTTGTCAATTTCTCATTAGTACATCCTGCTGTTTCCCACTATAGCTATACTTGTGTATTTTTGAGATTATTCACCTGGCAAGTTTCTGTTTATTTAAGCATTAAGCGACCAGTTAACCATATCCAAGCTATTACATTGTATAGAAAGTTATGGTTCAGGTTATATTGGTATCTTATAACTCGAGCTATAGAAGCATCTTGTAAATTTGATCCAAATTATATAGGTATCCCCTCCAATTAGGAGGATTTGTTTAAGATTTTCCAAAGTCTGTGTTGTGACTGTGATCTGTGGAAAGTGGATTTGTGCACGTCTGTCCATCACAGATGATAATTTCCACTGGGTGTCATAAAATCTCGCCTAATAAAACCAACTCCATGGCGAAATAATGCCATTTACAAAGAGCAATAATTCTTCCTTTCTGTCCTGCATGTTTAAGGAACTCAGATTTTCACAGAATTGTTTCTTTCTATTTACTCCTTGAACAAGGAGCAAAGGAGTACCTAGGGTTTGCCAGTTCTTTCTTAGTTTTACCAAGTCTTTTCTGAAAGCCTGGAAAAAAGGCATCTGGCAGCTGGGAATCTGTGCGATTGGGACTCTTGTCTGTGATAAAAGATCATGGGAACTAAGTGGCTCAGTACCTTTGAGGCCCTGGACTTTTCATTCAGCCTTTGGCCTGGGGCTGGATTTTCCCTTTCTTTCTGATTTTTCATTCTAAAATTCTTCTTGAATCAGAAAATGCCATGACCTGAATGCAGTTTCTGTAAGGGTGAGTGTGGTTCTTCTCTTGCAAAGCCAAGGCAACAGCCAAAAGGCAGCTCAGGCTCAGCAGGGACGGTGCCCATGAGCTGGGGCTGCCGGGGGAGTATCAGCTGCTCAGGCAGTCTCTGGGGAAAAGCATGGCTGTCCTTTGCTCCCTGCTCACAGCTCTGGGGGCTCTGGGAACTCGAGCGGTGCCAGATGTGCCCGTGACACAGGATGAGCCCTGGGGCTGAGCCCTGAGCCCGAGAGGGGCCCTGGAGAAGGCAGGGACAGCTCTACTCCTCCCTGCAGGGTTTATGCCCTGCTCAGAACCAGCTCCCATCCAGCAGTGACAAATACCATCCTTGGGCCACAGAGGAGAACAAAGACCTTCCCACCCCTAACCCCAGCCCAGCAGCTGGGCTCGGCTGTGTTTCACTTTCTCCTGTTCCACTCCTCTTTGCTGTGTTTCTGTTTCACTTGCTGCTGTTTCCCTCTTGTTGTTGTGTTTGTTTCACTTTCTCCTGAGCCACTCCACTTGTGTTTGTTTGGCTTCCTCGTGTTCCCCTCCTGTTGTGTTTGCTTAGATTTCTCCTGTTCCCCTTGTTGTGTTTGTTTCGCTTCCTCTTGTTCCCCACCTGTTGTGTTTGTTTTGCTTTTTCCTGTTCCCTCTGTTGTTTGTTTCCCTTTCTCCTGTTCCCCTCCTATTTGTTGTGCTTCCCTTTCTCCCATTCCCCTTGTTGTGTTTGTTTCCCTTTCTCCTGTTCCCCCCATATTGAGTTCCTGCCCTTGCAGCTCTCGCAGCCCCTAGGGTTTCCCCTGCGCTTTTTTCCCCTCTGGGTGCTCTGGGTGGCTCAGGGAAGGTGAGAGAGGCTCGGTTCTGCCCAGCCCAGGGTGGGGTCCCTGTGTCCAGAGCTGCTGGGGCCATGACCAGGCTAGCAGGATGTGACAGAGCTGGGACCCAGGATGTGCTCAGAGCAGAAGATTGGTGTTGCTAGCAAAATAACATTAAATATAGCATAGTAAAATTTAACACAGCTGAATAAAATTTAAATTTAAATTCGTACAACTCACGTTTTATACCATTCAGTACTATTTACTACAACAGACATTTAAACAAATACAGCTTAAAAGTCTACAACATTTAATTTGAAATTCATATACAACTTAATTCAAGTAAATCTAATTTAATGCAATGTAAGCCTTATTTCACATAACTGAAAGTTAATGCAAGTAAATACAATTTAACATCATTTAAATTTAAACTGATAAAATTTGCTTTTTGCAATTAAATAAAATTTAATAGGATTTAAATTCATGCAACCTAAAGTTAATGCGAGTAAATACTGTTCAATACCATTTAAAGGAATGCAACTTAAATTTATACAACTAAATACAATTTAATACAATATAAGTTTAAATTCATGCAACTTAAAATTACTAAAAGTAAATACAAATGAATTCAATCTGAATTTAATATCATACAACTTAAAGTTAATGCAAGTAAATACTACTTAATACCACTTAAATTTAAACTAATAGAAGTTAAATTTATACAGTTAAATACAATTGACTACAATTTAAATTTAAATTTATACAACATCAAGTTAATAAAATCAGATCAAGTACAATCAGATTAACATCTATCAAATTGATACCAATAGCTATAAAATACCTACAAAATCAACTTTTTGCAAAAATTATGCGTCTTTTTTTTAGCCCTGTGGCCAAGCTTCGTGGGTTGGGAATGAACATGTTTGTGTTTTCCAGTCTCAAATATTTCTGTCCATTTGGAGTCCAGCTGATGTTTTCCATTCCAGGTATTTGCATGTGTGGGGTCCTTAAGTAATACTCTTCTTCTTCCCTCAGGTACTCTTCAATTAGTGCCACCTGCAATTAGAAAGAATTGGTGTCACAAGCAAGTCCATTCACCTCCATAAAAACTTTAAAAGCTGCTGCAATTAGTTTATTTCAAAACTAATGGTCATTAGAAACAAAAATTCATGAATTCTCCTCTTGGACCACTGGTTGCAGCAGTGGTACCTGACTTTGTCATTATTTTTGTTTTCTCCATTTCTGTTTGGATTCAATTGCTTCATTGCTGTGGAACAGACTCCATGCAGAGATCTACTCAGGATGCAGAGCCTGTATCGTGGGAAGATCTAAAGACTCAAGCTACCCATTGCATTTTAAGCTGAAATAATTAAAAAAAAAAAAAAAAAAAAAAAAAATCTGTTCTGCCATGCTGACAGGGATTCAGTGGAGTGAGGCTTCTTCAGGCACAGCCCAGATGAACAGACTGAAGTGTTCCTCAGCCCTGGTCTTGCACTGGAGCCGTGCTCTACCTGTGGTTTGGGTCAGTGAGAGGGGATGGTTTTGAGAGAGGCAAGCAGGAAAGTTTATGCACAGTTCCATCTGCTGCCTTGGGGTGCTGAGGGCACAAGGAATCAGGAAGAGAAGCTCTGCCTCCTCCTTCTCCTCCTCCTCTTCCTCCTCCTCCTCCTGCCCTCAGGGCTGGCTGGCCGGCCAGAGGAACCTGTTCAGGGGATGTGCTGCACATAGCACATAGCACTGTGCACAATACCATGCTTTCTTGGGAAGATTTCATTGGGAAAGTTTTCTGATGTGTTGGTAAAGCTCAAAGGGCACTCATGCCTGGGCTTTGGTTCCTTTGCTGCCAAGAGATCCATTGCCACATGAGCACAGGGAGCTTGGGCCTCTCCAGAGAGCCTCGTGGCCCGGCTCTGCTGTGATGTGCTCGCCACAGAAACATGCAGAGGATGAGGGAGAGGATTCCCAGTGCCAGCCTCCTTTTGAAGAAGTTGAAATAAAAGCTTAGGAAATAATGGACTGGCCAAAAGCATATGGGAAATCTGGGGAGATTGATCCCAAAGTGCAGGGGTCCAGTGCAGGGCTTGGCCCCATTAACCACAACCACAGAGCTCGCAGGACTCTTCAGCCAGAGACCAAATAAAAATGTCTGTGTGACTGCAGTTAAGTATGTTCTACTTTGGGGGTTGTGCAGGTGTGTGGGTGAGCACAAAGGGCAGAAAGAGGAAGGAAAATGGGTCCCAAGTGATGGGTGGGGTGTGGAGGGCTGGCAAAGGGAACTCTGGAAGAGCAGCAGGATTTACAGCAGCTCTTTAGGACCATCCAGCAGCGTCTGTGCAGCTGGGGATGCCACCAGGAATGAGAGGAATTATGTTCTTAGCTGGAGCCATGGTCTGGCGTGGTCTGCCTTGTGCTTTTTGTATTAATAGGCATGTGCTGCGATGGTGTTAGCACGGCAGGGATGCAGCAGAGCCTCGCTGACAAATCACAAACACCCTGGGGCTGGTGTTGAGCACGGACAGAGGCCAAGGCACGGGATCAGGTTTCACCGGGCACCTCCTCACTTCTGTGCCTTTGGAGCAGACCAGACTCAAGGACTTTTCCTGCCCAAGAAGCAGGCTGCTCTCCTGCCCTTTGCTGCAGGCTGTTACCTTGTGTATTTTAGTCCACACACGCTCTCCAGTTCTTCCTGCCAGGATGTCCATGGCATCTGCCATCAGTGACTGCAGCTGTGGCACCAAGATACAATCCATCAGTGTGCAATTCACACAGAAAATTCTTCTCTGAATACACAAATTAAATCCTAATTCAAATCCTTGGCACTCTGATGATTTTGTGACTCATCTTTCACACAGTGAGTACCTCATGGCCAACTCTTCATCGCTTCAGCCCTTGCACTACATTCTTGTGGGTCTAAAATACTGCAGGATTCCCTCCCAACACCCTTCCAGGGCAGTCCTGGCATTGCCTTACCCTGCACCCTTCCCAACCCTTGGAAAATGGTTAAGATACTCTTAATTCAGAGACAGAGAGACAAGGATTGGATCTGGAGTGTCCTGCCTTTAGCATCAGTGTTCAGGAACAAAATGATGAAAGGTGGTGCTTGAGACCTGTGCTATCTCTTCCAAAATGCTGGGTTAAGTTAAAGGGAATCCAAACAAAAGTTTTTGGAGTCTCTTCACAACATTTTATGCATGATGAGGAATTAAGATCTACTAGCACAATGTAGGTATCAGCATTCCTGGGTGAGCTCAAGGCACAAGGCTGACCCAAAAGTGTCCCTTCAGGGAGGAGGAGAGATACCCTCTGTCCACTCATGTACAGCAAGAAGGAGATGCTTCCCCTTCCTCTTTTTTCCCCAACCCCTCTGGATACCATCACTTTTGGCCCCGTGGGCTGCAGCAATTATCCCCCTGCTGGCCCTCACTGGAGCTAGGCTGGGTCAGCCAAGGGCCTAGTCCTTGTTTCTCAGCAGCCTCACAGATTCTTCACTAACCTGGGGTACCTATACAGCAAGTCTGACACGTTACCACGAGCAGGCAGACAGGTTTGTTCTGAGCCAGGGAGCATGTGGTGGATGGACCTAGCACAGAAAATCAGTTTTCCCTCCCTTCTCCCTCTCCTTTTCAGCTGTACCCCAATCCAGGCTGTTTTGCTGCAGGTTCTTTCTGAGGTCAGAGATGTCAAGGCAGCATGGACTGAATCATTGCAATCATTTTTCCAGACTGATCTGGGGAGGTTTTGGTGTCAGAGAAGGGATTTTAAATAGATGCTGTCAGATGAGTCCTGGTGGTTCTATCAGTCACCCTTGCAGATGATTAGAGCCCTCTCTGTATTGAAGGAGGATTGGAGAACTCTTCCAGGTCCCCATATTGGAAAAAGGACTTCCAGAGCACAGAGTGGAAGTACAGAGCCCTACCCTTTCCTGCTCTCTCAGCCTGCAGAGGCCAAAACAAGTGCTGGAAATCAAAACCTACCAGCTTGTCCTCCTCGTGAGAGACTCTCTGCAGGTAGGGAACAGTTGCCAGCTCAGCCATCACCTGGGTCATCACCTGGGCCTGTTCCTCCCCTCTGTGCAGATGGCTGAGCAGGCTGGCGTGATGGAACTGCTCAATGGCCCCAGCACACGGGCCACGCTCATCCTGTTTGCCCAGGAAAAGAGAGAAGGTGAGAAGGGAGGCACAGGGAACATGCTGACCTTGGTGTCCTGTGCCTCAAGGCATCTCATCTGTGTTTGTGCTGATCCTGCTCTCAGTCGTGTGACCATTTCAGGCCATGCTGCTGGGCTTCGAAGACACAACAAAAAGATTTTCTTGCCATAACCTCTCTAGTAGTGCTAGGAAATAAAGATGTCGTGATGATAGATGGGAAGGGGAGACAGCAGATAACAAACACAAATCACACAGAATCACACAGAATAATGAGGTTGGAAGAGACCTCTAAGATCATCGAGTCCAATCTATGTCCTAACACCTCAACTCAGAGTCTAGACTATAGCACCAAGTGGCGTGTCCAGCCTTTTCTTAAACACATCCAGAGATGGTGATTCCACCACCTCTCTGGGAAGAGCGTTCCAGTACTTTATTATTCTTTCGGTGAAAAATTTTTTCCTAACATCCAACCTATACCTTCCCTGACTTGGCTTGAGACTGTGTCCTCTGGTTCTGTCAGATGCTGCCTGGTGGAAGAGACTGACCCCCACGTGTCTACAGCCTCCCTTCAGGAAGTTGTAGAGAGCAATAAGGTCACCTCTAAGCCTCCTCTTCTCTAGGCTAAACAACCCCAGCTCCTTCAAATGTTCTTCATAAGGCTTGTGTTCCAAGCCCCTCACCAGCCTTGTTGCCCTCCTCTGGACATGTTCAAGTATCTTAACATCCTTGCAGTTTTCTCCTTTGGAAAGGGCTTTTCCACCACCATTGAACAGCCTTTTCCAGTCTCAGGGATGGGCTGATGACAGCATGTAGCTGTCAGCTCATGATTTGGGTGCAGAGAGGCCAACCCATGGTTTCCAAGTCAGACCCTGGAGGAACTGAAGCCTGCAGAGGTGGTCTCTGGCCTCCAGGCAGGCAGGAACATGGTTGAAGCATGTTCCAGCCTTGCCTTCCCATCTTAGCCAGAGCCTTGTGTGTATAATTATGTGGTGAGCTCCAGGCTGTGTGGCTGCAAAACCAAGGGGGCAGCAGCAACTCCTCTTAAGTGTTGCCATGGTTTAATGAGCTTGGGTTTAGCACTGAGCTGGTTTGGCCAAAACCAGCCTGAGCAGAACAGGAAGCTGGCTCGCACGTTTGCATCCACAAAGGAGGAAGAGGGCAGCAGAAAGAAATGTTCGTTCTGTTAAACCCCAAATACATTATTTTTAACTCTCCAAGTAAGTCATGGTGCTTGAGTCTGTAGCTGATGTTTGGCCATTTTAATTTAGCTTATGTGTGATGGAAGTAAGATGAAATCATGTTTGTCGCTTATTGTGTGGAATACTTTAAAGGAAACAAAAGTGGCCCAATCTCAGTCAGGGCCATAAAAGAGAGGACAGTCCCCAGCAGCAGAGCAGCTCTGGCTCTGTGCCCATCTCTGTTCCCAGGTGGATCTGGCAGTCCCATCTGCTCCTTGGGTCAGAGGTTCAGCCTTGCTGGGATCATTGAATGCTCTGAAAACTGAAGGGAAAGGGAAGATGTTTCCCCTGAAAATGGACATGGGCCTGGCAGCTGTTTGTTCTCTTTTCTCTCCTGGGCTTTTCCTCCTGTCCATGGCAGCTCCCTGGGGCTGGTTATGAACCCACAGGCCCCTGGTTCATCCCAGCTCCCTGTCCTTGCTGTTGTGGGGGTGGCACCAGGGTAGCCCTTGTCTAAACCATGGGGCTGCTGTGCCAGCCTCCTTGGGAAAAAGGTCAGCTGGCTGCTGCCTTCTGTGGTGCTGTGGTTTCACCTGGATTTTCTGGGAATACACTTGTGTTTCAGCAAGAATATTTAAATGTCAGAGGGGAGATGAAAAGATGGAAGAAAAATACTGCTGTGTGGGGCTGGTTTGGGCAATCCCAAACCAGCACTCTGTTCTTGTTTCTGACAGGATGAGTTTGTTTTCCCTGTGCCCTGGAAACCAGACCTCTCTGCTTATCTCTGCTTGAACTGTGTGATTCTGCCACTCCAAATTCATTTACACAAGAGGGGAATGCAAAACCTGCCTGATTTGAAAGTTTTTTTTTCTCTTCCTGTTACTCTTTTGAGACTGCAGTAGTTGCAATAGAGGAACTCACCTCCAAAAGCAAAGAGAGAATTGAGGGGGGGAGGGGTAGGGGGGGTCAAAAAATTTTAAAATATCTATTTTTCTGGGGCTTTCAGAAAGACCAGGATTTTATTGTGTTTCCAGTATGCAATCCACACTCCGTGGTTGTAAAGAAGGAATGCCCTCTGCAGGAACAGATCCTCCCTTTTCCCAAAGCTGCCACTTGCATTACTCTGCACACCAGGAACTGAGGCTTTTAATCCTCCAAAGCCAAGAGCAAAGGGCTTCAGGAAAGCACTGCAAAGGAGCAGCCATGTTTCCTCAGGGTGTCTGCCCTCCATCCACTCCTCTTCCCTCTGCTCTGTGTAGATGCTTTTGGCTGACCCTTGCACACCTTTCCCTGTGCTCAGTGTACAAGTTCTGGCATTCACTGCTGCTCCAGCAGCTGCCCTCCAGAAGGAAAGAAACCTGAGCTTCCCCAGACCTCTAGCTCACATTTCTTTTTTCAGGAGAATAATTTAAAAATTGCATGGAAACAGTCTATGTGCAAATTTGATTGTTGACCTCTGTGCTAATTGTCACATTATTGTCTCTGGTGCTAAAAGCTGTGTCCATTATGGCAGAAAGGATGGAGCAGAGGTAACCACCATCACCTGGCCTGTGACTGTAACAGATGGGAAGGTTACTTCACATAGGGATCCATATCTCATTTCTAATCACTAGAAATGCTTCAAGTAGCAGTGATTAACTCTTGATGGAGCTCTGGGTGGGAGGTACAGTCTGCTATGGGTATGAAATAGAGTAACTGTGCTGGGAGTTATGTGAAGTAGGGATAAAATATCATAGGCCATAAATATTGGAGAAAATTGTGTGCAGAGGGACTTTCAAGAAACTGTGGTCACTATTAAGTCACTAGGACTCCTTTATAAAAGAGTTTAAACACACTGGAGCTCTGTTCCTAATGCAATTCACTGAGCATTTCTGGACACTGGAATTACCAATGTAGCAGGAATTACCCCCAAAAATCTCACATCCTTCCCACACACCTCCTACCAGAACAGGAATGGGAAACTCACCTTGATCTTGGTGCTTCCTATAAAAGCCACGGCTGCCATGATCCTTTTCCCAGTGCTCTGCCAAAATGTTTCTGCTTCTTCCTCCATGCTGGGACTGAAAGTTATTTTCTGGCCTAGGAAGTGAAATCACAGAACCACAGAGGCTGTGTTTATTCATCTCCATTTTCTTTAGGAGGCCTGGCAGGATGCTGGGTGAGCTGCAGGAGGAGTGAAAGAGATGGGAAGAGCTGTCTGGGCCACTGGAGCTACTGGCACTGATGGAAATGGGTCCCCAGACACCCCTCACCCCCTCCTTTAGCAAGGACTGTGGGGGTCACCCCTGAGCCACTTCTTAAGCAAGTTGGCACACCTGGAAAGATTGGCAGCCTTTGAGTTACAAACTTTTCCAAGGTTTTTCCAATCTCTTTGTTTCTGAAGCCCAGAGTCAGTAAGTACTGCTGGCCAGGATGAGATTCAACCTTCTCTGGCAACAGGTGAATTCCATGAGGATCTGCATAGGGAAAGGAAAATTATTTCCACTGTCATATTTCTTTTCTCTCCAGCTCTCACTGGGCTTTGAATCTTAGGGCTCTGCAGCCTTTTGCATCAACAGCTTAGATTTTGCTGATGCTTGAGATAAAGCATATTCTGCCCAATTCCCCACAGTGGTGTGGAAGTGTCTGAAGGCCAAGCAGCTCAAACCCTCCAGCTCTCTCCAACTCTTTTGAATTCAGCTGCACAAACACAGTCCACAATGCTTAAGAGCAGCTGAAAGCTGCTACTACCTGTAAATATGTGCTGCACGTATTCAGGGTGCCTCTCAGCAAAGGTTTTATTGGCTTCCTTTATTTTGTCAGCCTTGTCCTCTTTCTCAAAAGGTGTGTACAGAACAGAAAAAGAGATTTCTCCACTGAGGGCTTCTTGAGTCATAGCCTAAAAAAGGGCAAAGAAATGATACATTTCATGTTGGGTAGAGGCTAAAAGAACCCAAACAAAACAACTAGGCAGTTTAGATGGAGACTCCATGAGCCTCCATCTTCAAGGAGGAGACAGGGACCAGGGGAACTGTCTTTCAGATGGAGACAAAAAGTGATTCCATGCTCTCTGAAAGTCATGTCAGAAAGACTTATGAAAAAATGCCTTCAGCAGCCGTATCCAGAATTGCTGTGTTAGGGGAGGTTTAGCTTGGGTATTAGGAACAGATTCTCCCCCCAGAATGTGGTTGGGCACTGGAATGGCTCCCTGGGGAAGTGGTCACAGCTCCAAGACTGACAAAGCTCCAGGAGCAGTTGGCACAGGTGTTACTCCTGGGAATGACGCTCTGCATGGCAAGGAGCTGGTCTCTGGGGTCACTCCCAGCTTGGCCCATCCTGTGGCTCCTCCCCAGGCTGGCAGCTCTCACCTGCCAGTACAGCTGGAGGAGGTCACTGGTCTCCAGCCCCGCTCCTTCGGCCAGGACATACAGACACTGCGCCACCATGGCGCTCCTGAGGACAAAGAAGAGAGGAGTCATCAAGTACTGGAATTGTCTGCCCAGGGAGGTGGTGGTGTCACCATCCCTGCATGTGTTTAAAAAAAAGACTGGATCTGGCACTTGGTGCCATGGTCTAGTTGAGGTATTAGGGCATGGGTTGGACTTGATGACCTTGGAGGTCTCTTCCAACCTTGTGATTCTGTGAATTCTGTGAGTGTGCAGGCAGAGAAGGGGCTCTGTGGCCAGGCTGAAGGGAGGTCCTGGTCAAAGAATGTCAGGGATTTATACCAAAGGTTGCACAGAACTCCCAGTCTTTGTCCAGCTTTTAGATGAGCATCAGCAAACACACGTTTAACTCCCTAAACTCCTAAAAAGCTCCAAATGTCATTTAGGTCACACACACAAAGCTTGTGCAAAGGCCTGGCTCCTAGACGATGTGTCAGTGCTGAGAGCTGCAAGGAAAGCTGCAAGGAAAGGGATGCAGAGGAGCCCTGTGGCAGCAGAAGTACCTGGCAGCCTCCGAGTATCTATGCAGGCACCGAAAGCAGGCAGCTTGGCGCAGGTGATTGCAGAAGTGAGAGGGGTTCTCAATGATGCTCCTTGGGGAGACAAGAGGGATGGTCAAGGTTAGACTGGGATTTCTTACAGTGACTGAGGCAGACACCGTATGTGCTTCTGCTCTACAGCTCAGTGCTACATCTGAAATGCCAGGTGAACTCTCTCTCTTGGCCTCCCTCTCTCTCTCTCCAGCTGTGATCAATGAAGAAAATATTACTAAAAATATTATCTAAATGTTCATTTAATTGTGGTTTTATCCTAAACGCAATTTCATTAGGGGTTTCATTGTGTATTGCTCTAGAAAAAAATGTTCCAGGGGTAATATTCTCTCTTGCCTTTGGCATGTAGGTACCATAGGAAAATCTGCTACAACACAAGCTCTCGTTAACCCTCTGCTCCCCAAACAGGAGCAGCAGGTGCCTAGCCCACCTCCCTGGAAGCACTGTGAATCTGGAATGTATCAGAAGGTGAACTTGAGATATTCTGAAATATGTTAAAGGCACAGGTGCAAGGTGGGTGAACCTTGACCTGTGTGTCAGAGCCTTCAACAGATACCATTAGTCTAATCTAAACACCAATCTAAAACAGTGTCACGTGTAACATGTTTTTTTTTTCTTGATTCCTCTTTACTCACTATTAGACTGGTTCTTCCTGCACAGCCTTTATTCCTAGTCTTTGTTTCCTTTTGGATTTCAGCCTTAGCAGTGAATTTAATCCCTATTTCCTCTCACCTGTGTGAATGATGCAGAGCAAGGCCAGGCTGCCCCAGTTTTAAGTAGCAGATGACGAGCTTTGACTCGATCCAGCTGGCAAGCCTAGAAAGATCATCTGGAGAGGACTTGAAGGGGTCCTCTGTGGCAAAGCCTTTACTGCAAAGCTGCACATGAAACAAAACCATGATTTCCAAATATCAGAATACACCATTTGCTGGGTGGAAATGCTTTTGGTGACTGATCAGTGGAGAAAACTGAAGTCAAATAGACTGGCTTTAACCAAAGTCAGCATTACAAAAATCAGTGCAGAGGGTCCTTCAGGGATGTTCTGGGTTTTTTTGTTTCTGAGGAGAACTGGATTTAGAGATTGCTGCTACAATTCTGAGATGTCCCAATCCCTCTGTCCGCAATCCCAGGGATTAATTCCTTCATCCATTTTCATGGTATGTCCATTCACCAGCCTTTCCTCTTAAGGATGAGACAATTCCCCCTTTCTTCTTAAGTGACCTGTGGTGCTGTCCCTATCACAGTTCATTTCAGAATACAGGGTGCAAAAAAGCACTTTAAAAGGATGACACTTTATCATTTTACTCACTGACTACTATAATATTTATTGCTTAAAAAAATACTTCAGTATTGTAGAAAAAAATAGGAATAGGATATTTGTATGTGAACCGCAAAGCTCTAATATTTGACAAATACTTTTGAATGAAATTCGGCAGAACAGTGCTAAAAAAAAGTGCAGTTGGTTTCTTTCTGAAGGTTTCAAGTGCCTGGCTGAAGGGGTTGGAGTCAGAGTGGAGACAAAACATTAGCTGGGGCAGAGTGAAAACTCCCCATTTACTGAGAGGGCATTTGTTGCTGATAAGAGCTTAGATTAGAGAGGAGCATTTTTTTCATTCTATGGGACTTCAATTTCCTCCACACATTAATACAGTTAAGAATTCGGAGAAAAGTACAAAATTACTTGACATTCTTTGGTTCAGTCCAACACCTTCCCCCTTGTGTGCTTTATTTATAATTCTCAATTCTCAGATTTCAGGTGAAATCTCAGGATTTCTCTCCAACCCTCCAGGTTGGTGCCCCTACCTCCCTTCGCTATTCCTGCCGCAGGGAGTGCGGGGACGGCCCTGGCTTTGCTGCGCAGGTGCCCCTGTGTGGGTTCACAGCCCTTTAAGTCCCGTACCTCCAGTGCCGTGGAGAATTTGGCGGCGGCCGCAGCGAAATCGCGCTGGCGGCAGCGAGCGCTGCCTTCCCGCAGCGCCGCCCGCAGACCCGCGCCAGCGCCGAGCCCCCAGCTGTCCCCCGGGGCTGGGGCTCGGCCGGGAGGTTGAGCCACTGCTGCTGGCCCTGCTGCTGGCCCTGGCTCGCCAGACTCGAACTCAGTGTCCGCCTCATCCGCACACAGCAGCTCCTCTTCTATTTCGCGGAGCCTGGACAGAGGGATGCGGAGCGGAGCGCTTGGGAACGTCCCCGTGCCGCCGTCTGCCGGGGCTTCTGCTCTTGTCCCGGACACATCTCCGGGGCTTCCTGCTTTTTCAAGGCCGCTCCGGGGTCGTTCTTCGTGTTCTTTTGCCTCTTGCCACTCCTGCAAGAGAGGGAGCGGGAGTTGAGGGGAGAATCGCGGGCTTTGAAGTAATTTCGGAGAATCCCAGAATGGTTTGGGTTGTGAGAGGAATGATGGATTTGTCTTTACAAACAAGCTGTGAGTCTGCTGGTAGATAAGACTAAGCAGGTGTCTGGTCCATCTCTCAGGAGAGCTTTGTTTTGTTTCCAGAACTGATTTCTGAAAATGCTTTAGCATGGATTTGAGCACCAAACAAGATGACATGAAGGGGCAATATGTTAAAATTAGTTGCCTTCCATTCTTTTAACTTTATTGCATGCATTGAGAAAAAGAGATTTGGAACATATTATTAAATTTAATTGAATGAAGAAAATAAAATAAATAAATTGCACTTATCTGGGAAAAAATGTCTTTTCATAGTCCAGAGTGGAGATCTAATGTTCCTTCTCTGCTTTATCCTGCTAAGAGGAGGGTGAGTATTCTGTCCTATCCTAAAGTACTATCTAAGATGCCTCCTGTGACCCTGATAAGAACGGGTGTTCATTCATGGAGAACCAGTTTCAAAATCTGCTTAAACATATGAAATCTAATTCTACTCTGAGCACACTGCTTGTTCTTAGGACATATTACTGTGATTACAATGAAATTAAATAGCAGCATCAGAGATTAGGTTCCTGTTCTATTTGTTCCTGTTCACTGTCAAAGTTGTTGTTTAACAGATGGAGCAGAGGAAAGAAGTTTCTTTTGGGATAAAATGGGGATCCAGAAATGAGGCACAGAGAAATGAACCCCACTCAGGGACAGACAGGAGAGCCATGGCCAAGAACTTGCAGGGCTCCCTTCCCTGAGTCCCATTTCAGAACAGTCCTGAGCCAGATCAGCACAGCTGCACTCACCTCAGGGGCTCTTGAGGAAGGTTCCTGTTGAGGAAACATGTGAGAAGGGAACTGCTGGCTCAGTCTAAGCTCCTGGGCCTCCTGGAAGAACACAGGGATGAGCACATTCAGGATTGCACAGCTGCTCCTGAGGACCTTGGTCCAAAAATATTTTCCCAGCCTACCCCAGATCAGGAATTCCAGCTCAGCCTTTTCTCCCTTCCTTGGGAATCCTTTCAACCCTGGAGTTAGAAAATAGAACGAGCAACCTGCAGGAAAGTGTCTCGCTTGATAAGAACACCAGAAGGGAAGTGGTTCAGAGCCCCATCCAGCCTGGCCTTGAACACTTCCAGGGCAACCTCTGTTTTCTGTGGGCAACTTGTGCCTCTCTGCCCTCCTCACCATTCCTCCTCCAGGGAAGAATTTCTTCTCAATATCCAAAGGAACCTTGCCCTTTGTCAGCTGGAATCCATTCCCCCTTGTGCTGTCCCTGCAGGACCTTGTCCCACTTCCCAACTCTCTGTGAGTCCCTTCAGGGGCTGGAAGGAGTTTTAAGTTTTCTCCTGAGCCTTCTTCAGACAGTGCTCCGAGCTCTTGCAGCCTTTCCCAGAGCACGGGTGCTCCAGCCCCCTGAGCACCCTCTGATCCTTCCTGTGGGCTCCTCTGGGCCACCAGGAATCATCTGGGAGGGGACTGGGAGAGGCCCATTGGGGTTTCTGGGCTGTAAACTGGGGTGCTGGCAATGCAAGGAGAAGCTGCTCCCTCATTAGTACCTGCAGTGATGGGAGATGTGGCCATACCCTAGCATGGCCAGGAGCCCCTGCTCCCTGCCAGGCCAGCTCCAGAGCAGTCCCTGGGAATGCCCCATTGTTTCCAAACGGAACCATTCCCCACGGGAGAGCCCACACCCCCCCAGGCCCACCCTGGGCACGGCTCAGGGAGGGCTGCCCCTTCTCCACCCACCTGCCAGGGCTCCATCGGCCGTTCTGGCAGTTGCCAGGTCCCAGTTCCCCATCCAGGGCAGTTGGGGAGCCCCTAGCCCAGCCCAACTGCCCCCTGCCCCCCCAACCCTTCCCAGCACCCCAGGGCTCCCCGGGCACCACTCCTGCTCTGCAGGTGCTGCTGGCAGGGCAGGGATGGCTCCAGGTCCAGCTGCACCAGGGCACTCTGGAGCCTCCAAATCCCCAAACCAGCCTCTCCTTCCCCTGCTGGGGTTCAGGTGCAGGGGCTGGCGCTGGGCTGGGCTCGTGCTTTGTTTCAGATATCCCAAAAACCATTTTCCTCTTGGAGCAGCAGCTGTCACTGTGCAGCTGGGGCTGGTGCTGAACAGGAAGGGACCTGGGTCCAAACACATCTCTGTCATTTCAGGCCCATTCTCAGAGTTGCTGAACATAGCTCTGCCAAAGTTCAACCTAGGCTCTGGGGTCAAAATTTTGGAAACCAAACTAGAATCAGTGACAGCTCTCATCTTGTCCCTGGCTGGTGTTCCCCAGAATTGGATTTAAGATTTTTTTAGATTTTCATGTGAAAGGGCATTTCAATGTGTTCTTTCTGTAAATACTGCAGGCATGTGACTAATTTTATTTATGCTTTATCTTCAAGCTGGGAGTATATAATTTTAGTGGAAGTCATTTTAAATGCACCTCAAAGCTTAAATGACTCAAAGCATCTTTCTTCCCAGCAAGAATATAATAGGCCTTTGGTGCAATCCACCTTAAAAAATGGAGGATGACCGTGAAAAGTATCTTAGAAAATATGGATTTATTTGTTTGTTCCTATTCTGGATGGGCAGTAGGAAAAACCCTGTTGTGGTTTGGTGCAGAAACTAAAGTCAAATTTCTCTTGTACCTCTGATCTTGCAGGATGATTTGATTGGTTTTTTTCCAGGACGTTCACGACACTAGAGAAAAAAATAGGTTTGTCTTTATTTTATATAGTGATAGTATTTTTAAATTTATTTATTTTTATTTTTCAAGACTCTTAAATCTTGCATTTTCTTAATAGTGGCCATACTGAAATTAAAATAAATCCTTCATTGCAATGGAGAAGTTATAATTTTGGCAGCTGCTTGCCCTGCCCTGTTCTGTGTCATTGCTGTGTGGGAAGCCTCTGCTGCTGGGGGTCCCTCTTTCACTGGTTTTGGACATTTGATGACATTGCTCACGTGTTAAAGAGGGTTGATTCCGATTATATTTCTTGCCTGAGCTCTTCTAGTCCAAGTGCTTGAAGTTTATTTTCTAACCTTGCTGATTTTCTCAGCTTCTGTTAATAATTGTGATATTATAACAAAATATTCCTGGGTGGGATTTTGCAAGACTCTGTATAAGCTTTCTGTTTTGTTCTTGCATCACTTAGTGCAGGGTCAGAACCAAATACAGCACTTTGTGAGGAGCTGGGACCTCTGGGGCTGGGAGCAGTCCCTGGCCAGGGCACGAGGCTGACCTGGCCCTCTGCAGCACCTCCCTGCCTGAGCAGGCACTGTCTGCAGAAGCCATGGAGGATGTGGGAGTCATTTGTTGTATTTCATCATTTATCATGTTCCAATATGGGGTTTGGTGGTGGCTTTGGTTTGTCGTTTTTTACTTGTTTGGTTTGGTTGGTTTTTTTGGCAGGCAGCTATTATAGTTGCTGTTACTTTTAATTAATATCTTCCCTGTTTTATAAGTAGTAGAAAGCCTTCTGTGCCTGTTTGCAGGCAGATCTAGAGTCAAAGGAGGTGGAAGCTGGTGCAAAGGAGCTGTAATGTCACTGCAGAATTCAGTGCAGAAGTCTCATGTCACAGAAAGTGAGGCAGGGCCCAGGTGGGCACTGAGAGAAAGGGCCGGGGTGTGGAGGTGATGGGCGGAGTTGTCCATGCTGTGTTAGGCCTCGAGGAACTGTTTTTCCATTGGGCATGGTCTCCTTAGGATACACTGGGTCAGTGTCAGCTGCACAATGCAGTTATCACCTCTTCAAAGTGGGCATTGCAATCCTTATCTCCACTCCTCAAACCTCTCTAGCTGTACAGGTCTTTTAGACCTGACAGAGGGGCTGGGAAGGTAACGACTCATTAGGCCTTTCTTTGTTTGAATGAGCCCTGCAGTGCATTTGGTGCTCTGAGCCCAGGGCCCTCAAATCTTGAGAGGAGAGAGCAGCAATCCCTCAAGAAATCCAAGTCAGAAGAAAAACCCAAAGTGTCTTGGAGCATAAAGAGCTGCCAGTGGAACCCTTTCTGCTGAAGCCTGCCCAGGGCCTCACTGGAGTCCACAATTGGAGGCTGTGACTGCAGGCAGGCAGGCAGAGACACTGGGCAAGTGGCTCTGGTGCTGAGCAAACCCTCTGTTTGATGGAGCACAAGGGCCAAGGCCTTAATCTTGGTTCCTGGGACAGGAGATCCTCTCCCTCCAGAGCCCAGGGCTCTCCCTGGAGGCAGCCTGGGCTGTGCTGGGCAGTGCCCAGGGAAGGACACTAGTGTCACGGTGCCAGCATCCCCAGGGCTACAAGGACACAGCCCCAGTGCCACGAGGAGAACCTGTGTTCCCACAGATTCACTGGGGCACATGACTGCCATGGCCAGGGGAAGCAAGAGCTCAGGCACTTGCAAGCAGGTTCAAAGCTCTCGGGGAAGGACCCTCTGGGCAGCTAAGGATGGGGAATCCTCTCTCCTCATCATCCTCATCCTCTCTCAAGCACTCAGCCCAGCCCTGTTGAGTCTTTCACCATTGGCCCGGGTTTGGCTTCCCTTGCCCCACCTGGCCTTTCTGAGCCATGCTAATTCTGCCCAGGCCAGCAATGCCATGAAATGAGTCTCTTCCTTCCATGAGCTGCACTGGCCTGCTGCTCCTCACGCTATCATCCAAGAGATCCCACCATGAGGAAGAGATTTTTTACACAGAGGTGAAAGCAAGGAACAGGGTGCCCAGGGAGGTCTTGGATGCCTCATCCTTGAAAACATCCAGAGCCACGTTGGACGGGGCTTTGAGCAGCTTGCTCTGGTTTGAAGATGTTGAAGAGATCCCTGCCCATGGCAGCTTGTTGGACTTTAAAAGGCCTTTAAAAGTTGTCCTGGAGCGACTTTGTGATGTTGAATTCTATCCCCATTTGTGTATAGCCCAGAAATAAGTTTTGTACCTTTAAGTCTGGCTTTGAGAGTGAAGGGGGGAAAGAAGCAGCTGTGGAATGTTTGAGACCATTGTTTTCAAAACATAGAGAAAGGAATTTCATTGCTTTTTCTCCTGGACTGTGTCCTGTAGTGAAGAGTGCGACAGAGCTCTCCTTTGTTTTTAGTTAGTTTTTGACTAACTGAAGCAGGGAATTTCTCTGTCATGCTCTGGAAGTGCTCAGGTGTGCGGTAACAGCGGTGAGAGCAATGATTGACAGCAGTGACAGCCACATGGCCATGCCCCCTTCAACCCCGCCCTGCTTGGGCCCCACCCCCTTCACCCCTGCTACCTCTGGATTGGCCGCTGGCCTTCTGGCCCCACCCATTCAGTATCCCTGGCAAGAACACCCCCTTATTAGCATAAACCCCACCCCTGCACCTCGGCCCTGCCCTCTCGGGGGTCCCAGGCTTCCCCTCCACCCACAATGGGGATTGTGCCCCACTGGGGGGGTCTATAGGACAAGGTTGGGGAGCTCTATGGGATGGGGGAGGTTATGGGAGTCATCCCCAGTCCAGGAGTGTTTTTGGGGGGCTGGAGTGTGGGGGGGGGGCTATGGGGTAGAGGAGGGGGTCCAATCGGTCAGGATTGGGGGGGTTTAAGGGGCAGCAATTGGGGGGATATAGGGCGGGGGGTGTCCCACGACGCACCAATCCCCAGCCCAGAGCCCTGGAGTGTTTCTGGGGGGTCCCTCCGTGGCTCCGGGGATTCTGGTTTCTGGTCAGGACTGGGGATCGGGTCTGTCGGGGGGCACCCACCGATAGGTGCCCTCATACAGGAACCCCTCCCGCCGCAGGAGCTCGTCTGCCTCGGGGGAGCCCTGGCTGGGAAAGGGGGAACACGGGGTCAGGGGGGAATCTCCGCGAACCCCCAAATTCCCAATGGCAACACCCCAAATCCCCACTGAGACCCCCGGAAACCCTCTCAAGCCCTGGGACAACCCAAATCCTCAGTGGGATTCTTGAGACCCCCCCCAAATCCCCAACGGGACCCCCCCCCAATTTCCCAGGGAGACCCCCGCAAATTCCCAGTGAGACCCCCGGGACCCCTCTTAAGCCCTGGGACAACCCAAATCTCCAACGGGACCCTCAGGACCATCCTCTCCCTGCCCCCCCCCCCCAGGTGTGCCCAGGTGCCCCCAGACCCCCATACTCCTGCACCAAGTACCGCCCATTGCCCCCCCAGGTTTCTCCTAAGGCCCCCCAGACCCCCCCAGGAGCCTCCAGGTACCTCCAGGTGCATGCCCCCACCCCCCACACCACCCTGTATCTCCCCCCAGGTGTCCCCCCAGATGCCCCCCAGCCCCCTCAGGTGTCCCCCAGCATCCTCAGGTGTCCCCCTCTCACCTAGGGGGAGAGGGAATGGCGGGCTCACAGCACTGCTCGATCTGGTGCAGGAGGGGCCTGAAGATGCACCAGGCCTCACACAGCTCATCACTGGGGGTGGGGAAGGACATCCCAAAACTGAGCTGGGGGACCCTGAACTTCCCTGAACCTCACCTGGGCCCCCAAACTGGTCCCATCTTCTCCTCCAAACTGGTGTACCCTGCCACCCCAAACTCACCTGACCCCGCCCCAAACTGGTCCCACCAACTCCCCCAAACTGGTGCCTTCATCCCCCTTATACTGGTACCCCCAGACTCACCTGGCCCCCCCCCCCCCAAACTGGTCCTATCTTCCCACCCCAAACCAGCCTCAGCTGTCCTCCCCATGTCCCACCTGTCCCCCTCAAACCAGTCCAACCTGCCCCTCCAAATTCTACCTTCCCCCCTCAAAATGCTGCCTGCCCCCACTAACCTGGCCTCACCTGCCCCTCCCAAATCTCCCCTCTCCAGACTGGTCCCATCTGTCCCCTTAAACTGGTCCCGCTCACCCTTCCCAAACTGGACTCACCTGTCCCCCTCATGTCCCACTTATCCTCACCAGACTCTTCAGCTCCTCCAAACTGGTCCCACCTGTACTGCCCCACCACCCCTCTCCCGCCTCACCTGTCCCATCATGTCCCACTTGTCCCTATGTCCCACCTGCCCCCACCATGTCCCCTCTCACCTGTCCCTGTGCTCTACCTGTCCCTGTCTCACCTGTCCCCACCATATCCCCCCTGTCCCCAGGTGTCACCTGTCCCCAGTCCCACCTGTTGCTGTGTCTCACCTGTCCCCACCATGTCCCCCTGTCCCCAAGTGTCACCTGTCCCCAGTCTCATCTGTTGCTGTCTCACCTGTCCCTACCATGTCCCCCTGTCCCCAGGTGTCACCTGTCCCCAGTCCAACCTGTTGCTGTGTCTCACCTGTCCCTACCATGTCCCCTGTGTCCCCAGGTGTCACCTGTCCCCTCTCACCTGCGCACAAAGTGCATCTGGTTCCCGCAGATGACATCCAGCAGCAGCTGCTTGTAGGCGTCCAGCAGCTTCACATCCTTGGGTCACCAGAGTGGTCTGGGGAGGTCCAGGGGCAACCCCAGGTTTGGGGGACACCCCCAGGTGTGGGGCACACCCCCAGGTGTGGGGGGACACCTGGGCTTTGGGAGGACCCTGCGAGGTGTGGGGGGACCCTGGGGTTTGGGGATTTTAGGGGCTCCTCTGGATTGGGTGTATGGGGAACAGCTGAGCTTTGGGGGGACCCAAGTGGGTTTTGGGAACACCCCCAAGGGTGGGGAACCCCCCAGGATGAGAGGTCTCCACCCACAATTTTGGGGTGTCAATGTTCCAGTTTTGGTCTCAACACTACAATTTTGAGTCTCAGTGCTGTGATTTTGGGGTTCCATCCCCGTTTCTGGGTATGCAAACCACACTTTGGGTCTCAATGCTCCATTTTCATGTCCCCAACCCCCATTTTTGGGTTCCAATGGTCCCGTTTTGTCTTATGAAATCCCGTTTTTGTGTCTCAATGCTCCTTCTTTGTGTGCCCAAACCCCATTTCCATGTCCCCACTGTCATTTTGTGTCCTCACTGCCATTCCTGTGTCCCCACCCCAACTTCCATGACCCCATCTCTATTTCTATGTGCCCATCCCCATTTCCATGTTCTCACCCCATTTTATGTCCCCACTGCCATTCCTGTGTCCCCACCCCCATTTTGTGTCCCAACTGCCACTCCTGTGTTCCCATCTCCATTTCCGTGTCCCTACACCCATTTTGTGTCCTCACTGCCATTCCTGTGTCCCCGCCCCCATTTCATGTCCCCACCCCCATTTCATGTCCCCACTGCCATTTTATGTCTTCACCGCCATTCCCGTGTTCCCACCCCCATTTCCATGTCCCCATCCCCATTTTTTGTCCCAATTGCCATTCCTGTGTCCCTGCCCCCATTTCTGTGTCCCCACTGCCATTCCTGTGTCCACGCCCCATTTCATGTCCCCACCCCTATTTCATGTCACCACCCCCATTTTGCGTCTTCACTGACATTCCTGTGTCCCCACCCCCACTTCCATGTTCCCATCCCCATTTCATGACCCCACCCCCATTTTGTGTCTCCACAGCCATTCCTGTGTCCCCACCCCCACTTCAATGTCCCCACCCCCATTTTGTGTCCCCAATGCCATTCCCGTGTCCCCACCAACACTTCCATGTCCCCACCCCATTTTGTGTCCCCACCTCCATTTCTGTGTTCCCACATCCTATTTCCATGTCCGTACCCACATTTCCATGTACCCACTGCCATTCCTGTGTCCCCATCCCTATTTCTGTATCCCCACTGCCATTCCTGTGTCTCCACAGCCATTTCCACATCCCCACCCCTATTTCATGTCCCCACCCCTATTATGTATCCCCACTGCCATTTCTGTGTCCCCACCCCCACTTCCATGTCCCCACCCCCATTTCCTGTCCCCACTGCCATTTTATGTCCCTACTGCCATTCCTGTGTCCCCACTGCCATTCCTGTGTCCCCACCCCCACTTCCATGTTCCCACCCCTACTTCCCATGTCCCCATCTCAATTCCACATTCCCAATGCCATTCCTGTATCCCCACCCCCACTTCCATGTCCCCACTCCCATTTTGTGTCTCCACCACCATTTCATGTCCCCACTCCCATTTCCATGTCCTCACCCCCATTTCATGTCCCCACTGCCATTCCTATGTCCCCATCCCCATTTCTATGTCCCCACTGTCATTCCTGTTTTCCCACCCCCACTTCCATGTCCCCACCGCCATTCCTGTGTCCCCTGCCCATTTTGGGAACCTTGTAGCAGCTGCCATAGGTGAGGTTGAGCTCGCACTCCTTGGGCCGCAGGTACATGTCCGGTTTCTTGGTGTTGAGTTTGGTGTAGAAGGCCTCGCACAGCTGCACCCGCACCACCAGCGCGTTGAGCTTGCACAAAGATGTCCCCAGGCACCTTCCAGAACTGCAGCTGCACCTCGGCTTTGCGCTCGTTCAGCACCTTCCCACAGCGCAGCATGAACGGGACACCTGGGGACAGTGGCATCGTCATCGTCATTGTCAATGTCATCGCTGTCACCACTGTCATTATCATCAAAGACATCATCATCATCAACCTCCATCAATGTCATCAACATCCATCATCATGAACATTGTCAACCCCCGGCCCTGGGATGGAGTGAAAATGGGGATCCGAGTGTGTCCCCCCTGTCACTCCAGTCTGGGGACCCCTTGGGAGTCACATGAACCCAACACGGCACGCAGGCCAACCCCAAAAGGTGCAGGGTCCCACCTAAGCTGCCAGGGGAATTTTGAGAAGGGGCATATAGGGTGTGCCCAGGCAGGACCAAGAGCCCAGCACTGCCCCAGCCTGACCTGCCCTGGCTCCATCCCAGCTCCTCCCACGGGATGCTGCTGAAAATCCCCGCCCCTTGGCACAGGGTCACCTCCAGCTGCCAGGTGGAGCACATCAGCCTGGAGCTGGGGTTGGAAAAACAAGGAAGGGGGCAAGGGGTAAGAGTGGGTACTGAATCGGGGTGGGGGGAAAGAGGAGAAGAGATGGAGGAGGGATGAGGAAGGAGAAGGGCCAGAGAAAGAGCAGAAGGAGGCAGGATGCAGAAGGTGGAGGAGTGTGACCCCTCTCAATGACATTTGGGGGTCCCAGCCCCCTGCTTTCCCTCACTCTTCCACCCCTTCCCTACTGTCCCCCAACCAATCATCCCTATCCCACATGCTTGATTTTCGGGCTTCAAGGCCCCTCCTGCTCACTCTGGGGGTCCCCCCTTTCCCCTCTATTCAGGCACCTCATGGCAGCTTTTTACCGGGAGGAGTCCCTGAGTTTTGGGATTTTTGGGCTGCAGTTTTGAAGTGGAACAGTTCTGTCTGGCTTTCCCCTCCTTGTTGTGGTCTCTCAGCTGCCCCTCACACTCTGGGGGGTGCTGGGATTTCCCTCCTGGGGACAAGGACATTCATTGCCTTCCAGGAGCCCAGTGCCAGGCTGGGGCTCCAGGGCAGGGGCTCCTTGAGCAGCTGCCCCAGAACCTCCTCAAAGGTATCCCAGCGCAGCCACAGCCGCTCGGCCTGGGGTCCTCAAAGCCCTCAGCAAGTTCCTCCCAGGAACCTCAACTCCCTCAAACCCAGCATCCCCCACAGCTCCTGCAAGTTCCCCCCATGGCACTGGCTGTGGCCATGTCCCCACATGTCACTGGCCACATCCCACCATGTCCTCACCCATGGCTGTGTCCCCACCACATTTCCATCCCTGTCATTGTCCCCCACACCTCCATCCCTGTCTATGTCCCCCCATGTCCCCATGAATGGCCATGTCCCTGTCCATGTCCCTTTGTCCCCATGTCACTCCCTATGTCTGTATCCCACCATGTCTATGTTCTCCCATGTCTTAGTTCAGTGTCTTTATTTTTAGTGTTGGATATTTTTTAAAGGGCTGAAGAGAAATCAAAAGCAGATCAAGTCCAGAAGAAAAGCATTTCCTTATTCATGCCAGCTGAGGATCCACGTGCTTGGGTGGGAGAAAATAAACTTTTCTGGAAAGGTTTCCACCTCACTGTCTCTAAAATCTTGCTCTTTGCCCCAGTCCATCACTATTTTGCTGCAGAAGACACCCTTTAGTAATAGAAAATCAAAATTGTGTGATTACTGAGGTTGGAAAAGACCTCCAAGACCATTCAGTATTCCTGGATTCCACCAGAAGATAGGATTGAACACAGATTTTCTGGGGTTGAAAGCCAACAAATCCACTCTCCCCAAGGAATTCCCAATATCAGTTTGTGTCCCAATGGACATTCCTGCCCCTGCATACATCCAGGTGCCCTCAGGGAGACAGCATGACGCAGAGCCCCCACAGCCAGGTGTCTTCCCAACAAGGATCACCAGGACCACGGATCACCAGGGCTCTGCCCAAGGGGGGTCACTGGGGATCATCCAACACTGATCCTCCCATGGGGAGCTCTTCCCACACTTGGGGCACTCACAGGGCTTCCCTTAGCAGTGCCTCCATTGGTGTTGGGTCAAGTGAGAGCTCCTGGAGAAACTCTTCCCACACTCTCGACACTCATAGGGCCTCTCCCCGGTGTGGATGCACCAATGGACAGTGAGGGTGGACTTGGACTTGAATCCCTTCCTGCAGTCGGGGCAGCAGAAGGGTCTCTCCTCTGTGTGAATCCTCTCATGTACAAGGAGATCAGAGCTGGTCTGAAACCTCTTCCTACACTCAGGACACTCGTAGGGCCTCTCCACAGCATGGATGTGCTGGTGGTTTCTCAAGTTGGAGCTGTCACTGAAGCTCTTTCCACATTCCAAGCAGATGTAGGGCCAGTCACCAGTGTGGATCGCCTGGGGCCGCATCAGGTGGAAGCTGTCTCTGAATCCTTTCCCACATTCCCCACACTAGCAGGGCTTCTCCCCAGTGTGGATCACCTGCTGTCGGATCAGGCCAGAGCTGTGTCTGAAGCTGTTACCACATTTCCCACACTCATAGGGTTTCTCCCCAGTGTGGATCCTCTGGTGCCGGATCAGGTTGGAGCTCCAGGTGAAACCCTTCCCACGTGCCAAGCACTTGTGGGGCCCCTCCTCTCCATGAGGCTTCTCCACCAGCTCTGAGCTTAGCCTGTATCTCTGGCCGCCTTCCTGGCACAGGAAGGGTCTTTCCTCTTCACAGCTCCCCGGCCTGGGTTTGCAGCCCCTTCTTGTGAGAAATCTCTGGGGCTCCTCCTCCATCCTCCCACGCCTAAGGAATGAAAAAGCCTGGTTTGAGGGAAAAAAAAAACACGAAAGCTCCATGGATGGGGGGATCCTCCTTGCCCAAGTTATTTCCAGGAAATCATTGGGTCTTGTGTCTATAGCAACCTCCAAAAACCAAGATTCAGATGCAAAATCCTCCAAACATCAAGACACAGACCAAAAAAACTCCCCAAACAGCAAGATTCAGCAAAAAACTCCCTCCAAAATATAAATCTTAGCCCCTGCAAAAAACCAAAGCACTAACATTTAGCCCAATAAAGCTCAGAAACACCAAGATTCACCCCTGTGAAAATCGTGGAGACCCCCTCCCTTGTCACCTGCTGCACATGAGGGGGACAACGCTCCTGGGGCAGAGGGGAGGGAGGGGCTGCAGATACAGAGAGGGTTGAAACCTTGTGCTGTTTCCTGTTTCTGTTCCCCCTCCAGTGTCTCTGCTCTTCCTCACCCTCCTCTTCCTCCTACTCCTGCACAATCCCATCTTCTCCTCCCACGTGCATCATTTGACCATTTTGTTCTTCAACCCTGCTTCTCTTTCGCTTCTCCTGCTGTCCCCAGCCCAGCACCCACTGCCGGCTCCCTCTTCCCCCCAAACCCACAGCATCCCAGCGCAGGGGCAGGGATGGAGCTGGGGCAGCGCTGGGCTCTCGGCCGCTCCCGCCCGCACTCGGTCTCCACTGCAGCCGCTCCCGCCACGACAGCGCGGGGGCCCCCGGCCTTGGCGCTGCCCCCCTCTCACCTCCCCAGATTCCCCTCGCGGGGGGCGCTGGGGCCCGGGGGGCGCAGGTGGGGTCCAGGTGGGGAACGCTGGGAGCTGCGGCTCTGCCTGGACACTGCCAAGTCATTAGCGCCGCGCGCTCTCATTGGCTGAGCGCTGCCCGAGGGGCGGGGCTGCACCAAGTCGGGACACCCTGCTATGAGGGGGATGGCCCGAAAACGGGGGACCCCATGAAAGGAAGAACAGGGAAGTGTCTTTACAAACATATGCCGGGAATCTGCTTGGAGATAGAGCCAGGGACGTGTACATAAGGAAGTGACAGCAGAAGCCATCAGTTTCAGAAAATGTTATTAACTGACCACACAGACTGCTGCTCAGCCAAGGTCCTGCTCAATTAATGAACTCCCAGAAAAAGAACAAAGACTTAACAGAGCCATGAATATCGTTAGCTGTACAAAAGCGGGGTGCATATTACGGCGGAGGTGCATTGGGAAGTTTGTATCTCTCAAGTACTTCAGTCAGTGGGGAAAGGGAGATGGGGCCGGGAAAATTAGGATGAAAAGCAGGCTGTGCCCTCCAACAATTGCAGAGACCCCATGGGAACTATCCCATGGCCTCTCCCTTTTTCAGTGAATGAAATTACTTTTACAGGACTCCTGTGTCTTCTTTGTTCAAAGAAACCTCCAGTGAGGTGAATTTTTCCACACACCTTGGGGCTCGGCTGGAATTCCTTCACCCATCCGGGGCAGGGGCAGTGAGTGGAGCTGAAGGTGCCTCACCCAGTTTGGGTGATCAGCTCCCCTGGGTGGTGGCGGCACCGGGCATGGATTGGGTACCCGAGAGTGACCAGGAGACAGATGAATGACAGATCAGAGGGGCTGTGAAGAGTCAGCAGCCAGAGAGCACTGAAAATCTCATCAGTGAATACAGTGGGATCTTCGGGGAGTAAACATGGCAGGGCACCCATGGAGGGGAAAAAGTGAAAGCCAGGAAGGGCTCTTGGAAAAAGGGATGATGATCCCAAAATATCTCTGAAGGGTCCCCTGGGAGCATGTTGAGGCAGTTTGCACATTCTCCCAGAGGTAATCAAGGAGATGGACACCCAGGGGGACAATAAGAGAAGTCCACAAGGGATTTAGACAACAGGAGCTGGATGGTGTTGGTGTGCTGGGAAAGGATTGGGTGAAGGGGAGTGTGCAGGAATATGGTTCAGGCAAGAAGCAGCAGGAAGAATTTATGTGGGAAGAAATGGATGATGGAAAAAAGAAGGAAGAGAAAAACACTGAGGATGGGGATGTTTTTCAGCAGGCTCTTATCCTCAGATTTTGCCAGCTGATCCAGATCCTTTGTATCCCCGGTTCCCAGGACAGGCAGACAAGAAGGTCAGGATTTCAGGGGTTTCTCTGTGCTGGGGAGCGGCAGGAGCGGGCGCAGAGGGGCGGCACCGGGAGCACGGGCTGGGGGCTGTGGGGAGCTGCGGGGCCGGGCCGGGGCTGTGGGGCAGCCGGGGCTCAGTGCCGGGCGCTGCCTGAGCCCAGCACCCCCCGGACAGGGCCGGCAGTGGCCCCCGGCCCCCAGGAGGCTGCGGGACGTCCCGGCCGCTGCCCGGCCCCGTGGAGCTACCGGCCCTGCCCGCCGGGGGGGCCGCGTTCGGACACTGCGGCAGGACAGGGACCGGCTCTGGGATACGAGATGGGGAGGGCAGGGGAGCACAAGGACAAGGAGGAAGGAACAGCTGGAAAACGTGCACTGGACGTAGATGGATCGAGATTCGCTTTTAAGCATTTTGTTTGAGTCACTGCAGAAATGAATGATTTTGCAGGAAGCTCAGTAGCTGTCAGAGGATGAGCACCCCCAGGCACTGAGGGGGGCTGCAGGAGGGGCAGAAGAAGCCCCTGGAGCAGTTGGTCAGAAAGGCTTAGCAAGGGAATGCAAGAAGGGATGAGGAAAAGGCCAAGGTGAAGGCAAAGGCCATGGCCCTCTCCATGGCCCCTTTTACAGCCCCTGAGGGATGAACCCCAGGGCCCAAGGAGGCCCCAGCACCCAGGGGGTCTCAGAGCCTTACACCATCTTGAACCAGGTTCCCTCCTTACACTGACACCATTCAGTACTTATATCAAAGGTGCTTTCTGGGGATGCCCACTCACACAGGATGGTAAGCTGTATTTTGCCTTTGAGTGGGAACAAGAGGTGGAAGGGAAAATGCTAAAGACATGGACGGCCCTTCCGCAGGGATGCACGGAAGCACCAGCCTTATTTGGGCAAGCCTTGCAGAAAATATCACAAGAATTTACCCCACCCCCAGGGATTGGGTTAATGCAGGATGTGGATGACTTGCTCCCATCAGGAGGAAAAGAAGTGGTAGAAGAAGCCTCTGTGAAATGTCTGAATGTTCAGTCTAAAAAGCATCTTTGGGTATTTGAAAAAAAAGCACAAATGCTGGAGAAAAAGGTTAAATATTTGGGACGTATTTTGACTGAAGGTTAGTGATGTATTTACCCAGAGAAGGACCAGGGAATCTCAGAAGTAATGTTACTCAGCACTAAAATGGAGCTGGGACAATTCTGAGGATTAAGAGGGAATTGCAGGACCTGGATTGAGGATTCTCTGTTCGAGCCAGAACATTGTATGACTTTTTAAGCCCAGATAGCCTCAATATTGTGGTATGGACACGAGAAATAGCAAAACTTCAGAAAATTAAATAAAACCAAAATGATTGGTGCCCCAGCCATGGCTCTTCCAGACTCAGAAAAGAAACTTGAATTGTATGTGTGTTTTGGTACATATTATCTTATTGGTTTATGGCAAATATTAAAATGAATGCTATAGGTAGCATATTGGAAAACTTTGCTGTAAGAATATAGATTCTTTTTGTTTTGCTATTAACAAAACTTAAAAATAGTAAGGTGATAATTATATTTTTCCTGAACCATAACACCGTGATGTAAAAAGCTTTTGTTCATGAAACTAACTCAGAGAATGGTAAAAAAGAAAAGATAATCAGGAAACTTCACATTCTTGAATTATAGGACACCAGACCCACAGGGAAGGAAAAAATGTTGAATTACAGGTTGGGGGGAATTATTTTGAATAATGCATGAGTATCTATGAATATGCAACAGGTTGATACATTTAAGGAAGTGTTTTCTGAGTTAGGGTGTGCTCTTGGCTGAAGGCCAAGCACCCAGCTGTTATAACCTTTTGTTTATTGTTTGCCTCTTACTGTCTTTTATTAAACCTTTTAAAATTTACCAAGAAAGTGAACTTATTTTTCACAATGTGGATGTCACACAGGGCCATGCCAAAAGAATTCTTGCACTAAAATGTTTAATCCAGTGGCCAGAGTGACCTCATTGTCTGCAGAATTGTGGAGCCACAGCTTAAATAGCACCTGAGGCCCAAAACTGATGGCAGGAGAATCTCCTGTTGTTCAACTCTGGCACCAAGGTAAGCTTCGATAACCAAAAGAGCCTCTCCATGGATGAGCAGTGCTTTGTTATTACAGAATGAAAGATGTTCAATGGCACAGGAGGATTCAGAATTGAGGACAGGAGAAGGGTTTAACCCAGCCTCCTGTTTGAACAGCCTGCACAGGGGCTGGGAATAAACCCATGGCTGCATACTAGTGACAAAGCTTCAGAGCCAGGCTAGGAGAGATTGATGAGACATTCCCTGGCCTGAGGGACAAAATGTGTTCATGGATGGGTCTGCAAGGGCAGGAGAAGGGAAAAGAACTACAAGACATGCTCTGATTAAGGAAAGGGAATTAGAGCAAGCGCAGGTTACCGCCCGCATGGTCAGCTCAACCAGTGGACCTGTGTGTGCTTGGAAGAGCCTGGCACTGAAATGCCCTGCGCAGAAAGCTCAAATATCTGCTGGTGACAGCATGGCAGCTAACAGGGTGGCAGAAGCAATTCTGGCTCCTTCAGCAATCACTAGATCGCTTATTAAAGTATTTCTAAAACAAATAACTTCAAGAGAAGGGATTGCAGAAGCAACAGACTCAGATGGGGAACTCATTTTACAGAGCTCAGGTCAGGTGGAAAGAATGAATGGGGAAATAAAAAAACTCCTTTGGAAGCTGGTGACAGAAACCAAGATGCCAGGGTACAGCTTTTGCCGTTGGCTTTGGCAAGAATAAGAGCCATACCCAGGGCAGATATTAAACTATCTCCCTTAGAATTGGTGTTTGGAACTCTTTACACTGGTAATTCTCCACCTACTGCAAGGTGGACATAAGGGATGTATATTTCAAACAGTCTGTGGCCACAATCCTATCTCCTGTGAAATCTCTCCCACAGGAAGCTGGGCTGGCACAGATTCTGCCTTGGCACTTTGCTGTTCCCAACATCCAACCAGAATATTGGGTCCTGCCTAAGGAGTGCAAAGAAGCACCACTGGTGGCCAAGTGCCGTGGCCCATTCCAAGTGTCCCTGAGCACAGAAAAAGCTCCAGCACAGCTCAGCACGGGGGGACCCCTCACCCTGGGCTCAGGGGCTCTCAAGCCCCGCAGATTTGCACTTCCCGGCTGCAGCACCAGCATGGGAGGCCCCACTGAGCCTGCACTGAAGGCAACGCAGCAGCAGCCAGGGCTCCACACTGGGGGGAAGCCCCTGGGCCTGCCCACACATCCTCTGCCTGGGCACCCTCCTTTGGCATCTCCAGCCACTGGGGCCAATCCTTGCTGCCACTGCTGCTTTTTGTGCCTGCACTCCCACAGCTGCTGGGGAACACAACGGCACAATTCCACTCTGGCTCTCAATTGCACTCACACACTGGGCTGAGGGTGATTAGAAATTTTCAAAACAAATTGGCTGATGTTTGAAAATATACCATTTAAATTTTTTAGAATTCTTATATTCCTACTCAGGCTTGGTTTGTCTTTGCATCAGGGAAATGAATTTTAAAGGGTTTTTTAAGGGGTGTTGCACCACTCAACAGAGATGAGTTTAATATCTCAACAGACTAGGAACAGCCCAAAAGATACCCACAAAGATAACGATCATCAACAAAACATCAATGACTATCATCAAACATCAAGGAACACCCATCTCAGAGACAGCCCTGGGCAGTGCTGGAGACTCCTGGTCTGGAAAAGGCTGAGAGGGAAAATCAGGAGAGCATCCAAATTAACGTCAGAAGGACAGAATCAGAGTCAAAGAAATCTGGGTCCAATAGTAAACCAAATATTAAGAACTATACAACTTGGAAGCAATGAACACTAAACCAATGGATTTCAATGGGTTTTGACTATATAAAGTTTAGGGAAAATCTAGTACAACTCAGGTGTCATGGAATTATTTTCTCTGCACACTCGGACTACGTGTGGATGAAATTATTTCTGTTGCACATCCTGGCCAGAATCAAGTAATGCCTTGACTCCCCAACACTATAGATATTCCTGGAGAGTTTTTGGTTTTCCCTCAGTTTTAGGAACAAGATTACACCATTAGAATAATATTTCTTAATAATCCTACTTTTATATTTTCTGTTAGGTTTGGGTCAGGGATGCTCCTAGGAGAAGAAGTAGAAAAAACTTAATTGCATTGGAATTTTTTGTGTATATTTGGGGGTGGCTCTTAATGATGGCAAAATTTTGGTATGGGTTTTTCAAGGTTCACCTTTAGGATGCATTTTGCAAAACTAGAAAAACTGTAAAGGTGATGCTCTAATGCATAAACAGTTAATACAACATTGTTTAAAAGGAAACAAAAAAAAATCAAAAAAAAAAAAAGCTGATTGGGGGGGGGGGGGGGGGGGTACGTGTGAGTCATCCAATACCTGTTCTTGAACAGAAGCAGGGGTTCCATACACCCAGGAGAGAAGTTTTAGAAATGCTAATTAACACCTCTGGGGCAAAGTGTGGACAATATACCAGGGTCTTTTTGCCTAGGGGAGGAATTGGGCTGATTCCCTCTGTCCCTGTCCTGGGTTGGTGTTGTGTCTGCTCCTCTCCCGCCCCCACACCTCTCTGTCTGCATGGAGCTGCCGGTGCCCTTTCCCCCCCCGAGGGAGTGGTGCCCCGGGGCGGTGCTGCTTGGCTTGCCTGGCTGCCCGGCTGCTGCTTGCTGCTGCTTGCTGCCCGCTGCTTCTGCCCCGCTGCTTCTGCCCCCGTGGCTGCTGCTGCCCTGTTGCTGCTGCTGCTGCTCCGGCTGCTGCTTTTTCCCCCCCTTTCTCTCCTTCAGCTCGAAGATCTGTACCGGCTCCGGACGGGACCTGGACATCAGAGACTGCCTCCGAAGCCTGCCCAAGAAGCTTCTCGCCCTTCCCAGCAGCGACCGTGTCTCACTTCAGGGAAAACGTTTTTTGTCATCTGGGATTGTACTTTCCTGTTGCTGGGAAGTGTTTTTCTTGTGTTTGTTAATAAACAAGTTTTTTCCACTTTTCCCCCCGAGTAAAATTCTCTCCGAGCCCAGTGGGGGGGAGGAATTGTGAGGGGGGGCTTATTCTGGGGGGCTCCTTTGGAGGCTTTCCCCCAGTTTTGTCCTAAACTTGGACAAATAATTTGGTGGCCCGTACGGGGAACCGAAGAAAGTGGAAAAAACTGTGTAACTGTATATAATGCTGTTTGGAATGGATTTCAGTATGTGGTTCTGGA
The DNA here is from genome assembly GCF_029582105.1 of Oenanthe melanoleuca. Lineage (NCBI taxonomy): Eukaryota > Metazoa > Chordata > Aves > Passeriformes > Muscicapidae > Oenanthe > Oenanthe melanoleuca. The sequence goes on from NC_079360.1 coordinate 35,692, forward strand.
TACTGGGGTTTTTTGAGGTTTTAATGCCTCTTTGGTCTCTGGGGTTATTTTCCTGCCCGGAAATAGCTCCAGTACTGTCCCTTATTTGTAGTTTTTATACTAGAGGGATAATGACCAAAATATTGATTGGACTGGGCTTGGTTGCAATGGCTTGTAAGAGGTTTATGAAGATGCTGGAATCGCTTCCAGGGATATCTTCTGGATCCTGGTTATGGATATGCATCCAGTTTGTTAGAGGAGAAGCAGGGGAGGAGGCTTTTCAGCCTTTGCTTCCCTTTGTCTCCTCTGAATTTTTTACATTGTTGTTAGGATATGTGCATTTCTCCTTTAGTATTAAAGAGATCATCTTTCTGATGTTTAATGTTGTAAGCTTCCTCTACATGATTTACAGTTTATATAAAATCAGGGCTGAGATTTCTAGAGGTGCTGGTGCGACTCCTGATTTAGCAGCAGGACAAAGTGTGAGGAGTCCTGAGTGGTGTGGAAAATGGCAGGACCTGGGCCAGATGTTAAAGGAATTTTCTGATCCTATGGTTTGGGACTTTTCACATGAGCAAATTCAGAACCCGGCTGAGGTGGTAAAATATTTGAAAGAGAAATGCCACAATAGCTCTAGGGAAAAAAAGATTACTGCAGTGAGCTGGGCTCTGGCGTATGCTTATCGTACCCTGTTAGATAGTGGAGGACAACAAACAAAGGAAAGGGAACAGGGAGATAACATAGCTACTATGCCAGCTACTCAGGCTGTAGTTAACACCCCAGGCTCGAGGACAGGGATGAAATTAGAAAGTAAGCTTCAACCAATGGCTGTGGCTACTAGTACAAGGAGTGGGAAGTGCACCAAGAAGACCGATTGGCCAGTGGAGGATGATGATGAGGATGCAGGAGAAGGACCTTCAACGCCTCCTGATATAAAATCAAGAGTTAAAACAACTAGTGTGAGATCAGAGACTACTAATGAGTCCCTGTCCCTAAAGGATCTTCGTGGTTTAAGAACGGATTATACAAGACAGCCTGATGAATCCATAATTATTTGGCTGGTCCGGCTTTGGGATGCAGCAGGCGAGGCTACCATCTTAGATGGCACTGAGGTGAGACACCTGGGATCCCTGTCTCATGATCCGGTCATCGATCAAGGTATGATGAGGGAGGCTAACCCTCAAAGCCTCTGGGCACGTGTTCTGGATAGCGTGGCACAAAGATATCTGTGTGCTGATGACCTGTATATGCAGCAGACCAAGTGGAAAACTATAGAGCAAGGGATCCAGCGTCTGAGGGAGATGGCAGTGGCGGAGATTATTTTTTCAGATGATATAACAACTAGGAACCCAGACCTGGTACCATGCACCCCGGTAATGTGGAGAAAGCTGGTGTGACTTGGGCCATCTGAATATGCCTCTGCTTTGGCAATAATGAAGCGGGAAGAGATATATGAAACGGTGCTCGACATGGCGAAGAAGCTCTGGGCATACGCGGATGCTGTGCATGGCCCAACCCATGCCAGAATCGCCGCCGTGGAAACACGATTGCAAAATTTAGAGGACAAGATAGAGGAAAATCATAAGAGGCTCAGGGAGGAAATTAAGGAGGATCTCCTCCAAATTTCAGCTGTGCAAATTAGACGTCCTGGCACTCAACGTAGACGTTCTCCTGATGGGGAGAGGAGGTACACTCCCCAGGCCGAGCTATGGTTTTTCCTGCAGGATTCTGGAGAGAACATGAGGAGGTGGGATGGAAAGCCTACGGCTGCTCTGGCACAACGGGTGAGAGATTTGAAGGAAGGCAAGATTGAAAGAGGAAGTTCCATCTGAAGGAGAGCCGCTCCTGTTGCCCGTACCCAAAGTGCCAAATATGATAGTGATAATGACATGTCTGACCCTCTCGAAGGAACTTCTAAAATGCATGCCCCAGGAAAGAAAGATAAACAGGCTTAAGGGGCCCTGCCTCTAGCCAGGGTGAGGCGAGGGAGAATCGTGTCTTTTGGACTGTGTGGATTCGGTGGCCTGGCACATCGAAACCACAGAAGTACAGAGCTTTAGTTGACACAGGTGCCCAATGTACGATAATTCCATCAAGATATGTGGAGGAAGAATCCGTTTCTATCGCTGGTGTAACAGGTGGCTCGCAGGACTTCACCCTGGTGGAAGCTGAAGTGAGTTTAACTGGAAGGGAATGGAAGAAACATCTTATTGTGACTGGTCCAGAGGCCCCATGTATTTTAGGCATAGATTACCTTCGGAGCGGGTATTTTAAGGACCCAAAAGGCCTTAAGTGGGCATTCGGGATAGCAGCTGTGATGGCAGAACACATCCGGCAATTGAACACCTTGCCTGGACTGGCTAAGAATCCCATTACAGTAGGACTGCTGAAAGGAGAAGAGCAACGAGTACCAATTGCCACTTCAATAGTACATCACCGGCAATATAAAACTCGAGATGCTGTGATCCCAATCCATAAGATGATCCGAGAGCTGGAGAGCCAAGGGGTGGTCAGCAAAGCCCACTCACCCTTCAACAGCCCCATCTGGCCTGTGCAAAAATCTGATGGGGAATGGAGATTGACTGTGGACTATCGTGCCTTGAATGAAGTGACTCCACCGCTGAGCGCTGCCGTGCCGGACATGCTGGAGCTGCAGTACGAGCTGGAGTCCAAGGCAGCAAGGTGGTATGCCACCATTGACATTGCCAATGCGTTTTTCTCCATTCCTCTGGCAGCAGAGTGCAGGCCTCAGTTTGCTTTCACCTGGAGGGGCGTGTAGTACACCTGGAACCGACTGCCCCAGGGGTGGAAACACAGTCCCACCATCTGTCATGGACTGATCCAGGCTGCACTGGAAAAGGGTGAGGCTCCAGAACATCTACAATATATTGATGACATCATTGTATGGGGGAAACACAGCAGCGGAAGTGTTTGAGAAAGGAGAGAAAATTATCCAAATTCTCCTGGAAGCCGGCTTCGCCATCAAGAAGAGTAAGGTTAAGGGACCTGCTCGTGAGATCCAGTTCCTGGGAGTGAAGTGGCAAGATGGACGGCGTCAGATTCCTACTGATGTCATTAACAAAATTACAGCTATGTCCCCACCTACTAAAAAGAAGGAGACACAAGCTTTCCTAGGTGCCGTAGGCTTTTGGAGAATGCACATCCCTGAGTACAGCCAGATTGTGAGCCCTCTCTACCAGGTCACTCGCAAGAAGAACGATTTCCAACTGGGGCCCTGAACAACAGCAAGCTTTTGCTCAGATTAAACAGGAGATTGCCCATGCGGTAGCTCTTGGCCCAGTCAGGATGGGACCAGATGTGAAGGACGTACTGTACTCTGCAGCTGGGAACCATGGTCTTTCCTGGAGCCTGTGGCAGAAGGTGCCTGGTGAGACCTGAGGCCGATCCCTGGGATTTTGGAGCAGAAGTTACAGAGGGTCTGAAGGCAATTACACCCCAACAGAGAAGGAAATTTTGGCCGCCTATGAGGGAGTCCAAGCCGCTTCAGAAGTCATTGGTACGGAAGCACAGCTCCTCCTGGCACCCCGACTACCAGTGCTGGGGTGGATGTTCAGCGGAAAGGTTCCCTCAACCCACCATGCCACCAGTGCCACATGGAGCAAGTGGATAGCCCTCATCACTCAGCGTGCCAGAATCGGGAAACTAAATCGCCCTGGGATTCTGAAAATAATTACAAACTGGCCCGAAGGTGAAAGTTTTGGTGTCGCGGATGAAGAACAAGAACCAGTGACACGGGCTGAAGAAGCTCCACCATACAACGAGCTACCGGCAGAGGAAACACGCTATGCTCTATTCACTGATGGTTCCTGTCGCGTCGTGGGGATGAATCGGAGATGGAAAACAGCTGTATGGAGCCCCACACGACGGGCTGCAGAGGCCACTGAAGGAGAGGGTGGATCCAGTCAATTTGCCAAACTCAAAGCCGTCCAACTGGCCCTTAACATCACAGAGAGAGAGAAATGGCCAAAACTCTTTTTATATACTGATTCCTGGGTGGTAGCCAATGCTCTGTGGGGATGGTTGAAGAAATGGAAAGAGGCGAACTGGCAGCGCAGAGGAAAACCAATTTGGGCTGCTGAAGAGTGGAAAGACATCGCTACTCAATTAGAGAGGTTACCTGTTAAAGTTCGCCATGTAGACGCCCATGTCCCCAGAAGCAGAGCCAATGAGGAGCAGCAACATAATCAGCAAGTAGATCAAGCTGCAAGGATAGGGGTGTCGAAGATGGACTTAGATTGGGAACACAAGGGAGAGTTGTTCCTAGCTCGATGGGCCCATGATGCCTCAGGTCATCAGGGCAGAGATGCCACCTACAAGTGGGCACGAGACTGAGGGGATGGATCTAACCATGGACAGCATCTCTCAGGTTATCCATGACTGTGACACGTGCGCTGCCATCAAGCAGGCCAAGCGGGTGAAGACCCTCTGGTATGGGGGGCAGTGGTCCAAGTGTAAGTATGGAGAGGCCTGGCAGATTGATTACATCACACTGCCTCAGACCCGCCAGGGCAAGCGCTATGTCCTGACCATGTTGGAAGCCACAACTGGATGGTTGGAGACTTACCCAGTGTCTCATGCTACAGCCCACAACACCATCCTGGGCCTGGAAAAGCAGATCCTGTGGAGGCATGGCACCCCTGAGAGAATTGAGTCAGACAATGGGACTCATTTTCAAAACAATCTCATTAACACCTGGGCTAGAGAACACGGTATTGAGTGGGTGTACCACATCCCTTACCATGCACCAGCTGCAGGTAAAGTGGAAAGGTACAATGGATTACTGAAAACCACCCTGAAGGCATTGGGTGGGGGGGTCTTTTAAAAACTGGGAACAACATCTAGCAAAGGCTACTTGGTTAGTTAACACCAGAGGTTCCATCAACTGAGCAGGTCCTGCCCAGTCTGACTCCCTTAATACAGCGGATGGAGATAAAGTCCCAGTGGCCCATGTTAGAGGTCTGTTAGGAAAGGCAGTATGGGTTAATCCTGCCTCAAGTACAGGCAAATCCATTCGTGGGATTGTCTTTGTTCAAGGACCAGGATGCACGTGGTGGATAATGCAGGAAGATGGAATAACACAGTGTGTACCACAGGGAAAATTGATTGTAGGATGAGACAGAAAGACATATGTAAGTGTTGAAGGTCTGAGTAAGTGAAATGAGAGGAAATGTGTAAGTGATGAAGGTTTGAGCAAGTCGGATGAAAGCTTTTACATTGTAGTTAGTGGGTGTATATCCCAATCGTGTGTAACGTTCACGATGTCGGATAAGGGGTGGAATGTCCTGGGTTGGTGTTGTGTCTGCTCCTCTCCCGCCCCCACACCTCTCTGTCTGCATGGAGCTGCCGCCGGTGCCCTTTCCCTCCCCGAGGGAGTGGTGCCCCGGGGCGGTGCTGCTTGGCTTGCCTGGCTGCCCGGCTGCTGCTTGCTGCTGCTTGCTGCCCGCTGCTTCTGCCCCGCTGCTTCTGCCCCCGTGGCTGCTGCTGCCCTGTTGCTGCTGCTGCTGCTCCGGCTGCTGCTTTTTCCCCCCCTTTCTCTCCTTCAGCTCGAAGATCTGTACCGGCTCTGGACGGGACCTGGACATCAGAGACTGCCTCCGGAGCCTGCCCAAGAAGCTTCTCGCCCTTCCCAGCAGCGACCGTGTCTCACTTCGGGGAAAACGTTTTTTGTCATCTGGGATTGTACTTTCCTGTTGCTGGGAAGTGTTTTTCTTGTGTTTGTTAATAAACAAGTTTTTTCCACTTTTCCCCCCGAGTAAAATTCTCCCCGAGCCCAGTGGGGGGGAGGAATTGTGAGGGGGGGCTTATTCTGGGGGGCTCCTTTGGAGGCTTTCCCCCAGTTTTGTCCTAAACTTGGACAGTCCCTAACCCCAAGCTCTGCCTGCTTGGACAGATGGAATTTGCACAGCTAAATGCAGTGCCCATAGTGAGGATATCTGACTGCAACAGAAATTGGTTAAGCTGTAAAGGGAAACAGCAAATGGAGAATGTTGTGAAAAGCTCATAAAAAAAAGTGGGGGGCAATCATTCCACTCCCCACTCCAACATGTGCTGTCACTGTCTAGGTTATACAGAGCACAACAATGGGGGTCTTCTCCAGTGGCACCATCACAGCATCCTTAAAGCCGTGGACTAAGAAGCGACAATTCCTGGAAATTGCTGCTGTGTGTCTGGCCGAAGGGAACCCCTTCTGCAATGGCCTTGACCTCCACTTTTCTTTCTGGATTTTCCTGGCCAATCTGCATGCTCAGGAAGGAGCAGGTTCTGGTGATACCTGTGGAGAAAGAAAACAGAAAGGATTTGGAATAAGAGAACAAACAATACTATTCAGTCAAGGCAGGAGAGATGTAACAAAGTTTCTAAAATGACATAAGTTGCAGAAGTAAGGTGGTGTAGTGGTTTTGATTCACTAATTTCAATACACTCATTTCCTGCTGTGAGATAGGATTAGGAGCAAAAGAAAGGCAGGCTTAAAACTTAAAGGTAGTAAAGAAAACTTTTATTAACAACCTAAAGGAATAATAACCTTCAGAATAAAACCATGTCTTAGGCTGCAATACAGAATGTGACCAAAAGTATGTATTCTATCACCATCTATTGAAAACAGATGGGGCAATGACCCTTATCTCCGTGGGAGATATTATCTGCTAATGGGCCATCTGTTAAAATCAGGTGGGGCAGTCATCTTTATCTTTTCCTCAACCCATCCTCCCTCCAGGAAGATATCATCCATTAATGGGCCATTGAGTCCCGCTGCATGACTGATAAAATTACATCAACCCATTGGGAGATGCTCCACCCAGGGGGAGGAGCCAAGCATTCCCTACCTAGATAATAACTGAGATTTGGAACACCGAAGCAGCCTTTTTACACTGGATTCCAGAGGAAAACCAAACCTTTCCACATCATCTCTGGACCTTCAGAGGAAAACTGCACCCTTCTACAGAACCACTGCTTCAGCTGAGCTACATCTGTCACTCCGGGAGGATGCAGCCACCATTTAATGGGACTGCTACCAAAACCCTGACTGACAGGGTATCAGTTTGTATTCTGACTTGGTGAGTGTTTTGGGTTTGTTCTTTATAATACTGTATTTCTATTTAAATTTTCCTAGTAAAGAACTGTTATTCCTATTCCCATATCTTTGCCTGAGAGCCCCTTAATTTCAAAATTATAATAATTTGGAGGGACGGGGTTTTCATTCTCCATTTCAAAGAGAGGCTCCGGGCTTTCTTAGCAGACACCTGTCTTTCAAACCAAGACAGGAGGATTTTGGGTCTGAATATTGGTGTTTGGGATGTTCTTACAGACACAAGATGTCCAATGACTTCCTGAGATGAACTTGGGCAAGGAGGAACTCCTAGTTCATGAAGCTCTCTTCTTGTTTTTTCTCCAAACCAGGATTTTTCATTCCCAAGGCGTGGAGGGATTGAGGAGGCAGAAAAGCCCTGGAGATCCTGCAGGAGGAAGGGCTGCAAACCGCAAACCCAGCCCAGGGAGCTGCGAGGAGGAAAGACCCTCCCTGTGCCGGGAGCTCAGAGCCGGTGGAGAAGCCTCATGGAGGGGAGAAGCCCCGTAAGTGCTCGGAATGTGGGAAGGGTGTGATAATCAGAATCAGGGGTCCTTTTTTCAAACACCTTTTCTGGCCCCAAAATTCGTGGGTAAAAATAAAAATATGTGAAAGCACCAGAGCAGGACCGATGAGACACAATAAAGGCAAATTAATCGGAAACGAACATTTCCTGGAAAATCAAGTGGTGCAAAGCGGATTTCCAGCGCGGGACCAGGCCGAGGGAGAGGCTCTCACCGCCCAACCCACAGGTGCCTCGGCGGGGCTTTAGAACCCTTACGTTTGTACACTTTTCCCCGCTCCCTCCGGATACTCGGGGCAGGGATGGATCCCGGCTCGGTGACGCTTCCCAGCTCCGGGCTCCACTACCACTTGGAAATTGCGCATTTTGGTCATTTTCGCCTCCCGCGGGCACGGGGACTTCGCCGTCTTTTGACGCTTCCCCTGTCCGCTTTTTCTGGAAAGGTTTTATACAAACCAACCTCCCGCCCGACACGCTTTGTTTTCCGCTGTGTAACCACGCTATTTCCCAAGCTGCCCCGACGGGAAGGGGCGGAATTTTGCCGGGTTGCTTCCGGTTTTCAAAGGAGGAAGAAGAGGGGAGGAGGGGGCGGGGTCGGCGGCTGCCGCCTCTATTTCAATGTCATTATAGTTGCCGTGGCAGTCCATTGGATCAATCCTCCTCGAACGAACCTTGTGACAATGGTTGGTTTGCGGGAAATAGGTGAATGTGCAACCGGGGGACACAGCTACATTACCCGAACAACAGCGAGGGTTTAACATGTGACCCTTCCAGTTATGCTGATGATACCTCAATGCAGCTCGGCCTCGGCCATGCTGCCAAGATGTGGCTCTTTGGGAGGGTTGGGGAGGTTTCCCAGGGCTTTTTCAGGAGTACAAGGTACATCTGTGGCACGGCTGCAGGAAAGAACGAATGAAACCCGCCCCCTCCCACCCCCCAAAAAAAAAAAAAAAAAAAAAAAAAAAAAAAAAAAAAAGTTACAAACCTTATAATATGGTTCAGAGAATTACAAGTAATCAGAGCTTCGGGGGTCAGCAGTGCAAACTTTTTAAGACTAATGTTTATTTAGAAAAGTGAGTGGTGTCTGCTTTGCTTTTCTAGTGCCCCAGCACAAAAGTCCTAATGGCTTTTGCAGACTTTCCATCACAAACTCCTGCACAGGGCGCAGGGACCACCGCTGAAAACAGCCCCAAGCCTATAGCAGGACCCACAGCTGGTCTATGGGTTAGCGAGAATTAATAAACGAGGTTTGTTTTGAGAAGTATTCTGTGACCAAGGCTGTTGGCATGGAGACCAAGAGGCGAAGAAGGAGAATGTGAAGATAACTGGAAAAATATCCCACTGTGGAGTGAAGCTGTGGAGAGTATTTTATTAACCCTCTCTAACACACACACTACCCGTGGGTCCTACTATACAAGCCGACCCTTTCAAAGGTATATATAACCCCCGTCTTTCCATGAGTCATTCTTGGTATTTTCTGCACCCCCTCCTGAGTTTTGCCCCTCTTTCACGTTAGTTTGGTGTAACCCGAACCCTCCCTAATACCGTGGAGGAGAGAAATCGGGGGATGGCAGCGGCTATCCCTACCTCCCTTCCCGGTCCCGTTCAGCCCTGGACGGCTGTAGTCCAGAAAGCAACGCGGGGCTTCAGCCGAGCTGGAAACCTTGTTAGGAAAAAGCCGGCGGCAGAGGCAGGAACGTGCGCGGGGCGGGCTGGCCGGTGTTCTGAGAGAAGGCAGAGCTGGCAAATCCATTCTCCCGTCTCACACCTTCCAGCCGCTCTCCCGGGTGCCCAATCACAACACCGGCCCTTGTGTAGCTTTGGGTGTCTCTGCTGAGCCCATCCCAAAATTCCTTCTGTGGATAAAACGTGATCGCCGGTTGGGATTTGACTGCCTTAGCAGACTCGAGGCTCTGTCTTGAGGTGCTTCTTTTGTTCTCAGGACTGGAAGAATAAAATCAGCAACTTCGTACACCTCTTGGGACAATTCCCCCTCGACTTTAAACAGGAGGTGGATACAGGGGAAACGCAGACCTGGAATCTCACTGAAAGCCAGTGGCCTCAGCCCTAGGTGCCTTGCAGCATGGCAGGGATAAATCAGCTGTGTTCAGTTCCTTCCCTCCTGCCCTTGACAGGTGTCAGGATCTTGGAAGGATGAGCAGGACAACAGGGTGTTGTCCCCTCTCCTGTCATTGGTGTTAAAAGCTCCATTGAGCAAGCAGAGCAGCTTTGCAGTGGGATGTGCAGGAGAGAAACAGGGTGGCAAGAGGAATGGGATGGAAGAGGGAGAGAAGGGGGCTGGATCTTGCTCCATTTCCAGCCAAGTTACTGTCTTGTCCTGATCCTGAAAAGGTAAGCTCAGTTTAACCCTTTCTTTGGTCTGTATAGGGAAAAACACATAGCTCAAACCTGGGAAGGCTGAACCAAGAAATGGCAGCTGAAAGTGCCTCTGGAAACACGCACCTGAGGCCTGATCCTGGCTCCCCCTGTCTGAATCAAGCACAGGTGCTCAGATCTGTCAGAACCAGGTCCGGGGTTGGTGTCACAGCCGGTGCTGTGAGGCTGAGTTTGGTGGAGCAAGACCAGTGGCATTTCTAAACTGCTGAAATGTGCCTGATGCATGAGGGAAGATCCTCTCCTCTCTCTCAAGGGCTTTTGTTTGAAGGGCTTGACTCTGCTTCTGAACAAGTTGATAAGACATTCTGGCCTTCTGACTTCCATTATCTCCCCAAGGGCACTGCACCCTCCTCAGCCGGTGCTCGACCACCCAGATCAGGTCTCTGTAATTGCTCAGGGAGTGGAAGACCTCCAGGCAGGAGCTGGCATTTCTCTTTAGGGTTTGGAGACCTCGTGCAAACCTGGGCAATGGGATGGGACTGGGCGACAGCAGCCCCTTGCTATTCTGTATCCCTCTATCCCCCTTACAAAGCAAAATTGCTGAGAACACTGCTCGTCCCTAAATTTGGGACATCTGGGCTGGAAACTTTTGGATGCATTTGAAGAGGGGAGGCAGGGAAGAAGGGTGCAGAGAGGGGCATGAGAAGGAGAAAGAGCTGCAGCCTTGCTGGCATGAAGTTGATTTGTCTGAATCCTGTCATTTTATGGCTGTCATCTGTCACTGCACCCAGGAGATGCTGCAAAGACATGCAGATGAGACTCAGCTATGCAAGAAAGCATCCCACAGGTATCACAACACTGCAGCCGCTTGCCTTGCCCCTCTGTTTGAACCAAAACTGTACTTCTCCCTGCTAGGGAAGGGTTGGGAATTTCAACCAGCTTCTCCTGCAGCTGTGTTCTGCTCCCCAGGACCTTGCTGGGGTGGAGAGGTGCATGTGACATTAGGGGTGACGGTGAGAGATGGACCAGGTGCCAGTGGGTGACCCAGAGAGTCCATGGGCCAGTGCAGCAAAGCCCCTCCATCCCCTGAGGGCTGGGGCCAGCCTGATGCTCCAGCAAAGTCTTTCATCTCCCTCCTCGATGTCAGCAGAGCACAAAGGCAGGGGAGAGGTTAGCCCCTCTGTTAATACATGTGTTTTAAATAACTGGTATTTTTATTTCTTCCCTTCAGTGCAGTGGGCTTGGCACACGTCTTTGTTTGCACAACTGTCCTGCCCACATGTTCTGTTGCCTAAGCAAGGAGAAAAAGATCCTGTGTGTGATCTGGAGGTGTGCTTTGCTGGTTCTGACATGTAAATATTAATCGAGAAACAACAACAGAGAGACAAAAAACTCCCTCCTATCCTTGAACCCCTTTAGATCCCTTTATTGTCCAGGCATTTGTTGCACTTGGACTGGCTTTTCACTTTCCCCTCTCAGAGAGGCTGGCTCCAGCAATGGTCCCCAGATTCCTCAGCTACATCCTACTGAGGGAAAACATTTATTGAAGTTTTCAGCTTATATGGGAAATACATATTTCTGCTTCTTTTCCAAACTCCATTGACATCTTTTGAAGCCAGCCCTGCTTGTCAGCATGGGGACAGGTGAGGCATCCCCTCTCTCGCCTCTGGGGGTTCGTTGTGCTGTGCCCGGCCCGTGTTCCCCCCGTGCTCAGGGAGTTGCGGGAGCAGCTGCCCGTGGTCTCCTTCCCGCTGGGGCCTCGGCAGGAGCCGCTGCCGGAGCAGCGCTGGCTCGTCCCGGTTCCTGTGGGTAGCACAGAGGTGGCTGCCCTGTGCCCGGGGCTGTGCGGGAAAATTCACATCGCCAGAGGTTTGTGTGCACGAAAGAGACAGAGGAGTCCTATAAAAGTGTCTTTATTGATGAACAAAGGGTGAGGCCATATGGCATTTGCCATGGAATCTGCTTCCTTTTTATCCTGATTTTCCTGGCCATATCTCCCTCTCCATTTTCCACTGGCTGAGGTACTTGGAAGGTTCAGACTTCCCAGCCCTCCTGCTGCACATCTCCCTTAATATGCACCTGAGGGGAGGCAGCTGAGCCCTGCTCTGGGCTCCATTTGGGCATTTTAGGGTTTTTAGGATGGGTTTTGGGAATAACTTTGGGCTGGCTTTGGGTATTTTTGCCTGGGTTTGGGGATTTTGAGCTGGGTTTTGAGTATTTTGGGCAGGATTTGGGCATTCTGAGGTTTCTGGGATAACCCAGGGACTATTATTGGATACCTGGCTTCCATCTTTTTGTCTCCTTCCTGCCTAGGTGCTATTGCAGATGCTCCAGGCGCCGCCTCAGCTGGGCCAGGATGGGGTGGAAAGCTGCCCACAACTCCCCCTTGGCCTCCCAGCATTCCTGGCACCCCGAAAATGAGCTCAGGGATCCCAAAAACTGAGCTCAAGAAGCCCCAAAACCTGAAGTCCACCTCAAAATGACCCCAAAATTCCTTCTCAAAGCCAAAACCCCCCCAATTTTGAGTCCCACAGCCTCAAAATTCCCTGAGGAACCCCCCAAAATCCCTCCTGACCCCCCCAAAATCCCCAAATGCTCCCTGCATCCCCCCAAATTTCTCCAAAATCCTCCCAGGACCCCCCAAAATCTCCAGATTTCCTCCAGATACCCCAGGGATACCCAAAAAATTCCCCAAACTCCCCAAATCCCCCCATAATCTCCCCCAAAATTTCCCAAAAATCTCCCCAAATTCCCCCTCAAAGTTCCCCTGAATCCTCAAAAGTGCCCTGAAAATTCCCCCTAGAATTCCAAAAAACCCTCCAAATTTTCAGGAATTTTGAAGGAAATCTTTCAGGGAATTTTGGGGAATTTTTTGGAACCCTAGGGTTGGAATTTGGGGAATTTTTTGTGTAATTTGACAGAATTTGTGGGAGGAATTTTTGGATAATTTTTTATGGCAATGTTTTTGGGAATTTTGGGGGGATTATTTTTTTTATTTTTGGGGAAATTTTAGGGGGGAATTTGAGGCAAAATTTCAGGGTAGTTTTAGGGACTGTTTGGGGATACCAGGGTTGGAATTTGATGGAATTTTTGGGTAATCTTGAGGAACTTTTTGCGATTTTTGGGGGGAATTTTGTTAATTTTTAGGAAATTTAATGAATTTTTCAGAAAATTTTGGGGATTTTTTGGGAACAATTTTTTTGTGGAATTTTGGGGGTTTTTCGGGAATTTTTGTGAATTTTCCAGGGAATTTTCTGGAAATATCAAGAAATCCAGGACCCCCAGCAGATGTATGTACATGTCCTTTATTTCAGTGTCTAGGGGGGTCCCGAAATCCAGGAGGGTGAGACCCTGTGCTGGTTGCACATGCAAGGGGGGAGGGATGGATTCACCTGAGGGAAGGCACTGCGCCTGGGAACAGGAAGGCTGTCCTGTCTCTGGAGGTTTCCCCTATGAGCTGCGGGGACCAGTCGGAGAGCTGATTTAGTAGTGGACAGCTTGGGAAACCAATTAAAAAGTTATTTCGCTTTCAGAAATCACATTGGATTAAGTTAACTTGCGCTCTTTCGGCTTCTGACTCCCAGGAGGTGAGGTGGCTCTGGCCGGGGCCCCTGGCCTGACTCTGGCCTCGGCTCGGTGGGTGGGGGGGTCCCAGCCCAGCATGGGCTCTGCAGGGGGGCCCTTGGCCCGGCTGTGGCTCAGCCTCAGCTCTGGTGACCCCAGCTCTGCGTGGCCCCTGGCCCCACGTGGCACTTGGCTCAGCTCTGCTCCCCTCTCCACGTGGCATGGCCGAGTGGGGGGGATAGGGCAGCCAGCAAAGGCTCTTCTCCCTTCCCCCCACCTCCCCATTTTGAGAAGAGAGGCCCCAGATGATGCACGTGGCTCAAAGTTGTTCCAGCAACAGCCTGGCCTGGCTTCTTCATGATCTGGATACAATTTAAACTGTTTTCATGCCTGGATAAGATTCTCGATCTCCCGAGCTCCCCTGGATGAGAAGAAGTCAGTGGAATGTAGATAAAGTTCCTGATGGGAAGAGATTGAAAAGATGCAACTGATGAGTAGCTGAAAACCTTTTTCGTGGGGCTATAAGGGGAATGTGACTACACTAAAATTCCTTTAAACTGTGAAATATACTTGGGGAGGTTTGCGGTGCTTGAGAAGAAGACTTTTTGCCTCGCGGAAATGGAGCTCTCTGTTTTGGGACTGGAATATGAACAGAGACATTTGATAGAGAAGGAGATGAAGAGAATTTTGTTTTTCAGTAGTCTGCCTTTAAAAGTAGTACCCTATGTGTGCATGGTAACCCATAGCACAGCTCTGGAAGGACTGTGAAAATGGGAGGAAGTAATAATCTGCAGTATTTCCCAGGCGGATGTAGATTGTGAAGGTGCAGACACCCTCTAAGCCTAAACCAAAAAAGGAACTTTGCTCTCTAAAGTGAACTGAAATGATTATTTAAGTAGACAGCTGACTGAAGTGTTCTCTGTATGTTGTTGTTAAGGAATGTGGAATGAAGGGAGGAGGGAATAATCTAGAAACCTTATTCTGAATTCTTTTCTTGTGTTATTAATAAATCTCTTCTTATATCCTTTTAAGTTTTAAGCCTGTGTTGTCTTTACTCCTAAATCCTATCTCTAAAAGAAATTAAATATATTAAAATTGGCAAAACCCAAGTTACACCGTGACAGACCCAAAAATTTGGGAACTTTGGAGACCCCCAAAATCCAGGCAGGGGGAACTCTAAACACTCCCTTCCCCCCACAATTTTTGAAGGTCTCCCCTTTTTTTGGGGGTCCCTTTCTGGGCATCCCAAATTATTGAGGGAGTCCCCAAATTTTTGGGGGAGTCCCTGATTATTTGGGGTGGGGTCCTCAATTTGTGGGTGCTCCCCAATTTTTTTTGAGCGGTCCACAATATAAAAGTGTATTTTTTGGGGGGAGTCCCCCGAAATTTTGGGGCCTCCTCGGTGTGAAAGTGCATTTTTGGGGAGGATCCCAAGTGCTTGAGGTGGTGGTGGGGGGTGTTAATGCACTGTGGCGGGGCTTAGCCCTGGTGGGCAGGGCTTGGACCGAAAAGGGGGAGGGGCTTCATTCCAAAGGGGGCAGGCTAAACCCATAAACCCAGAATACGGGGGGAGGGGGGGGTGGAGATTGGCAATTCACCCAAAATTCCCCAAATTTTCTCCTAAATTTCCCGAAAAATTCCCTCAAAATCTCTCCAAAATTCCACCCAAATACCCCAATTTTTTCCCCAAATTCCCTAAAATTCCCTCAAAACCTCCCAAAAACTCCCCAAATCCCCTTAAAGCTCCTCCCAAAATTCCCCAATTTCCCCTAAAATCCCCAAATTTTCTCCAGATTTTGCCATATTTCCCCAAAATTCCCCAATTTTCCGCCAAAATTTCCCCAAATCCCTGCAAATCTCCTCCCACATTCTCAAAAATTGCCAAAATTTCCAAAATTCCCCAAAAATCCCTCCAAACCAAATTTCTCAATTTATGCCAAATTACCCAAAATTTCCTCAAATTTCCCCCAAATTTTCCCCAAATCCCCTCAAATCAAATTTTCTCTGAGACTTCCACAAATCTCTCCCCAAATTAACTCAAAACCTCACAAAAATTTCTCCAATTTCCCCCTCAAAATTCCCCCCAGAACTCAAAAAAACCTCCAAAATTCCCCCCAAAATTATGGAAAAATTCCCAAAAAATCCCCCTAATGTAGCTGCCAGAGATAGGATGGTTTTGGCTCCTGGCTGCCACAGAACCTGAATAACTCCTGGGTGCCTCAAGGCAGAATTCAGCTCCAAGGTCCTAGTACAAGTGATGCCTAACAATTAGGCAGGCAGCTCTTTTGTGAGGTTCATCTTCGCTTGCAGACCTTAGCTAGCTAGGAATGAGATCTTGGGATTGCAACAGAGCTTCTGAAGATAGCCTTATTGATAGGTGTATGATCTGAAGCGCGGAAAATAGACTTCACAACCCGTAAAGTTATGGAGTAGGTATGTATTTTATTCAGCACTGGACCCAGGGGGAGAGCATCCTCCCAAATCCTGCGTACCTTACATGCTTCTAACCTTCTATTTATCTAGGAAGTACATGCATATTCTAAATTGCCTATACATATTGATTATCTGCCCCGCCTGTTTCCCCGCTTCGTATGGAAATTAGCTGCATATTCATTGCGGCTGCGTAGTTTATTGAGTCGGTGGTCTTCAAATGAGTCTGTGGGCAGAAAACGATGAAGTAAAAGTCTTCCTCACTAGTTGAACTTTTCACCTTGTCTTTCCACGCATGCGCTTGTAGTCTCTTGGTCGCAGACTGCACTTTTATGGAGAGGGACACTTTCCTATACTTCAGGGGTCTCTTATCGTGCATTCCTTTCCCTATTTAAGCACACAGTGACTGATACTATATGTTATACATCGTGCATTCCTTTCCTTATAAGCACACAGTGACTGGTACTATATATGTTATACTCTTCATTCTATGTAACCCTTAAATCCCCGGTTTCAGTCCCCCCTTTTCTAGAAAATTAGTAAATTCTTTTACTTAATACAAGATTTCTCTTTCTCCATCCTTAAGATATGTATCTCTTAATGCCTTACCATGTACTCTCGACAATGAAGTTAGTATTGCCATCCGTTGTAGCATCTTCCAATTCCAAATAAATAGTACAAAAGACAGCAGTAAGCTTAGACTAACTAAAACCAATAACACAATTACTGGGTGACATAATGTATTCACAATTCCAGTTGCAGTTGGGGACCACCCGAAAAGGGCATCCCACCAATTGTGGCTTGCATCCTGCTTAACCCTTTGTAAGACTCTATTTATTTCTTGGACATCATGGTGAACAGTGACTAAAGTCTTTTGCCCGCTCTCTTTGATTTCTTCCAAAATTTTTGCTAAGTCTTGATGTTTTACCAGTTGCTTTACCAATGTAAGGTTCATTCCAATGGGCGTAGGTGATAGTTTGTGGTATGTCGTGTAGTTAGACCTTATCAGCTGGTGGGATGTAACTGGTGATGAATATGAAAAATCACATCCCATAATTTTAATGAAATTACAAATACAGAAATTAGAGTTATTCTTAACAGGAAGAGTTACATTCTCATTGTCTATGTTCACAAAAACACAAGTGGTTCTTAAACATACACATCCTTGACCAGTATATATAAGCATAGTCTTTTGATCAGCATCTGGATGAATTTCAAAGTGGCATACACCTTGCTCGGTGTCAAGGCATACGTCTTGAGCATCAATTGTATTGCTTTAACAGATAAACCCTTGTTGTTCTCGAGTAACACAAGATTCTACATTCACAGTTTGCCATTTCCCATTTACTGTCCGGGCCCACGCCCTATGCTCTGAGGGATACAACACCATCCCCTCATGATTGAGTCCCAATGCAATGATGGGATGAATAGCATAAACTGTGGCATTACGTATGGTAAGCACGAAGGTAGTGGCCATATTAGTAACAGGATCATAGGTGAAATTTACTAGAGTCCACCAGGATTGGAATTTTCTTTCAAAATCATTAGCATTGTCCCAAACAACTTTTCGGACCTCAATTGGAAAAGTGCCTTCACTCCCTTCTCTTATGGCCAAGGCAGCTGTGGATTGGATCCATAACTGTGCTTGTACACAACTGAAAGCTAAAGACACATTATCTTGAACCGTGCTAAGTGCGTCTATTATTAACTTATGGTCCTGGTCCTCAGTCTTTGCCCAGTTCGGTAACACCTTTGAAACCTGCCACTGACTATTTCCTAATGCCAATAAAGATGATTGTAGAGGTTGTCCCAGTTTTGTCAAATCATTTGTTGCAGTTGCTAGCTTATTTGCTAGTATTTCAGAGTCAATGCCATTCAATACTCCTAATCCTGTTCCAAACATTCCCGTTAAATCTCTTCGCATCTTATCCCTAAAGTGTACTTGCTTCTGTAACCATGTTGTCCACCCTTCTAGGGATGGTTTTAGGAAGGAGGAACAGGCTGGTTGAATCTCTGAAATATTGGTTTGTATTAGCAATTCAACACGCTTGAGAGACCATTCTGGGTTGAATAATAATTGCTGTTGTCCTGTATTTCTCACTATATATGGGCCTACCTCATAAATCATAAGTTTAAGTTCAAGTGGCGTACTCTGAGTCTGAATCTGAACAGGTTCGATTATGGCATTTATTCTAAATTTAAATGAGAGCCCAAGACCTCTATGAGACCAAAGGCATACCACCTCAACAGTCCTATCTAATGTAAAATTATACCAACAATCTGGCTCACTGCGTTGGTTACAAATCTCATTATGTCCATTTGCAGGGGGAGATGACACACTAATTTGAGCTGGTTTCTCATGGGTAGTTCCATTAATCATTCGACATCCTATTCTGATGGTCTCTCCTACAGTCCCTTGAAGTGACCACAACCCTTGTTTCTGCCATTCTTGCTTTTCATATACCTGGTTTCCATGCATGACTACAGTTGACAAGTTCAAATTTTGTACCTTCCCCATATATCCGGTAGACTTAACAAAAGCCTGGGACCAAGGCCATTCAACATTGCTCTGGCTAAAGGTACTTTTCAATTCTTGGAATATAATTATATTTACAAACAAAACAATTAAATTTCTACGTCCTGAATCACCAAACACCCCTAACTGTAATATGCTCATTTTGTTCGTCTAAACTTGAGCTTTAGTCCGTTATCACCAGATATTACTTTCCAAGGAGCTTCTGGAGCTTTCTTCACCCGAGAATGGTGGATCCAAGCGCTCTGTTCCTTGATCTTAATTGCAGTGAAAGTAGTGAGTAGCACCTGGAATGGTCCTTCCCAGTGTGGTTCGAGGGTTTTTTCTGTAAAAGACTTAACATATACATAATCTCCAGGCTGTATATTATGCACTGGTCCATCCAGACCTCTGCCCCGAGTTCCAGCCACATGTTTTTCAATTTTTCTGAGCTGTTTGCTCAAAGCCACCATATAGGTGGCCAGTGTCTCCTCTCCAACTTGGGTAGAAGTTCCCCTTTGCACTCCATATGGCCTCCCGTAAAGCATTTTAAAAGGACTTAACTTTTCTTTAGTCCTTGGCTTAGTTCGAATTCGCATCAATGCCAATGGGAGTGATTGGGGCCAGGGCAAATTAACTTCTTGTCCTAACCTCACAATTTGCTGTTTAATTAAATTATTCATTTTCTCTACTTGGCCACTGGACTGAGGATGATATGGGGTGTGAAGTTCCCCAATCTATGCCCAAGTGACGACTAATTTGTTGCACTATCTTTGAAATAAAGTGTGGTCCTCTATCTGAGGATATAGTGGCTGGAACTCCAAAGCGTGGTATTATTTCTTGTAACAGCACTCTAGTTACCTCCCGTGCTTTGGCAGTTCTAGTTGGGAAGGCTTCTGGCCACCCTGAAAAGGTATCTGTTATCACCAATAAGTACCTATACCCCCCTTTTCTTGGAAGTTCTGAAAAATCAATTTGCCACTGCTGCCCAGGCCCCTGGCCTCTTCCAATTTGACCAAGTTTTGGTTTAGGGGTATTCTTAGGATTAGTCTGGAGGCAAAGGTCACACTGCCGAGTAACCTGAGTAACAACAGTATATAAATTTCTAGCAGTAATCTTTTCAATTAGATGGGTATATAGAGCATCTGCTCCCCAGTGTGTTTTCTGATGTTCCTTTTTAACTAGGGGCCATAGTATGTGGGAGGGGATAACCAGTCTCCCTTCTGTAGTGACAGCCCATCCTTCCTCATTATATGCTCCCTTCTGATCCTCAATTAATTCCTTATCTTTTTTATCGTATATTGGCTTACCTTCAAGGGATATCTGTCCGTCTGGAATCAAGGTTGCCTCAATTGCTATCTTACCCTTTGCTGCCTCTTTTGCCTCTCTGTCCGCCAGCTCATTTCCTTCTTCTGAGCTCACCTTCTGGTGTGCCTTAATGTGCATAATTGCTACCTTCTCAGGCATCTGGACTGCTTCTAATAATCGCATTATTTCTTGTGCATGTTTTATGTTCTTTCCTTGTGAATTTAACAGTCCTCTTTCTTTCCAGAGAGCTCCATGTGCGTGCACAACCCCAAATGCATATCTTGAGTCTGTATATATATTTATTCTCTTCCCTTTTGCCATTTCCAAGGCACAGATCAGGGCAACTATCTCAGCCTTCTGTGCAGAGGTATCTGTTGGCAAAGATCCAGATTCTAGTACCTCTTTACTGGTCGTAACTGCATACCCAGCATATCGCTTCCCACCGATGACGTAGCTGCTTCCATCAGTAAACCAGGTTTCTGCGTTGTCAAAAGGGGTGTCTTTCAAGTCTGGTTGGCTGGAGTAGGTGGCTTCGATAGTCTCCAAACAATCGTGGTGTACTGGTTCTCCTTGATTTCCATTGAGAAAAGAAGCTGGGTTAACAATATTAGTCACCACTATTTCCACATCATCTTGTTCCACCATAATAGCTTGGTATTTCAAGAACCTTTGTGGGGAAAGCCAGTGCCCCCCTTTTACCTCCAATACTGCAGATACTGTGTGAGACACCAATACAGTCATTTTCTGGCCCAGGGTGAATTTGCGTGCCTCTTGAATATTCATCACAACTGCTGCCACCACTCTGAGGCACCCTGGCCATCCTTTGGCCGTTGCATCCAGCTGCTTAGAGAAGTAAGCAACTGCCCTTCAGTATGGCCCGAGGTTCTGTGCTAGTATTCCCAGGGCAATCCCCTGTTTCTCATGGGAGAACAAAAAGAATGGTTTACTTACATCAGGAAGTCCTAGGGCTGGGGCTGACATAAGAGCATCCTTTAATCGACGAAAGGCTTGAGTGGCCTCTTTGGTCCACTTGAGATCTCTGCTGCCATTTGCCATAAGCGTGTACAGAGGTTTAACAAGCAACCCATAGTTGTAGATCCACAACCTACACCATCCTGTCATCCCTAAAAAGGTTCGCAGTTCCTTTATTGTCTGGGGTTGTGGAGTTTGGCATATTGTTTCTTTACGCTGTTGCCCTAAGGTCCGTTGTCCAGCATTAACTTCATATCCCAAGTAGATAACCTTCTGCTTCACCACCTGAGCCTTTTTCTTTGATACTCTATACCCCTGGAGTCCCAAAAAGTTTAAGAGACTCACCGTCCAGGCCACACATGCTTCTTCCGTCTTAGTGGCTATTAGAAGATCGTCTACGTACTGCAGCAGCTTTCCTTCTTCTGGGGGGGCCTCCCAGGCCTCTAAGTCCTTGGCAAGCTGCTCCCCAGACAAAGTAGGAGAATTTTTAAACCCCTGGGGAAGTACTGTCCATGTGAGTTGAGTTCTCCGTCCAGTTCTAGGATTTTCCCATTCAAATGCAAAAATTTTCTGACTGGCTTCATGGAGAGGGAGGCAAAAGAAGGCATCTTTCAGGTCTAAAACAGTAAACCAAGTAAACTGTGGTGTTAAGCATGTTAATAAAGTATATGGGTTTGCCACTACTGGATAAAGATCTTCAGTTATCTTATTAACAGCCCGCAAATCTTGCACCACCCGGTATGAACCATCAGGTTTCTGAACGGGTAAAATAGGAGTATTAAACTCAGATTGGCATTCTTTTAGTAATCCTAATTGTAAAAAGTTCTCAATCACTGGCCTAATTCCTTCCCTGTCCTCTTTTCTCAAAGGATACTGCTTGATCCTAACTGGTTGTTTCCCTTCTTTGAGTTTAATTATTATAGGAGGTGCATTTTTCGCTCTCCCTGGCACATTGGAAGCCCATACTCCGGGGAACACCTGACTAATTATTTCTTCTCTAATTTCTTCTTCAATTTCAATGATTGTCAATATTAAGCTCAACACTTCTATATATTTTTGATCATTTACCTCCAAAGTAATCTCCCCATCCTTAAATACAATGGTCACTTGTAATTGTTCCAATAAGTCTCTTCCCAGGAGCACCTTTGGGGAATTTGGCATGTATAAAAACTTATGAGTGCTCCATTGTTTCCCAAATTTATATTTTAAAGGTCTACAAAAATAAGCCTTTTCAGACTGGCCAGTAGCTCCTTGTACCGTAACATAATCTTTTCCCACAGGCACCAGGGCCTTATTCAATACTGAATATGTCGCTCCTGTATCAATTACAAACTCTACTTCCTTTCCCTCCTCCCCCAGCTCCATTGTTATAACCAGGGGATCTGCTGGGGGTCGATCTCCCGGTCCCCTTCAGTTTCCTTTTGCATATGCGATCACGTCTTTTTCCTTGTCCCTCCTTCGTTTAGGGCATTCATTCTTCCAGTGCCCCAACTCTTTACAAAACGCGCACTGATCTTTTCCCAATTGAGATGGGCCCCCCTGTCCCCCTCGTCGACCCTGCCCACGATTTTGTCCTCCTCTTTCTTCTCTCACCACTGCCACCAATTTCCTCACATTTTGCTTATATCCCTCTTCTCTATTGCTAAATACTCTCCATGCCTCATCTAGTAAATTCTCTAAATTCCTTCCCTCGGGCCCTTTTATCTTTTGAAGCTTACACCTAATATCCCCCGTAGATTGACCCAAAAATAAATTCACTAGTTGTTGAATCCCCACTTCTGCTTCAGGGTCTAGAGATGTATTGCGACGCATTGCATCCCTTAATCGATCCAAAAATTCAGATGGTGTTTCAGAGGGACCCTGTTTAACAGCATATAGTGCTGACCAATTTATAGTTTTAGGTATTGCTCGTTCCATCCCTTTTGCTATCCATTCTTGGTAGCTTTCTAACTTTTGCATTTCTGCTGTCCTGTCTGGATCCCACTGTGGATTCTGGAGGGGGAAATACTCCTTTACGTCCTTTTGCTGGGCCTTATAATAATCCTCTGCTAGATCCCCTGCTGTTTTCAGGACTAATTGCTTTTCTGTTTCAGTTAATGCATCCAGCAATAATTGTATATCAGACCAATCTGGATTATGTTGTTTTATAATATACCGCAAACGCTTTGCTGTAGTTATTGGGTCGCTACGGTAGTTTTTAGCAACTTTTTCCCATGCTTCTATATCAATAGTAGAAAAGGGTACTTTTACTAGAAGTCTCCCTCCTTCTGGTCCCACAGCCTGTCTCAAAGGGAGTTGTAGCACCTTATTTCTCGTCCTAGAAGACACAGGGCTTCTGGGAGGAGAATGGGCTGGAGTACGTATTCCTTCTGAATCATCATCTCTCTGTCCCCGAGTTTGAGGAGGAGATTTGAATAGGTCACTCATATCCTGTTCCTGCATATCCAAATTGTGCATTTTGTCTACTCTGGTACACCGCTCACCTATATCACATGCTGAACAACACCTTTTAAGTTTCCCTTTATTTGCTTTCCTTTCCTTCTCAAGGGCTAAAACTAAAGGGTCAGAGGGTGCCTTAATCCCACAGTCTCTCTGCCATTCAGGGTGGTTTCAGAGAGAGAAGAACATATCACAGTAGGAGACCTCAGTCCATTTGCCCTCTCTTCTTAAAAACAGCATTAGTTGCAGCAGTGTCTCATAATCTAAAGTCCCAGTGGGTGGCCACCTTGCTCTGTGGTCTAGTCTATAAAGTGGCCACCAATGGCTACAATATTTAATTAGAGTGGATTTATTTTCAGTGCCGCCAGTTCCTGCAACTTCTTTCCAGTGTGTTATAATGCACCCTAAAGGGTTGGCTTTAGGGACTTCTGTGCTCCGTGTAGATCCCATTCTTCTCTTTTCGTCCCCTGCCTACTTTACACCTAAACTTTTCCTTACTGAACTTTAGAATTTCCTTCCAATCCCCTTCACACACACAATACCAACTGCTGGATCAGTCAATTTGTTTCCTTTCTCTATCTGGCTGTCTATTAGGTTCACAAATCCCAAGGATCACACCCAAACCGTTGGAAAGGGGACCCCTTTTCACTCATCTCGGTACACAAACAAAGCACACAATGTACCAACGCAGCACTCTCACTCTTGTACGAACACAGCACACTTATTATTCATACATTTTGCTAACAATCATTATATTCTCAGCACAACTACAATCCCGTTCGCATCACACCACACAATACACAACAATTCTGCCTTTCTGAAGCAAATATCCCACACTTACTCCCCTCCTGGGTACGTCTCACTCACTCATTCACTCACTTTGCTCACAATGTCCGGACTCCAACACACACACCACCTCAGCTCCGATGATACAGGAGCAGGAATTCACTCGACCCGCGATCGAGGGTTGCTCCGCGGCTGCTTTATCAGTCAGCGAATTCCTTCACCGCCCCCCTCCTCCCTTCTCAACAAAGGAACGGAGCGGCCCCACCGGTGTTTGTATCCCTTCGCCGGTAACTCCACTGGCCCGCTGCTTGCAAGCCCGACCTACCCAGGGACTTTGTTGTACGCAGGACGTCTCCTGTGATTTATCAACAGCCCTCCAATCACGCGTGCATATGTCTTACAAACCCCCCATAATTAATACATACCGTTTCATCCGCCAGCCAGTGGTCCTTTCTGTCGCTGCAGTAAGCGAGCCGGGGTCGGGGTCTCCTCCAGGAAATCCCGGGGTGCGCCGTGGAGTCGTCCGGCCCTCAGCTCATTCCTGCAGACAGACAGGAAGGTCCCATCTGGGGTGCCAAATGAAGCGCGGAAAATAGACTTCACAACCCGTAAAGTTGTGGAGTAGGTACGTATTTTATTCAGCGCTGGACCCAGGGGGAGAGCATCCTCCCAAATCCTGCGTACCTTACATGCTTCTAACCTTCTATTTATCTAGGAAGTACATGCATATTCTAAATTGCCTATACATATTGATTATCTGCCCCGCCTGTTTCCCCGCTTCGTATGGAAATTAGCTGCATATTCATTGCGGCTGCGTAGTTTATTGAGTCGGTGGTCTTCAAATGAGTCTGTGGGCAGAAAACGATGAAGTAAAAGTCTTCCTCACTCGTTGAACTTTTCACCTTGTCTTTCCACGCATGTGCTTGTAGTCTCTTGGTCGCAGACTTTGCACTTTTATGGAGAGGGACACTTTCCTATACTTCAGGGGTCTCTTATCGTGCATTCCTTTCCCTATTTAAGCACACAGTGACTGATACTATATGTTATACATCGTGCATTCCTTTCCTTATAAGCACACAGTGACTGGTACTATATATGTTATACTCTTCATTCTATGTAACCCTTAAATCCCCTGTTTCAGATCCACACCCTAAAATTCCCTCCAATTCCCTTTCCCTTAATACCTCCATATTCTGTGGTTCCCTCTTCCCTGAAGGTGTCTCATCCTTCTTCCCCACACCCCAGCCGCCACCCGCCTCGCCTGGCCCCTCACCCTGTTCATCATTGGTGGATGACACCCTGGAGACTGGACCACATCCAGATTCATTGGAAGGATCCAGCCACGAATCACAGGTGGGGGAGAAGGTTTGCAAAGGCCAAACACAAGTCCTTGGAACGGGGGAGGGGTGGCTTGGGCTCCAGGCCCCACCCCTTGGGCTCCGGCACTGGCCTCTGGCCTCGCGCACAGCGCCCCTGAGCTGAGCATCTTTTTCAAGATAGTCGCTCGGGACAGCAGTGCCCCCTGGTGGAGATGGGTAGGAAAGGGGGAGGGTGGGGGTGGGGATTTGGACATGCCCATCAACCCCTGAGAACCACACCCACCATCGGTGGGACTGTCCCCACCTGTTCAAGCCCCTTCCCTATCCCTCAAGTTCTTCCCTAAGCTCCTCCCCCACTCTCTGAGTCTCTCCCCCTTCCCAACCATCAAGCCCCTCTCCCTTCCCCAAGCCCATCCCCCCTCTAAGCCCCCTCCCCACACCTCAGGCCCCTTCCCTCTCCAAGACCCTCCCCCAGCCCTCAGACCCTTCCTCCAGCCCCTCCCCCACTCTCCAAACCCCTCCCCTTTTCTCTAAGCCCGTCCCTTTCCTCAGGCTCCTCCCCCTCAGTTTAAGCCCTTCCCCTCCCCCACTCTTTGAGCCTTCCCTCACTTTAGGACCCTCCTCCTCAGGTCCCATCCCTTTACCACTCTTTGAGCCCTCCCACTTTCTTTGAGCCCCTCCCTTTCAGGCCCCTCCCTCACACCTCAGAGCCCTCCTCCTATATGCCCCCTCCCCCACTCTGCAGTTTCCTAAGCCCCACCTCAACCCCAGGCCACTCCCCCTCAGGCCCTGCCCCACTAAGCCCCGCCCCACTCCTTAATCTCTTCCCCTTTTTTAAACCCCTCTTCCTCTCCTTAGGCCCCTCCCCCTTCAAGCCCCACCCCTCCCTCCACCTGCTTGGCCCCCAGCTCCTGGCCCATTTTCCACTGTGGAGAAGGGGCCTTGGGGCCACAGATGGGCCCTCGCTGTGGTTGCAGTGAGAGGGGGTAGAGAGGCTTTTCCTCCTCCTTCTGCTCCTCCTCTTCCTCTTCTTCCTTCTGCTCCCCCTGCTCCTCCTCTTCTTCCTCCGCCTTCTCATCTTCCTCTTCCTCCTCCAGTATGGGAGAGGCCAAGCCCACAACCTGCAGCCAATCAGACTGGGAGGGACTCGCTATACTGGGATATACTGGGAGGGGACTGGGATGGACTGGGATGAACTGGGAGGGATTAGGAGAGAAGTAGTTTATACTGGGATGGAACTGGGTTATACTGGGATATACTGGGAGGGGACTGGAAGGGACTGAGATGGAACTCCATCTGGCGGTAATTGGTGGTTACTGGGATGAACTGAGAGGCACTGGTTTGTACTGGGAGAAAACTGAGAGTGACTGGGAGGGACTGGAAAGGGATTTGGGGTTACTGGTTTAAACTGGTTTGGAGTTTGGGATTACTGGGGGCAACTGGGACAAACTAGGAGGCGTCTGGGATAAACTGGAAGGGACTGGTTTACACTGGAAGGGACTGGTTTATATGGAGAGGGGATGGGTTATACTGGGAAGGAACACGGACAAACTGGGAGGGATTGGTTTATACTGGGAGGGACTAGGAGGGGACTGGTGGATAGTGGGAGGGATGGGATGGACTGGGTGGGAACCAGGTTATACTGGGATATACTGGGACGTCACTGGTCTGTAGTGGGAGCAATGGAAGAACACTGGGGGATTACAGGAGGGTTCCTAGCGGGTTACTGGTCTGTACTGGTTTGCACTGGAAAGGCAGTGAGGGGTTACTGGTCTGTACTGGTCCATGCTGGTCTGTATTGGTTTATACTGGCCCATACTGATGCAATCACCTGCTCCTTCACAGAGCACAGTTCCACACGGCACCTCCTGGTGGGGGCAAAGAGGAGGTGCAGGCCCTGCTGCAGCTGGAGCTGGGCAGACAAAAACCGACAAAGATCACCCAAAAATCAGCCCGAAATCACCCAAAATATCCCCAAAATCAACCCCAAAATATCCCAAAAACCGTTAAAAATCACCCCCAAATCAACCTGAAATGTCCCAAAATCAACCTAAAAATCAACCCAAAATATCCCAAAATCAACCCAAGACTCAACCTGAAATATCTCAAAATGTCCCCCAAAATCGCCCCAAATCTCTCCCAAATCAACCTAAAATCACCCCAAAATCATCCCAAAAATATCACCCCCAATGTCAGCCCAAAATCAACCTAAAAATCACCCCAAATAACCCAAAATTGCCCCAAATAATCCAAAAACCACTGCAAATCACCCCAAAAATACACCAAAATATCCCAAATCCACCCCCAAAATGACCCAAAATCTCCAAAAATTACCCTAAATGGCCCCAAATCCCCTCACTCACCGTTTGCCTCCTCTGGGGCAATTTTGAGGCCGATTGCAATGATTTGGGGGGTTCCTCTCACACTCCTGCACCCCCTGGCTCAGGGCCCCCCAAAACACGTCCAGCTTTGCCTGGATCAGTGGCAGCCTCAGGAGAGAGAGGGGAAATGGAGGGGGGAAACGGGGATTTTAAGCAAAATGGAGAAAACAGGAGATTTTGGGGGGGAAATGGAGGGGAAAGGCAAAAATTGGTAAAATGGAGGGAAAAATGGGGGGAAATTGGAGGGAAAATGGTTAAAATTGGTTAAATCGGAAAATGAAGAATTTGGGGAATTTTGGGAAAAATGGGAAAAACAGGGAAAAATGGGGGGGGAACAGGGAAAATGAGGGATTTGGGGGGAAAATGGGTGGGAAAAAGGGGAAAATGAGGGAGAATTGAGAAAAATGGGAGGAAATGGGGGAAAATTGAGAAAATTGTAATTATGGGGTGCAAATGAGGGATTTTGGGAAAAAATGAGGGGAAACAGGAAAAAGAGGAAAAAAAATAGGATTTTGGGGGGAAAATCAGGAATTTTTGGGGGAAATTGGGAAAAATTGGGGAGAATGGAGGGAAAACTGCAGGAAATTGAGAGAAATAGGGGAGAAAGAAATATGGGGGAATGGGGGAAAATTCGAATTTTGGGAAAAAAATAGGGGGAAATGGGGGGAAAATGGGAAATATGGGGGGAAAACATGGGAGAAAATGGGGAAAACTTGGGAAAATGGGGGATTTTGAGAAAAAAAAAAGAGGAAAAGTGGGGGATTCCAAAACCCACTAAGGGCTGTTAAAATCAGCCCCAGGAACCCAAGGAGAGGATCCTGACCTTAGCTGCATGGTGGGGAAGAAACGCCAGAGGGCAATATCTCCACTTCATCTTGCAGGAAGACATTTGCAACTTCTGCCATAGCAGGCCGGCTGTAAGACAAACTGAGATGCAGGAGCGGACGGCCGTAGCATTGGGTTTTATAGTGGCGGGGGGCGGGGCCGGCACTGATTGGTTATGGGAAGGCATGTGACATTATGGGATTTGTAGGCCAAACTTGAATGGTGCTCTATGGAGCCGCGAGGCATTATGGGAATTATAGTCCAGCCATCCATATATTACAGTGGGGCTGTGGGGCCTGATGGGAGTTGTAGTCAATGTGTAGGTATACCACCCTGTTGGGGGGTTGAGTGTTTTTGTATTACTGTGTCAATTTAAAGATTTTTTCCTATTATCATGCCAATGGAGCTGGCTGGGTTACACCCAGGACCTTTGACGACTCAAGACAAAAGGGGTAGGTGGGAGCTGGGCTTCTGGAGGGGCTGTCATGCTTCTGGAGGGGACTCGTGCTTCCGGCGAGCTCGGAGGAGGACTTCCCCGGTCTCCAGCCACGTGGCCGAACGCAGGAGAGCCACCCTTTGCGATCACCTGCCCTGCATCTGCCCCGTTCCAGCCTCCTGCCTCTGTGGGCACAGCTAATCCCCGGGCACAAACGGTGAGCGAGGAGCTGCCCGCTCCAGCCGCTCCCACCCGAGACTGGTGTGGCCGCTGCCGCCCCCTCCCGCCTCCGCTGCTGCCTGTTCTCTGCAGCTGGGGGGCTTTGTTCCGTCTGCAGCACCGGGACCGAGCGCAGAGAGAGCGTGCCTGCAGCTTGAGAAAGGACTGGAACTGAGTTATCTGTTCTGTTTTGTTGGTAATTTTAACAACTGCTGTTGTTTCTGCTTGTACGGTTAGATATATTAGTAAAAGAGCTGTTATTCCTACCCCCTTATCTCTGTCTCAGAGTCTTTGATCCTAACAATTATAATACTTGGGGGGAGTGGAATTAAAGTCTCTATTTCAAAGGAAAACTTCTGCCTTTATCGGCAGACACCTGTCCTTCAAACCAGGACACACCCCCAAGGCCGCTGATTGGTCAGAGCTTTTAGAAGCAAGAACACAAAATAACCTGCTCCTCATATAGTGTAGTTATAAGATAATGGCAGAGATCCTGGAAGATCTGATTCATGTCCCTGCTTTGTTTTGAGAGCTGAGGTTTTCCACCAGAGCCTCAGCAGCCACAAGAAGTCCTCCGGTCTGTTCCTGCCCTCCTGCAGTCAGCTGAACATTTGGTGAAAAAGAGCAGGACCCCTGCAAATGACTCCAAGTACAACAATATATTTCAATCATGCTCTTCAACAACAGCTCCAATCACAAGCTTTACCTGTGTTTTTCTTGAACAAACTTTGCAGACTACTATCATAGAATACACATGAGAGCTGAGCTCTGAGCAGCTGAGTGGCATCCCTGTCATAGAAATAGAAGCCTGCTCAAGTGCAGCATTCCTTAAACAACTTCATAACATGCCTCATTTGTTCTGCCATGACAGTTCTGCAGTATTTGTAGATGCAATATAATTGGATAAACCAGATAAACTCTTGGGGTGAGTTTATGATGCTAGTATCCCCAGATTGTCTGTTCTGTTGGTGTTGAATATTGAGTCTGCAGTTTTAAGACTGTTTTCAGGAGTGAAGGGGGAGAGAAGAGGTGCAGAGTTTGTTATCAGAGTCTGCCCTAGCTCCCCCACATTCTTACACAGACTGTGTTGTCTAGTGGACTGTGGGAGAGAGAGCTCTTTGCTTTTAGTTAGTTTCTCTGGCTAGCTGAAGCAAAATAGGACTGTGTTTTTTCCCCTTTTTCTTGGACTTGGTCGAACTTGCTCTGAACTAAAAACCCACAAAAACACCGGGAGCTCATACCTGTGAAATGCATTGCCAGATATTGTTGTGAACTTGCTCTGCCTCTGCCTGCTGCTCCTGGGGCTGCTCTTGGCCACGCTGCCTCAGTGGGAGCCAGCACTGGCTGCAGCCCTAGCGGGCTCCCCATGACAAGGCCCAGCAATTAAGAGGCCAATTAAAGCACTGGGCAGCAGCAGAACCCTCAGCAGAGCTATTTGGGCAAAAACTGACCATCCACAGCTCCACAGCAGCATGATTATGAGTCAGGCTACCAATGGTATGAACAGAGTTTTAATAAAGCAGCGGAGAAAAATCAGCAACTGACCATCTCATCTCATAGAGCTTCCAAATCCCAAAATTGCAGCAGAGCAGGACAAGTAGCACAGTGAACATTGTCACTACTGTGCCTATCATGTGACCTGTGCACATCCTGGGGGCAGACAATTCTTGGAATGCGTACTGGATCCTGTTTCAGTGATAACATCTGTGGGAGCAATGGGGAGCGTGAGCCCATGCTGTGCTCCACTGCTGAGCTGGCAGCTCACTAGATATGGCCAGGATGTTCTCTGTTTCCCCAGAGCTGGGGCCTGGGGTACCTTGGCACAGGCTGTGCCACCCAACAAAGCCCAGAAGGCTGGGAGGAGAGCCTGGGGGCAGTGCAGCTGCTTGGGCAGTCACTCCTTCCAGGGACCCAGGCCAAACCCATCCCTGAGCAGCCACTGCCAGCCCTCACCCTCCCTGCCCTGTGACAGTTCCCCCAGCCTAAGGGGACAGAGTCAGACCCCATCAAGACACCCTGGAGCCCTGCTCTCCTCCTCTGCCCTTTCCCCACCATGGGAACCCCTTGCAGCCTCTCCCAGGTTTCGAGTGGTGTCTCCCACAGAGGGACCCCAGCAGGACAGCTCTGGCTGGCTGAGCCTGGCACAGTAATCACCTTCTGTGGCACTGTCTGGCATCTCCTCCCTTCGTGAACCAGGGGGTGGGACAGAGCCATTGCTGCCTCCAAGAAGCACTGCCTTCAGCAAGGCCTTTTGGTGCATCTCTGGAGAAAGGAAGAGGAGCAGCTGGATCAGATGGAACCATTCCCCATTGGGGAGTGGGCATCTTCAGTCAGTAATACTTGTCAAAGACATGGATAAGGATCAGGAGAAAGGCCCAGGCTCTTGGGGCTACCACAGGGCCCTTCCTTCCCCAAACAGCCACCCCTCCTGATCTACCCCAAGACCAGGAAATTGCAGGGATCTTGGGATGTGCATGGCCCATGGGTCACTTCAGACTCCCTGTCAGCTGATGCCAGATGCCTTCCTGCAGAGGCTGGGGAGAAGCTGCAGCCAGGCCAGGCTGGGAAACAGCCCTGCAGGGTGTGACAACAGCAGCAGGGCAGCAAGGCTGCCGTGGAGTCCTTCCCGCTGTGCTGGGCACGGGCATGTGCAGATGTGCAGGGAAACCCCCCAGCTGCTGAGTCTCAGGAGAAGGCTGAGGGAAATGCACCCACCATGTCTCTCCAGATCATTCAGCATCATGTCCATAAGTTTGGATGCCTTCAAGGACGTATTGTCTCCTTTAGGTTTGTTCCTCCCTCTCCATGGACCTTAATGGAAAGTGTTTCCATTTCTCCCTCGGGCTGCAGTGGCAGTGAGTGCAGTGAGTGCTCCAAGGCACTCCCCCAGCTCTGCCTTCCGCTCAGCAGCAGGGGCAGAGAGAGCACGTGCTTGTAGTGGCCCACATTGGGATGGAAGGAGCCGCTTGTGGGGCCATCAGGTGTGAAAGGATTCGCTGAAGTTGCCAGCAGCTCTGAACCCAGCCCCAGCCAGGGCTGGGGCTTGGCAGTGACAGCAGGAGCAGCTCAGGCTGCCTGGGGCTGACAAAGGAGCCACACAAAGCACAGCCCCGGGGCACAGCCCTGGACGCTTTCCTTCCCTCTCTGCTCTTCTTTGTGGCTGCACAGAGCACATGGAAGGAGACACTGACATTGCATATGGGAAGAGGATTGACAGCTAAATGCTTCTTCCTTCCCCTGGCAGTGATCCTGGCAGATGACTCAGGGCTACAGAAGGGAGCAGGGCAAGGTTTCCAGAATCACTCAACCCTGAGATGACCTTAAGGGAAGCAGCACTTGAGTAAGCTCTTGCCACACTGAGAACAATTTTTCAGTCAGGAAAGGCATGCTGAGAACTTGCCTCCAATAAATCCCAAATGATGGAAACTCTCATCCATCCAAGTTGCTGGAATAACATTCCCAGCCCACTCATCTAGAAGGGAGCACAGATGAGAAACATTTCCATTGTGTGCTAGGATCACCTTCTGCTTTAGGGAACTGGGCACTGCAAGGGGTCGGGTAAGGCTGTGAGAGCCAGATGTGAATGGACATGGCCAAAGCTGCAGAGGGGCCAGGGGAGCTCTGGGCTAGCTCTGGTCACTCTCCACACTGTTTGCAGGCCTTGTGCAACATCCCTGGATGGAGCAGCCCAGGGCCTCTGTGGGCTTCCTAAAGCCCTATGGAAAACCATCCCCAACGCTTCCTGGGGAGAAGGGAGCGCTGTCCTGGAAAGGGGAGCCAGGCCATCAGCTCACCTGCTCCCCGTGCTCGCCACAGAGCTGCCTGGGCAGCCCTGGCAGGCAGGGCCTCTGCCAGGAGGAGTAGAAGGAGGAGGCACAGAGCAAGGGCCATGGTGCCTTGCCCTCTGCCAGTCCCACAGCTCTTGCTGCCAGTGCTGTCCTGACACCGCTGTCCCAATGTCAGCACCAGTTGTGGTCAAGGATTGACTGGTCAGTGGCTGTGGTGCTGTGCAGCCACGGGGCTCTGGGACTTCTGGGACCTCAGAGCATACTGTGACCTAATGGCCAGGGTGGAGTTTTGTGGGGAGTGGGATCTACCTTCTTTGGGAGGGAGCTTATCCTGCCCAGCAGCTCTGTCCAAGGGCTATGACAATCCCAGCCCAGCTGATCTCACAGCCTGAGGGATGAAGGGATGGAGAGCAGCCCTGCTGAGAAGGAGTTGGGGGTGCTGCTAAATGAGAGGCTGGACATGAGCCAGCCATGTGCATCCAAAAGAGTGTGCCCAACTGTGAGAGTCCATCTGAAAGCCTCTTGTTTGCTCTTCCCTGAGGCCTAAGAAGACCCCTCAAACTGCAGTTTAAAGGCGCTGGCCAGGGATGGGAGGAACACCAAGCGATTGTTCGCAGGTGGTGCCCATCGGACCAGGACTGGTTTCTCAGGAGACTGGTTTACGGATAGTCATGGTGTACTGAACTGTGTTTAGTCGACAAAGCTCCCACAGGCGTGAGAACAATGAACTGGTCAGAGTTGGAGTGCCCTATGTTTGTTTCATCGACAAGGACTCGTTCGGGCTTGTTGTGGGTTTGTTCCCCCCACGGAACCCAAAGCGTCCCTGAAAGTTCTCACCTGTTTGGCCAGTCGCCCGATGCCTTGGTGTCCTGGGTTAGTGTTTTGACTAAATTCTCACCCTGCCCCCCTTGGCCATGAAGCTGTCTGCTCCCGGGGGAGGGGCCGCCTGGGCTCAACTCTGTGGACTGGCCTTAGTTTTTTTTTTCTTCTTGCCGTGGCTCACTTGGCTCTGGCTGCTGCTGCTTGTGGCTTTTCGCTGCTGTGGTAGTAGTTCGTTGCCTGGTTTGTTAGTTAGCTGGTTTTTTTCTTAATTTTTTGGCTTTATATTGCTTAAATTATTTGTTTTAGCTCGCTGTTGTTTAAGGCTTGCTAGCTGGTTTTTTTTTTTTCCTTTCTCTCTCTCTCCCTCTCCCTTCCCCCCCCCTCACCTCCCGAAGATCAGCACCAGCTCGCTCCGGAGAAACCCTGAGGCCTGCCTCTGGACACCGGCCAAAGAAGCATCTCGTCCTTCTAGTGAAAATCGAATCATCCACGTCTCTCTTTCTCTCTCGGTAAAAATTTTTTTTGTCATCTGGATCTGTGCTGGAAAGTGTTTCTCTTGTATGTGTTAATAAATAGGTTTTTTCCACTTTTCCCCCTAAGTAAAATATTTTTTTCTTAAGTCCAGTAGGATAAAGAATTGGGGGTTTATTCCCTAAAGAGCTCTTCTGGAAGTTTTTTCCCCTAAGTTTGTCCAAACTAGGACATTTCTTATTTGGTGGCCCGTACGGGGAAGAGAAAGTGGAAAAAACTTTAATAACATCTTGTTTTTAATTTGCCTGTATTAATATCAGTATGTTTTTTGAAGCCATGATGTCTTTTGGATTAAAAGCCTGCCTGTATGTTTGCTCTTTAGAGTTTTTTAAAATCTTAATACCCCTGTGGTCTTTAGGCCTGTTCTCTTACTCAGAGATAGCCCCAGTGTTGTCTCTAGCACACAGTTTTTTCATGAAAGGGGTATTAACCAAAATACTCATTGGGCTAGGCTTGGTTGTTATGATCTGCCAGAAGTTTATGAAAGTGTTAGAATCCACTTCAGGGATGTACAAGTCGTGGTTTGTGTTGTGCACTCAATTCATTAGAGGAGAAGCAAGCAAAGAGGATTTCTTGCCTTTATTTTCCTTCTCCCCTAAATTATTTACATCTCTGTTAGAAAATGTTCAGCTCTCCCTGAGTGTAAAGGAAACCATCTTTCTGGTATTTAATTTAGTAAGTTTTTTCTATACTGTCTGCAGTTTATACAAAATAAAAGCTGAGATTTCTAGGGATGCAAGTGTTACAACCCCTGATTTGGTAGCAAAGCAAAGTAGGAAGAATTCTGAGTAGTGTGGCAAATGGGAAAAACTGGGCCAAATTCTAAAAGAGTTTTCTGAACCTATAATCTAGGACTTTTCATCTAAACAAATTCAAGACCCAGTCGAGATTGCAAAATACTTAAAGGAAAAGTGTCAGAACAATTCTAAAGAAAAGAAAATCACTGCAGTGAGCTAGGCTCTGGCGTACGCTTATCGAACCCTGTTAGATAGTGTAGGACAACAAACAAAGAAGAGAAAACAGGAAGATAACGTAGCTACTATTCCAGTTACTCAGACTGCAGTTAACACCTCAGGCTCCAAGACAGGGGCAAAATTAGACAGCAAGCTTCAACCTATGGCTGTAGCTACCAGTACCAAGAGTAGAAAGTGCACAAAGAAAACAGATCGGCCGGGGGAGGATGATGATGATGAGGATGAAAAAGAAGAACCTTCAACTCCCCCTAATATAAAATCCGAAGCTAAAGTGACTAATGGAAGA
Source organism: Oenanthe melanoleuca (assembly GCF_029582105.1). Lineage (NCBI taxonomy): Eukaryota > Metazoa > Chordata > Aves > Passeriformes > Muscicapidae > Oenanthe > Oenanthe melanoleuca. The sequence continues at coordinate 71,210 of NC_079360.1, forward strand.
TCAAAAACTAATAATGAGTCCCTTTCCCTAAAAGATCTTCGTGGTCTAAGAAAAGACTATACAAGGCGACCTAATAAATCCATAATTAGTTGGCTAGTCCGGCTTTGGGATGCAGCAGGTGAGGCAACCATCCTGGATAGCACGGAAGCAAGACATTTGGAATCCCTGTCTCAAGATCCAGTCATCGATCAAAGTATGATGAGGGGAGCTAATCCTCAAAGCCTCTAGTCACGTGTATTGGACAGTGTGGCACAAAGATATCTCTGCGCTAATGACCTGTACATGCAGCAGACCAGATGGAAAACCATCGAGCAGGGAATCCAACGTTTGAGAGACATGGCGGTGACAAAAATTATTTTCTCAAATAACGTAACAACTAGAAATCCAGATCTAGTACCATGCACACCAATTATGTAGAGAAAGCTTGTAAGGCTTGGACCATCTAAATATGCCTCAGCTCTTGCAATCATGAAACGAAAAGACATATATGAAACAGTGCTTAATATGGCAAAGAAGCTTCGGGCGTACGCTGATGCTGTGCATAGCCCAACGCATGCCAGGATTGCAGCCGTAAAAACACGTTTACAAAACGTAGAAAATAAGTTAAAGGAAAATCATAAGAAGCTGAGAAAAAAAATCAAGAAGGATCTCCTCCAAATCTCAGCTGTGCAAATCAGAAGTCCTGGCAGTCAACGCAAACGCTCCTCTGCTGAGGAGAAAAGGTACACCCCACGTGCGGAGTTGTGGTTTTTCTTGCGTGACTGCGAAGAAAACATGAAGAGGTGGGATGGAAAGCCCACAGCTGTTCTGGCACGACGAGTGCGTAATTTAAAAAAAGACAAGGCTCAACAAGAAGGTTCCATCAGAAAGAGAGCAGCTCCAGTCGCCCGGAATCACAGTGCCACGTATGAAGAAAATAATGACGACATGTCCAATTCACTTTAAAGAACTTCTAAAACCTATGCCCCCGTCAAAAAGGATAAACAGGCTTAGGGAGACCCTGCCTCTAGCCAAGGTGAGGCCAGGGAAAACCGAGTGTTTTAAACTGTGTGAATTCAGTAGCCTGGCACATCAAAACCACAGGAGTATGAAGCTTTAGTAAACACTGGATCACAGTGTACTATATTTCCATCAAGATGTGTCGGAAAAGAGACCGTTTCTATTGCTGGTGTAACAAGTAGATCACAAGACTTTACCATAGTAAAAGCGGAAATGAGTCTAACCGGAGAAAAGTGGAAAAAATACCCAATTGTGACTGGCCCAAAGGCCCCGTGTATTTTAAAAATAGATTTCCTTCAAAGCAAGTATTTTAAGAACCCAAAAGGCTTCAAGTAAGCATTTAAGATAGCGGCTGTGATGGCGGAGAGAATCCGGCAATTGAACACCCTGCCCGGACTATGTAAAAATCCAATTGCCGTAAGACTCCTAAGAGTAAAAAAGCAAAAGGTACCAATTGCCACTTCAATAGTACATCGCCGGCAATATAGGACAACTCGAAATGCTGTAATCCCGATCCATAAAATAATCCGGGAGCTGGAGTGCCAAGGGGTGGTGAGCAAAACCCACTCACCCTTCAACAGTCCCATCTGGCCTGTGCGCAAGTCTAAAGAAGAATGAAAACTGACAGTGGACTACCGTGCATTGAATAAAGTCACCCCACCATTAAGCGCTGCCGTGCCGGACATGCTAGAGCTCCAGTACAAGCTAAAGTCCAAGGCAGCAAGGTGGTATGCCACCATTAACATTGCCAATGCGTTTTTCTCCATTCCTTTAGCAGCAAAATGCAGGCCGCAGTTTGCTTTCACCTGGAGGGGCGTGCAGTACACCTAAAACCAACTGCCCCAGGGGTGAAAGCACAGTCCCACCATCTGCCATGGGCTAATCCAGGCTGCACTGAAAAAAGGTGAGGCTCCAGAACATTTGCAGTACATCGATGACATCATTGTGTAGGGAAACACAGCAAAAAAAGTGTTTAAGAAAAAAAAAGAAATTATCCGAATTCTCCTAAAAGCCGGTTTTGCCATCAAGAAAAATAAAGTTAAGGGACCTGCTCATGAAATCCAGTTCCTAAAAGTAAAGTGGCAAGATGGAAGACGTCAAATTCCTACTAATGTTATTAATAAAATCACAGCTATGTCTCCACCTACTAACAAAAAGGAAACACAAGCTTTCTTGAGTGCTATAGGCTTTTAGAAAATGCACATCCCCGAGTACAGTCAAATTGTAAGCCCTCTTTACCAAGTTACTCAAAAGAAGAATGATTTTCATTGGGGCCCAAAACAACAACAAGCCTTCATCCAAATTAAACAAAAAATCGCCCATGCAGTAGCTCTTGGCCCCGTCAGGACGGGGCCAAATGTAAAAAATGTGCTCTATTCTACAGCTAGAAACCACGGTCTGTCTTGGAGTCTGTGGCAAAAGGTGTCAGGTAAAACCCGAGGCCAACCCCTAGAATTCTAAAGCAAAAGTTACAAAGGGTCTAAAAGTAATTATACCCCGACAAAAAAAGAAATCCTGGCTGCTTATAAGGGAGTCCAAGCTGCTTCAAAAGTAATTAGCACAAAAGCACAACTCTTTCTGGCACCCCGGTTGCCAGTGCTGAAGTAAATGTTCAGTGGGAAAGTTCCCTCCACCCACCATGCCACCAGTGCCACATAAAGCAAGTAAATAGCCCTCATTACGCAGCGCGCCCGAATCAAGAAATTAAATAGCCCAAGAATCTTAGAAATAATTACCAACTGGCCAGAGGGAAAAAGTTTTAGTGTAACAAACAAGGAACAAGAACCAGTAACCCGGGCTAAAAAAGCACCACCTTACAACCAGCTACCGGCAGAAAAAATCCGTTATGCCCTGTTCACCGACGGTTCCTGTCGCATTGTAGGGACAAATCGAAAATAGAAAGCAGCTGTATAGAGCCCTACACGACGGGTTGCAAAAGCTACTAAAGGAGAAAGAGGGTCTAGTCAATTCGCTAAACTCAAAGCTGTCCAACTGGCTTTAAATATTGCCGAAAAAAAAAAGTGGCCAAAGCTCTATCTTTACACTAATTCCTAAATAGTAGCCAATGCTTTGTAAAAATGGCTGCAAAGATAAAAAGAGACAAACTGGCAGCGCAAAAAAAGACCAATCTGGGCTGCAAAAGAGTAGAAAGACATAGCTACTCGGTTAAACAAGCTACCCGTGAAAGTTCGCCATGTAGACGCCCATGTCCCTGAAAGTAGAGCTAACAAAGAACAGCAAAATAACCATCAAGTAGATCAAGCAGCAAAAATAGGGGAGTTGGAAATAAATTTAAATTGGAAACATAAGGGAAAGTTGTTCCTGGCTCAATGGGCCCATGATACCTCAGGCCATCAAAAAAAGAATGCCACCTATAAGTGGCACAAGACCAAGGGGTAAATCTTACCATGAACAATATTTCTCAAGTTATTCATGATTGTAACACTTGCGCTGCTATCAAGCAGGCCAAGCGGGTGAAGCCCCTCTGGTATGGAGAACGGTAGTCCAAGTACAGGTATAGGGAGGTTTGGCAGATTAATTACATCGCACTGCCTCAAACCCGCCAAAGCAAACGTTATGTGCTAACCATGGTGGAAGCCACCACCAAATAGTTAAAGACTTACCCTGTATCTCACGCCACTGCCCGCAACACCATCCTGGGCCTGAAAAAACAAATCCTTTAGAGGCATAGTACTCCTGAAAAAATCGAGTCAAACAATGAAACTCATTTTAAAAATAACCTTGTCAACACCTGAGCTAAAAAACACGGTATTAAGTAGGTGTACCACATCCCTTACCATGCACCAGCTGCAAGTAAAGTAAAAAAGTACAATAAATTGTTAAAGACCACCTTAAAGGCATTGGGTGGGGGATCCTTTAAGAATTAAAAGCAGCATTTGGCAAAGGCCACTTGGTTAGTCAACACTCAAGGTTCCACCAACCGAGCAGGTCCTGCCCAATCTAAGTGCCTTAATACAGTAAATAGAAACAAAGTCCCAGTGGCCCATGTCAAAAAATTGCTAGAAAATACAGTATAAATTAATCCTGCCTCAAGTACAAGCAAACCCATTCAAGAAATTGCCTTTGCTCAAAGACCTAAATGTACTTAGTAAATAATGCAAAAAGATAAAACAACCCGCTGTGTACCTCAAGAAAATCTAACTGTAAAACAAAACAAAAAAAATATGTAAATGTTAAAGGTTTAAGCAAGTGAAAAGAAGTGTTTATATTGTGTTTAATGAGTGTATATCCCAATCGTGGGTCAATAATCACGATATGGGATAAAGGGTAGAATGTCCTGGGTTAGTGTTTTGACTAAATTCTCACCCTGCCCCCCTTGGCCATGAAGCTGTCTGCTCCCGGGGGAGGGGCCGCCTGGGCTCAACTCTGTGGACTGGCCTTAGTTTTTTTTTTCTTCTTGCCGTGGCTCACTTGGCTCTGGCTGCTGCTGCTTGTAGCTTTTCGCTGCTGTGGTAATAGTTCGTTGCCTGGTTTGTTAGTTAGCTGGTTTTTTTCTTAATTTTTTGGCTTTATATTGCTTAAATTATTTGTTTTAGCTCGCTGTTGTTAAAAGCTTGCTAGCTGTTTTTTTTTTTTCCTTTCTCTCTCTCTCCCTCTCCCTTCCCCCCCCCCCCCCACCTCACCTCCCGAGGATCAGCACCAGCTCGCTCCGGAGAAACCCTGAGGCCTGCCTCTGGACACCAGCCAAAGAAGCATCTCGTCCTTCTAGTGAAAATCGAATCATCCACGTCTCTCTTTCTCTCTCGGTAAAAATTTTTTTTGTCATCTGGATCTGTGCTGGAAAGTGTTTCTCTTGTATGTGTTAATAAATAGGTTTTTTCCACTTTTCCCCCTAAGTAAAATATTTTTTTCTTAAGTCCAGTAAAATAAAAAATTGAAAGTTTATTCCCTAATTCCAGAGCTCTTCTGGAAGTTTTTTCCCCTAAGTTTGTCCAAACTAAAAAGAGTATAAAAGATACTCTCAAACTAAAGAACCCTGAGATCTCCCCAGACGGCAACGGGCATCTATTGGCTGGTTCCACGAGGATCGTCTGCCCGTCTTAGTAGCTATAATCCCAACCCTTTTTCTCTCTCTCTGTCTCTCTCTGTCTCTCTCTCTCTGTCCCTCTATCACATTTTGTTGGCACTAAATAAAAGTGCATTTTTTGCAAAAGTAAAGTGGTTTTGTCCCCTGCTGTGTCTTTTACGCTTTGAGATCCCTAAAAGAACCTATCAGGACTCCGCATGTGGTGTGGACCCTGACCTTTAATTGGCGTAGTCGGCAGGATAATGTTGGTAATTACACCCTAGACCCCAGCACCAACAATGTCGAAATCACTTTGTAAGCATGAACCTACCTTAACCAAACCAACCTATGTGACATGTAACTGGCAAAATGACCCAACAGATCCGTCAGGCTTACAAGGTTTGACTTACAAGTTCAAAATAAATGCTATAGCAAAACCTGTGTTAACTGCATTAATCATACACCCTGATATGCAGTTTCCCCTAGTGCTAGACAGCAAAAATAAAGTTTTTCCTCCATTTACACTAATACAAGGCTCTGATATTGCCATCCGATGTGAGTTAATTGTTGGATCTCTTGTTGAACTTATACACAGCTCTGGTATAGGACCTCATGGCCGTGTTTTACACTGTGAGACTCAAAATCAAAATTGTTGGTTGAACCTAACTGATGTGCAATTCTCTCAGAAGGTGATATGTGGTGAAAACAATACTAAATACTGGGGAGAATTGGATATCAACGTTGTAACGCCTACAACATCCACTACCCAACCACCAGTTGTGCTGAAGCCAAAGATTTTTGAAATATGGCCTTACATAATTGAAAAAAAACTGGACAACAACAAATATTGTTTAATCCGGCATGGTCCCTTAAACAAGTTAAATTATTGATGCAGAACAATGTTTTGGAAATTCAGCCAAAATGTTCACCATTTTTACAAACTTCGTTTCAGGGGTGGACCACCTAGCTATGGAAACGGACTCCTTCCAAAAAACGCATGGCAAGAGATATAGCCGGTGTTGTGGGAGCAGGATTGGGAATTCTAAATAGCATTGATTCAGAGGTATTAATGAACAAATTGGTTGCCTCCACCAGACACCTGACCAAATTGAAACAACCTCTGCAGTCCTCTTTGACAGCCCTTGGGACACAACAGTGGTTGTTATCAAATATTTTACCAAATTGGGAAAAGGCAAATGTAAATGACCACAAATTGATAACTGACACTCTTGGTGCTGCTCAAAACAACATCTCCCTAGCCCTCAGCTGTGTCCAGGCGCAGCTTTGGATGCAAACAGTTGTTGCCTCAATTATAAGGGAAGGGGAAGAAGGTATTTTCCCCACTGAAATCCAGACAATAATTTGGGACAATGCTAATGATTTTGAAAGGAAGTTTCAGTCCTGGTGGAATTTGGTAAATTTTACCTATAACCCCAGTACAAATACAGCCACAGCCTTTGTGCTGACAATACGCAACGCTTCAGTGCATTTGATATACCCCATCATTGCATTAGGATTGAATCATGATGGAACTATTCTCTACCCTTTCAAGCATAGAGAATGGGCCCGCCAAATTGGTGAGAAATGGCAAACTGTTAATTTGGAATCTTGTGTTGTTCGGGAGCAACAGGGTTTCATTTGTGAAAGCAATGCCATTGTGGCCCAAGACATCTGTTTAGACATAGAGCAAAATATCTGTCATTTTGAAATACATCTTGATGAGACTCCTGCAACAGTGCTGGTGTACATAGGTAATGGATGTGTGTGTGTAAGAACTGCTTGTAACTTAGTGTTTGTAGAAAATGTAGCAGTGAATGTAAAGAATCATTCAAATCTTTGTGTTTGTAATTTTACCACAATTATGGGCTGTGACTTTTCCTATACTGTCCCAGTTATGTCTTATCACCTTTTGCAATCCATTTTACACTGATTCACCAATTAGCACCTGCTCCCATTGGGATGAACCTCACTCTGATTAAACAACTGTTGCTTCACCAGGACTTAATTGGAATCTTAAAAAAGATCAAGAAAAATGGACAGAAGACCCTGGTGACTGTTCATCATGATGTGAAAGAAATACATCGGGTTTTAGAAAGGGTAACAAGGGATGCTGAACCCAGGTGGTGGGATACTCTTTTTGGGTGGTCACCTACTGCTACCGGCATCCTAAACAAAGTGTGTCACCCCATTGTTGTGCTTTTGATTTTGGTTTTGATCGGTTTTGTTTTGTCAGCCATTCTATACATCCTGAATTAGAGAATAGTAAAACGGTTGACACAATTAGCATCAACAATGGAAGCACATAATCTGATCACTACTCCATCTGCTAAAGATACCCCTAAAGTTATTGACACCATACAAATAACACGAGCAGTAAAAGTTAGGCCTTTAACAGCAAACTGATTAGAATTGCTTGTTGTTTGTTGTAATTGGTACTATTAGTTTTAATAATGTTAAGTTTTTTAATGGTTTAGAAAAACAATTGCTTTAATCAATTCTTTGAAACATATTATAATCAATATTGATTTGCTTTAATATTATTTGGAAGTTATTTTATTGATTGATTTGCTTTAATAATTGTTCGAAAGTTATTTTATTGATTTGTATTAATTTTGATTCTTCAAAAGTTTTCAACTAATATGATTGTAATTTGTTTGAAAAATTGTTTTTCAATTTGTCATGATTGTGATTTGTTTGATGATTGTGATTTGTTTGAAAAATTGTTTTTCAATTTGTTATGATTGTGATTTGTTTGAAAAATAGTTTCTCAATCAATTTCTTGTGATTATTTTGCTCTATTATCTTTGTGTCTATTTCTTTCCTTTTCCTTTCCTCTTTCCCTCTCTCTCTCTATCCATAATTTTTCTGTCCCTACTTTCCGGGATATGCTACTAATGACGGGTCCTGAAGATGCCACAACGTCACAACATCATGCTGATGGAGTTTTCTCAGTGACGCTCATTGGTCACGGGGTGGTGTGAGAGTCCGTCTGAAAGCCTCTCGTTTGCTCTGGCCAACGACCCTCACCTGAGGCCTAAGAAGACCCCTCAAACTGCAGTTTAAAGGCGCTGGCCAGGGATGGGAGGAACACCAAGCGATTGTTCGCAGGTGGTGCCCATCGGACCAGGACTGGTTTCTCAGGAGACTGGTTTACGGATAGTCACGGTGCACTGAACTGTGTTTAGTCGACAAGGCTCCCACAGGCGTGAGAACAATGAACTGGTCAGAGATGGAGTGCCCTGTGTTTGTTTCATCGACAAGGACTCGCTTGGGCTTGTTGTGGGTTTGTTCCCCCCACAGAACCCAAAGCGTCCCTGAAAGTTCTCACCTGTTTGGCCAGTTGCCTGACACCTTGGAAAAAGAGTATAAAAGATACTCTCAAACTAAAGAACCCTGAGATCTCCCCGGACGGCAATGGACATCTATTGGCTGGTTCCACGAGGATTGTCTGCTCGTCTGGTAGCTATAATCCCAACCTCTTTTCTCTCTCTCTGTCTCTCTGTCTCTCTCTCTCTCTGTCCCTCTATCACATTTTGTTGGCATAAATAAAAGTGCATTTATTGCAAAAGTAAAGTGGTTTTGTCCCCTGCTGTGTCTTTTACGCTTTGAGATCCCTAAAAGAACCTATCAGGACTCTGCATGTGGTGTGGACCCTGACACCAGCTGATTGGATCACCAGCCCTGGAGGCATTTATAAGTCATGAGGATGTGTCACTCAGGGACATGGTTGAGTGGTGGACTGGGCAGTGTTGGGTTAACAGTGGGACTTGATGAAGTTAGAAGCCCGACCTAAATGAATCTACTTGTCTATTCTTGAAAGCGAGAAAATATGGAAGTAGGAGGATGTGTGGTTAAGGAGGAGGGATGGAAGAAGAGGAGGAGGAAAGGGAAGGACAAAGGAAGATCAGGAAATGGAGAAGTAAGGATGAGGTTGAGTGCTCCCTGAATTCACAGCCCCACACCTGTGGGACCATCATCTGTCCCCCCATCCCCCATTCTGCAGGTGACTGGGGAGGGGGAGCTAGGCCCATATATCCTGGGGGGTCCCTGGGCTGGGTTTTTTTGGATGGGATGTTTTTAGAATGAAGAACTCCAAAACTGAACAGAAAATGCCTCTTGATGGGATGTTGGGGTGTCCCAGTGGTGGCTGCTGGCAGAGGCAGCCTGGAGGAGCAGACCCCTGTGTCCCCCAGGACCCCAAAGTGGGGAGCCCAGAGAGGGGAGAGTGCCAGCATTTGCAGGACACTCAACAGCCTGGAGAGGGGCAGGGGGGACTCCTTGGACCCGCTGCACCCCAAAGCAGAGAATAAGGGGAGAAGGGACTGTGGGGCCCCCATAGCCCCTGGTGTCCCTAAGTGAGGAGACTGAAGAGGGGGGAGCTTTTCAGATTCCTGGAACTCCCAGCATCCTGGACGGGGAGAAATCCCAGAAAGCCAAAATGGATAGACTAGAGAGGGAAAACTCCTGGGAGGCATTTTCAGAGCAGATTTTTATGGACATACAATGCTAACTCCTAGACATTGACATAGGCAGGGGAACCTTCAAACCCAAGGTTCTCTCATCTGGTTTCCCTCCCAAACCAGAATTTCCCATTCCCAACCCTCGACAGATGGAGGAGGAGGCTGCGAGGGAGAAGAAGAGACCCCAGAACATCCAGGTAGGAGGAGGAAGTCACTGACCCTTTCCCCATCTGTCCTGCTCCATGTCCCAGCCCAGAACAGCCCTCGGCTGCAGGACAGCCCCGCTGCCAATGCCGTCTTGCCGGGGATGGACTGGGGGGATCTCCTCGCACTTCGCTCTGGCATGGAGGCAAATCCCATGCTCTTCTTATCCTTCCTCCCCCAGACAAGGAGCTGGGGACAGAGACAGGGAGGAAAAATCCCCACGGCAGAACTTTGTGGAAGAGGCTGTTTGGAGCGGCTCCACAGCACAGGAATCCAACGGTGAGGAAAAGCTCCAGAGATCCTGTACAAGGAGAGGCTCCAAACTTAGCCCAGAGTGCTCTGAAGAGGAAAAAGCCAGCCTGGGCCAGAAAGAGGGACAGAGCTTCAGTCAGAGCTCGGAGCTGGTGGTCCATGAGCAGCTTCTGGATGATGAGAAGCCCCACAAGTGCTTGGAGTGTGGGAAGAGCTTCAGCTGGAGGTCCCGCCTGATCCGCCACCAGATGATCCACACTGCGGAGAAGCTCTATGAGTGTCCTGAGTTTGGGAAGGGCTTCAGAGACAGCCCTGGACTGATCATCCACCATCACTTCCACACCAGGGAATGACTCTTCGTGTGTGGGGGAATGTGACCTGAGCTTCAGCTGGAGCTCTCATCTCACCTCCCACCTGAAGATCCCCACTGGGGAGCAGCCCTATGAGTGCTCTGAATGGGGGAAGTGTTTTCAGACCAGCTCCCTTCTCCTCGTACATGAGCAGATTCACACAGATGAGAGGCCCTTCCACTGCCCTGACTGCAGGAAGGCCTTCAGGTACAGCTCCCACCTCATCAGACACCAACGCATCCACACCAGGGAGAGGCCCTACCAGTGTCCCGAGTGTGGGAAGTGCTTCAGGACCAGCTGAGTCTTGAATCAACACCAGTGGAGACACCGGTAATGAAGCTCTGCAAGTGCCCCACTGTATCTGCCTGGGCTAGGATGGTTCCAGCTTCGGGCTGCTACAGAGGTCCGGATAGCTCCACGAGCCCCCGAGGAGAAGGTCAGCTTCTCAGCTAGCTAGGAATGAGATCTCGGGAGCCACTGTAGAAGTTCCGAAGGTAGCTTTATTTCTTCAAAGGATTCTACCAGCAAAATCCGGATACATAGCATAGCAAGGGGTTTTTATAAGGTTTAGGGGGATTGGGATTCTAACCAGTAAAATTATAATTATATATTATATTATAAATTTTATATATATATATATATATATATATATATATATAAAATTATTTATATTATATTATAAATTATTGAGAACTATCCAATTACTTTAAGATTCTAGGTGAGAAAAGACCAATCATCTAGTAAAGTTAAAGACCAATAGAAATCCTAATTGATAACAGGGATTTCATTAAGGGGGGGAACATTTCTCATTAAAAGTTCCATTGTCTCAGGGTATGAGATCCCAGGGGCCCTTTTCAGGGACAGTTGTATCATCCACAGTTTTCCCAATTGCTGCTTTCATATTTCAAAATCCAATTTATTTATCAGCAAACCTACAGTTTGTTTGTAAAAGCAAATATCTTTTTCCATTCATCAATTAGTTGAATCCTCATTGTTTCTTTTATTTGTCAGTACTAGTCATCTACCAGCAGACCCAGAGCTTGTTTGTAAATACAAATCCGTCATTCCTCTCAAGGGTCCTGGTGGTCCCAGGACTCCTCCTCCAGGCTGTCAGGGGTCCTCCTGCTCTGCTATTGCCCTTCTCCGATCTCCCCATTTCAGGGATGTAAGAGACGCTATGAAGATTCCTTCATCTGCTTCATGACGGTCGCAAGAACAGAGACAACAGAGACTTAAGACCCTGGGACCTCACTCGCTTTGGACAGGAGTTCTGGCCTGGCCAAGATGGATGCTTGTTTGTAGGCGTGCTTACTGTGCTGCCAAGGTACACTGCTTTCGAACAGGCACTAGCTGGGAGCGCTGTGTACACCTGCTTCTCAGAGCCACAGATCTCCTCACAATAGTCCATAAATCTCCCCACCTTTTGGCCAGAGGCCACTCGCTTTGGAAAAGAACTATAAAAAGTGACTTTCTAAAGAAATCTCCCCTCGGAAGGAAGGCATCTTTATTGGCAGGACCACGAGGATGTCATTCCCATCCTTTGGTAGCTATTCCCCACCCCTTCTTTCTCTCTCTCTTTACTTTGTTTATCTCTCCCTCTCTCTCATCTGTGGCATAACTGTGTTGTTGGCACCCAGTAAAAGTGCATTGTTGTTGAGTTAACTGAAGTCCCTTGCTATGTGTCTTTTGTGCCCCGAGGTCAAACAAACCACGACAACTCTCACCTGTGTTGACGGATATTGACAAGGGGTCCTGGGGTTGCCCCCGTTCACAGCCCTCCTCAGGGGTCCCCAAAACTGGTGTTCCCCCTCCACTGCCAACCCTGCACAATCTCCAGGTAGCCCCAGATAGAGCTTGGAAAGCCCAACCCAGGAAGCCCAACCCCCACTATGGGAGGGGCCTGCATCTCCTTGCTCCCCACCATTGCTCTGCCAGCAGTCATCCCCAGAACCCACCAAAAACACTTCCTGGGGGAAGCTCAAGGTCCCCCAAAGGCACGTTTGCAGCTTGGCTTTGAGTCCTGCCAGATCCAAACATCATGCCACTCACCCCTTACAGACAAAAGAAACAAGAACCCCCAAATATATTTTGTGTGAGCTCTAAATATTCATCTTGCACAACCCGAGGTGTCTCCTTAGACCTGAGATCACCTCTGGAGGACATGCAGGTGGTCTGGAACCCAGCTCTTTCCAATGCCCGCCAATGAGAGACTGCAGGAGGCTGTTCTTAGAGATTTTCATGGTTGTTTATTCTTTCTTATCTCAGGAATGTTTTGTCCAGCCAACTGCGGTCTGCTCGCCAGACGTCCAAGGCAGAATCTGCCTGGTAGAGGCAGGACTTATGTTTTATAGTCTAAATTACGTACTAGGTATTTACAATTGACTCCCAATACACTTTAATCTTATAGCATGGCCCAGCTTTGTTCATATCCAATCTGAAAATGCCAGCATGTCACCCAGCATGGATGACACGGAGAAGAAGGAGGAAGAGGTATCCACGCCCCAAATTCTCCATGTTGGCCACGAGCCCCTTAATATAAACATTCTAGAAATCTACTTATTCTGCATTCTAACAGTCTAATTTACACTCTATTTATTTTTGCAGCTTGCATTTCTTCTCTCAATGTTGGTAAATTGTTCTAAGGTGCTAAATCCAGCCCCTGAGACATCTGGGTCTCATTTGGCGATCCCGCCAGGGGGGTCTTAAACCTCCCAGGGAAGCCAGAGGAATACTCTGGACTCCCACATTCATCCTCTCTTCAAAAAAAAGCCACCCAGGATATATGGGGTGACCCCCCCCACCCTGGTCATCTGCAGGATACAGGTGGGGACAATGCTTCCGAAGGCCAAGATGCTGCAGATACAGAGGGCAGTATACGCATGTGGTGGCCCATGGTCCTGGTTCTCTTCCTACTCCTGCTCCTCCTTCTGCTCTATCCCTTCTCTTCCTCCTGCCTCTCTTCCGTCCCTCCTGCTGCAGGCAAGGAGCTTTCAGGTGAGGAGGGCCTGGAAAGGATGTGATGGGAAAGGAGTTGGCCCTGAAACCAAGCTGGGGGAGAGCAGAGGTTTAGGGGGAAAAATGGGAAAGGGGTGGGAGTAGGGGGATAAGTGGAGGTGGAGGAGCATGAAAGGGGCTCCCAATCAGGGCCCCAAGTTCACCCCAGGTCCCCATTCTCTCAGTTCTCTCCCCACCCTGGAACTGTGGGAGCCTTGCCATACCCCAGTGCCAGCTCAGGGGGTGTTCCAGGCTGATATGCTCCACCTGGCAGGTGTGGGTGACTGTGCACTGGGGGGTGTTTCCAGCAGCACCAGGAGCTGGTAGGTCCAGTCCCTGCTGAGGACCATGTTGGTGGCCACCACCTACCCCTAGAGCTCCTCCCTACCCTGGAGCTACCTTAGCTGCACCTGCACAGGGGAGAAATCCAGCATGAAGCAGACCAGGCAGCTGGGGGCAGGCTGGGACCTCAATGGCACGGGCAAAATGGACATGCTTAGGGGCACTGGGAGAGAGCAAGGAAACACCGGGATGAGCTGAGCAACAGTGGGAGAGATGGGGGAGGATTGGGAAGGATTGAGAAGGACTGGGAATGGGCTGGATTGTTCTGGGAGAGAGGGGAGATGTCTGGGAGTGGTAGGCTGGGTGGGACTGGGAGGCTGAGTACAGCTCAGGGCACTTGGTGTTGTGGGTCTGCCTGGCAACTGAGGGAGAATATACAAGAAAAGGCCCAGGACAGGAAAAATCCCTCCCTGATCACTATCACGGGCCAAACATACTCACCCTGGAGATAGGAACTGAATTTATTATCAACCAAATCAGAGCAGGATAATTAGAAGGAAAAAAAAGTTAAAATCACTTTCCCCCAGCCCTCCCTTCTTCCAGGGCTTTCCCTCCTTCCTCCAAATTAAAAAAAAAAATAAGAATTTAAATAAGAATAAAAGTAAAATTTGATATATTTAAAATAACATCAAATAAAATAACATAAAATAACTAAGAAAAACAAAATAACCAGCAGAGCTTATTCTGCTGGTTTTTGGGTTTTCTTGTCCAATCTCCAAGCTGGGTCTGAGCCAGAAAACATTGGGTTGGGAGAAATATTGCTTCTGAGGGGCTAAATATTTCTGAAACTGAAGTTTCAAGTAATACCTTTAGCTTATGTGACGTAATACCTTTAGCTGATGTGACGTAATACCTTTAGCTTATGGAAGTCACAGTGTCACTGAAGCTGCCGAAAAAACAAACAAAAAAAGCCCCTCTCCAACAACATTTTTAGTGCTTCCTTTATTATTAAAGCATTCCTTTATTCTGGACAGGATATTGTTCTGGCCAGGATGTGCAACAGAAATAGTTTCATCCACACATGGCCCTGGTGTGTAGAGAAAATCATTCCATGACACATGAATTTTACTAGATTTTTCTAAACTTTATACAGTCAAAACTCGTAGAATTTCATTGGTTCAATGTTCATTAGTCCCAAATTAAGCAGTTCTTAATATTTGGCTTCCTATTGGTATGGATTTCTTTCCTATCGATGCTCATTTTGGTGCTCGTTCCTTGGTTTTCTCATCAGGCTTTTCCAGGTGTCTCCAACCACACCAGGGGTGATGTTTGGAGTTAATGATCATGAATAGGTTTTAATGGTCATTATCTTTTGTGTATCTTCTGTGCTACTCCCAGTCTATTTTGTTTTTGTCAGCTTCTTTTTGCTGTTTTGTAACCTGTGCTTGACAGGGGCATTGAGCATCCTCATCCAGGGTCTTGGCTTTAGTAGCCTTCTCCCACAGCAATTATCCTTGCATGGGGTAAGTTATAGATTGTACAGCAAGACACAATTCCTGAAACAGAAATCAATTCCAGCTATGGAAAAATCTCACTACCGCATTTAGAAACCCTTCAGCAAACATCTTGGAAAAAGCAAAGGTGATGTGTGATCACCTGGGGCCCCAGGAAACTGAACTGAAGGTGTAGAACTGTGGAGAGTATTGTTCAAACTTGGTTAGCTGAGAGAGGACATAGTCAAGCAGAGTTACTGCAGATGGCCTAAGTAGAGCAAAGGCTAGCCCAGGGACAAAGGTCCTTGGGACAAGGGGGTTGTGCTGACAATGCTTATCGCAGCAAGAAAAAACAGAACTAAAACAGGACTAAAAACCGCAGACATATAACAGCAAACCACAGAAATATAGAAGTAGTTAAAAACAGAATATTGCAAAAACTAACTTATACAAGATGAAGATAACCAATAATGAGCTTGGCTTTTGTAATATGTATGAAGCTAATTAAGAAGTGTATAAAAGCAGAACTGTTTTATCAATAAAGGAAGTTTTGGAGTCTTGCTGATAACCACCTGGTGTCCGCTATCTCACTTTCACCGACAAATGGCGACCCCGACGTCGACCTCCTGATCAACAAAGAAAACGGGGGAGGACGTGCCACGGCGGAGAAAGTAGGAGTTGGGTCCTGATCGCAGCCAGGACAGTGCAAAAATCTGCCAAACAGACGGCACCCCCGAAGACCATAAAGTTGGTTTTGGGCCATACGTGCCACCGGAGCCTGGAGAGCTGCAACAGCGCTGACGACAGAGATGGATAGGCAAGTGGCATATGAATTATTTACTCGTAATTTGCAGCAGTGCAATGTTCAGGGAATTGATTTAAAAAAGGATTTACCAGGGTTATTAGCATGGGGGTATGCAAAGGGTTGTTTTGTTGTGCCGCAGACAGTACATGAATTGTCAGAATGGCGTAAACTGGGTGATAAACTATGGGAGGCTGTGATAGATGAAGATAAGACGGCAAAGAAGTTGAGTAAAATATGGAGAATAGTGCATAATGCTTTGTTGCAGAAGGTAGTAGAGAAAAGGGCAGCTGGGCAGGCTATTGAAGCACATAAAAAGAATTTGTCTTACGGGCTTGAGAAAGGACCACCATTGGCCCCAGGGATAACATCTGTGCGAATTCCAATTGCTGGGACGACAGGGAATGGCAATGTTGACTCAGAGGACGACTCACCCACACCGTCTGCTCCTTTACTTGAGAAGCAGGAGGTTGTGCAAAGTAAAGATGATAAAGAGCCACGGCCCCCGTCTCAGACACAAGGCATGCAAAATCCAATCCCGGGTCCTGAAGGGGACTCGTTGGAGAGGATGGCACGGCAAAGACAGGAGGCATGGAAGTGCTTGGCACAACAGTCGGTGATGGATGGGGATGGGAATGTAGTCCCTACCTCTGGATTTATGGCATTCCCTGCGACATTTACGCCTTTATATGACCAGCAAGGCAACCCAGCAGGGATGCAAGCAGATTTCCATCCTTTGGATTGGAAAATGCTAGCGCAACTAAGACAGACAGTGAGCCAATTTGGATTTAAGAGCGAGCCCGTAAGACAAATGTTGGATTACCTATTTGACACACAGGTTCTTTTGCCAAATGATTTAAGGGGTATTTCACGTTTGATTTTATCTGAACATCAGTTGATACTATTTGGGGCACATTGGCAAGCGTTAATTCAAGAATCAGTGGCTACACAGCGTCAGCAGGGTGACCCACTGCATGGAGTAACTATGGATGAATTGATGGGGACAGGAAATTTTATCAGGACTGAGGCACAGTTGTTGATGGGAGCAGATAAAGCTCGAGAGGCCATAAAATTGTTTCGCAATGCTTTAGATAAGGTTAAGGAGCCTGGGGGTTTGCCTGCTTACATGGGAGTGAAACAAGGACAAGATGAGACATTTGGTGCCTTTGTTGATAGAATAGCAGTTGCAATTAACAAGGCAGGAGCACCAGAATGGATGAAAGTTCACTTAATAAGACAGTGTGTAATACAAAATAGCCTTCCAAATATTCAGAGACTTATAGCCACTTTGCCAGGGAATTGGGGAATAGAAGAGTTGCTGGAGCGAGCTTCTATGATACCAACAGGAAGTCAGGCATTTTTAGCCGATGCTATAAAGGAATTGGGAGCAGGTTTACAAAAACAGGCAGAGGCCGCTCAGTCTCAAGTGTTAGCCGCCCTTGCTCCTCTCCAGGCCTCCACGGTCACTAACAACAGTAACCCATCCGCCAAATGTTATCGATGCGGAAAAGGGGGTCATATCCGACGTGCTTCCCAAGCAGCAGGAGTTTGGTGCCAGAAGTGTCAATCTGACACACACAATACAACTGCCTGTCGCCGCAAGTCGGGAAACCACAAGCAGAGCGCGTCCGGCCGCGCTATGACACAAGTGGCCGGAGGGAGAGTAACAGCGCCACCGCCTGTCTCCAACCAGCAACAGCAGGGTCCCTTGGCTTGGACCTGGCAGCAGCAATAGATGTTACCCTGTATACCAATCGGCCAAGTAAAATACCAACTGGAGTTAAAGGCCCCATAATAATTAATGGACAGGCATTTGGAGCTTTGCTTTTGGGACAATCATCAGCATTTATATTGGGACTTTTTGTTTTACCTGGAGTAATTGATGCGGATTATACTGGGGAGATACAAATTATGGCTTACACCCCTTACCCACCATTGAAAGTGGAGAAAGGTCAACGCATAGCTCAGCTGCTACCACTACCGCAATTGACTGCTGGACTAACTCCAAAAACAAAAATTTCTCGAAATTCTGATGGGTTTGGGTCAACGGGACTTACTTTGCTAACTTTGGATTTAAGGGATCGGCCAAGGAAAACCGTCAAGATTACCTTCCAAGGGGATGAAATTTCCGTCTCAGCACTACTTGACACCGGAGCAGACACAAGTATTGTTAGCCCCGAGATATGGCCAAATCGCTGGCCTTCCTATGCATCTACACAGACAGTGACTGGAGTTGGAGGTTATACTTTGGCCAAAAAATCGCCGACAGTAACGCTGCATATAGATGGACAACAACTCAACATGGTTTTTTCCATTGTGCCGTTACCTCCTTCAGTTTGCTGTTTGATTGGCCGTGATGTACTTTCCCAATTGGGTGTAGTGCTGACAAACGTGCACCCTTTGGGGTAACTGCCATTGCTTGGACTTTCCCCCTTCCACTCACCTGGACAACTGAGGAACCAGTGATGGTTAAGCAATGGCCATTAAAAAGGGAAAGTCTTGAACAAGCTCATCAGCTGGTAAAGGAACAGTTTCAACAAGGACATTTAAAACTATCTACAAGCCCCTGGAATACACCCATTTTTGTGATAAAGAAAAAATCAGGAAAATACAGACTTTTACATGACCTGAGAGCTGTAAACAACCAAATGGAACCAATGGGAGCCCTGCAGCCGGGACTTCCTAACCCAGCCATGATACCAGAAAATTGGCCTATTTTGATTATTGATCTTAAGGACTGCTTTTTTACCATCGCCTTGCATCCAAATGACACAAAATGTTTTGCATTTACATTGCCAGCCATTAACAGAGGTGAGCCAGATAAAAGATTTGAATGGACAGTTTTGCCACAGGGGATGCGTAATTCACCTACATTATGCCAACTATATGTAGATGCTGCTTTACAACCACTGAGACAGAAAATGCCACGGACAATAATTTACCATTATATGGATGATATTCTGTTTTCACAAGACTGAATTTACAGATGAACAAGTAGGGATTATTAAATCCACCTTGGCAGACTTTTTACTGGTTGTGGCACCAGAGAAAATACAACTATCAAAACCTTGGAAATATCTTGGTTGGACTATAACTGAACAAAAGGTTAAGCCACAAAAATTACTAATGGATATAAGGATTTCAACCTTGCATGAAGCCCAAAAACTTTTAGGAGACTTACAGTGGTTAAAGCCGATTACAGGCATTTCAAATACATTGCTGCAAGCCTTGCAACCGTTGTTAAAAGGAACAGATCCTTGCACTCCTGTTCACATCACCCCGCAACAGGAAGAGACGCTGCAACAAATTGTGAAATGTATAACAGATGGATTTGTATCCCGCAAACAACCTGATTGCCCAATAAATTTTACCATCTGGCATGGTAATGGACACTTATTAGGAGCACTTACTCAGCTAGAAAAGAAAACGGGGAAGCCAAGGATATTAGAATGGATATCACCACCTTTACAAACAAGGAAAACAATAACCACAAAAATTGAAAATTTGGCTATGCTACTTAGAAAAGGACGATTGCGCATTTTAGAAGTCACAGGACAAGAACCAGCAGTAATTTACCTGCCCATAGAGAAACCGACATTGGACTGGTACCTGTTGAATTCTACAGAGTTTGCTGAGGCACTACGGGGATCTGGAGCACAGGTGGAAACTGGAGCCTTAGCACCTAAGGCACTGCAGTGGATTGGAGAATGGAGTTGGATTACCAAGACGCTGCGGGAAGAAACACCCATAGCTAATGCCACAACAGCCTTCACGGATGCCGGGAAAAAGTCTCGCCGAGCGGCTATCGTGTGGAAAGAAAAAGCAGAATGGAAGCAACAGATTCTTGAAGCAACACCTGAAGATAGCCTGCAGACATTGGAGCTATTAGCAGTGACATGGGCCGTTACTCATTTAGATGGACCTTTAAATGTAGTGTCTGATTCTCTTTATGTGGTGGGAGTGGTATGTAGAATAGAGGATGCTAGTGTGAAAAAGGTTAGCAACAGGAGATTGTATGAGCTGTTTTTACAGTTAAAGAGAGCCCTAATGGAAAGAAAAGAGCCCTATGCAGTGATTCACATTCGAAGTCACAAATGGGATTTGGGTTTAGGAGAAGGAAATGCAAGAGCTGATAGATTGGTGATGCCGGTTGAAAACTTGCCTTTGATTAGTAAAACAGTAATGGCTAGAGAGGCACATAATGCATATCATCATAATGCTAAAGGATTGGTGAGGCAGTTTGGTATTAACATTAGTGAGGCCAAGGCTATTGTTAGAGCATGCCCTATTTGTAGTCACCATAACGGGGGAGTAGGACTAGGATGTGGAGTGAACCCAAGAGAAATAAAGATCAATGAAATATGGCAGATGGATATAACACACCTACAGAGTTTTGGAAGATTGAAAAATATCCATGTCACCATAGACACTTTTAGTGGGTTCATATGGGCCACAGCACAGGCAGGAGAAAAAGCTATTCATGTTATCAGACACCTTTCTAGCTGCTTTGCAGTCATGGGGGTTCCAGCTAAAATTAAAACAGACAATGGTCCTGCCTATGTCAGTGGTAAAGTCAGAAAGTGGTTAAAATCTTGGAGAATAAAACATGTTACTGGAATACCACATTCTCCCACTGGACAAGCAATTATCGAGAGAGCCCATGGAACATTAAAGCGCTTTATACTCAAGCAAAAAGATCAGGTTGATCCATATACAAAATTATCCAAGGCTCTTTACGTTATCAATCATTTGTGTGTTTTTGGGGAAAACAAGGATCCTGCAGCCATTAGACATCATACATCATACAGCACAGGAGGTACCCAGCCAAAAACCTGGGTTCGATACAAAGACCCTAAAACAGGGATATGGCAGGAAGCAGCAAAAGTTTTGTTTTGGGGCAGAGGTTATGTGTGTGTTTCTACTCCTTCAGGAACATTATGGGTGCCAGCCAGATGGACTAAAGTGGTACTGCAGAAACCTGTGAATGATTCCAGAGTTGGAACTGGACAGCAGGCTTTGACGACTGAGGAACAGACTATTCTTTCAACAGGAAATAGAGGAACTAGAGGTTTTGCTGGACATACCAATTTTTTGTGATTGGGAATCTGATCCTGATACCTTTTTGTGGGATTTAGATAAGTGTAAATGACAAGTGATTAGAGAGATTGTTAAAAAACATTTGGATTTGAGATCTGGCAAATGCTGGAATTGTAAAGGAGCAGGAAGGTTTGGGATTAGAAGGATGGCTTAAATCCTTTGGATTAGGTCCATGGCTCGTTTTTTTTTTTGCAACAATTAATAACCATAGGAGTTGTTGTTTTTGCTATTTTGCTTTTTGTGCCATGTATTGTAAAGTGCTTGCAGAATATGGTATTACGATTGGTAAATCAAAAGTGGGAAACAAATTTGTTAGCCCAAAAAGAAAACGGGGGAAGTGTGGAGAGTATTGTTCAAACTTGGTTAGCTGAGAGAGGACATAGTCAAGCAGAGTTACTGCAGATGGCCTAAGTAGAGCAAAGGCTAGCCCAGGGACAAAGGTCCTTGGGACAAGGGGGTTGTGCTGACAATGCTTATCGCAGCAAGAAAAAACAGAACTAAAACAGGACTAAAAACCGCAGACATATAACAGCAAACCACAGAAATATAGAAGTAGTTAAAAACAGAATATTGCAAAAACTAACTTATACAAGATGAAGATAACCAATAATGAGCTTGGCTTTTGTAATATGTATGAAGCTAATTAAGAAGTGTATAAAAGCAGAACTGTTTTATCAATAAAGGAAGTTTTGGAGTCTTGCTGATAACCACCTGGTGTCCGCTATCTCACTTTCACCGACATAGAACAATCAGACAGTGAACAGCTTCCAGTGCCTCTCACTGCAGCCACTACTGCAAGTGAAGCTTCCCTGGAATTTCATGTTCAGTGCGTCTCTTCCAAGCTCAAGACATGAAAAAACAGGTACTCCAGGATTTATTGCCTTTGTACTTTGGGCACCACAGACCCACCATGAGGAATTGGAACCCAAGATCAAATCTAAAAATAGTCCTTCCTGCTTTCTCTCACTTGCTGCTCTCTTCTTTTGATTATTCCTGACTTTTCCAGTGCTGTGCTTGCAATGATCCTTTGAGCACCCTAAGTACACATCCAATTCAGGGAACACCCAGTTAGCTCTGCGCTGAGAAACAAAAGACAAGAAGTATTTAGAAGTCATCCCTTGCCTTGAGGGTGTCCAGGCCTGGGAATAAGCCCTTCCAACCACCCTCTTTGCCTTTTCCCAACCTGAGTAACTCTGGAAATGTACATCTAAACTCAAGTTAGACACACTAGAGTGTGTTATGCACACCAGACACCACAGCCTAAAGCACTAGGAGTCTGAATAAGCTCTGGATTGCAGTTCACAACCTCAGTGTACCCGACATGGTAAAGCCTCCTCTGAGAGAGGAAAACACATGACAGCAAGGGCTGTCCCAGCTGATCCAGCCCTTGTGGCAATTGCGTCACTGAACGCATTGGGTCTCACTCTGCTGTTGTAAAATACTACAAACCCTGTGGTTCTAGGGTTTAAAAGTTACTTTTAAGTCAACAGAAAGGTCTCTGACTGGGACAATGCACTGAACTCACTGCTAGTTCCCAAAATCTGTTTCCAAGTACATAAAAACCTACATGAGAAGAGG
The DNA here is from genome assembly GCF_029582105.1 of Oenanthe melanoleuca. Classification (NCBI taxonomy): domain Eukaryota; kingdom Metazoa; phylum Chordata; class Aves; order Passeriformes; family Muscicapidae; genus Oenanthe; species Oenanthe melanoleuca. The sequence continues at coordinate 93,748 of NC_079360.1, forward strand.
AATACAAAGCTTCCCACATGCATTTTATTGTATTTCCCGCACACACTTCAAGGCAGTTCATATCAGAATGAGGTCACTTGGTGCCAGCACAGTGTTAGAACAGGTACGTCAGGAGACTCAGCTGGCAATATTCACTACAGACTCCCCATTCCCATCACTCCATCTGCAGGATCCTCATTTCTCACAGACACTTAGTTGATTCCCATTAGAAAATGGATCACTGTTCCCAGAAGAAATCCCCAGTGTGATTTTTTTACTGCCTGCAAACAGCAGGAATGATTGAGGACAGCTGCTGTCATAGGAAAAACAAAACAAAACAAAACAAAACAAAACAAAACAAAAAAAACCAAAAAAAAAAAAACAAAAACAAAAACAAAAACAAAAACAAAAAAAAAAAAAAAAAAAAAAAAAAAAAAAAAAAAAAAAAAACAAGATTGTTGTGGTCAGACACCTTTAGCTGTGAGGGCTTTAGCTTCTATCTGCCATCTCTAAGCAGCTCTGCCTTGGTACTGTCCATCTTCTTCAAAGTGCCTCCATGGTGTTCAACTCCACCTCTTCGGATCAGTCATCCCCCCGCTCTGACAGGAAGCACTGACAACACAGTAGGTGAACACCTGAACAGGTACAGGCAGGGACACACAGAAGCTTTGCAGCACAGCTTATTGAGCTTCATGGCTTCAGGTTTTTGGTGCAGAGTCACTGCAACTTAACCTAATAAAAAAAATCTGGCAAGACTTAACCCAGAGATCCAGTGAAGAACCTGTGTGTTATCTCAGTCAGTTCAGTTGAGTCTTGTGGATAAAAACTGTGTTTGAACCTTTATACAACCCTGTTGCAGTGATTTTTGCTTTTGTTTTTCTCCTCACCTTCCAGTGTAAGCGTTTTCTGTTTCTGGCTGCATAAATCCCAGGCAGTATCTGAAAGAAACTTCACAGTTTGGGGCTTCAGGGAAAGACATATCTGCCTGGATTTGTGTAGCCAGAAACCATACCCTTCCCCCAAAACACTTCCATATATTAATATAATTACTTTATGTAAATATAAACATGTAAATAAATGTAATATAAATAAGATATAAAATATATTAGAATACACTCTATATAAAATATGTCAAATTTTATAAATGCATATATATATAATTTATATATACTAATCTATTTATACTATATCTATGTGCACTTATTATATAGAATATCTATTTATACTTCGAGATCTATTGGCATGTGTCTGTTTAACTTGTATTAATGCTTACACAAATCATATATTTAGACTGTTTAGACTTGTTTAGACTATTTTGACACTAGTATCAGACTTGTCTATTTCGACTTAGATATCTCCTTACATTGCCCTGCTGACACTGTGAAATGGATGATCTCCTCAAAGAACCACCACAGCAGCTGGGACCTGAGCCTGGTGCTCCCAAGCTATTCCTGAGCAATGCTCATGCACCAGGGCTGGTTGGGAGGCAGCAGCAGGCACTGAAAGTGCCACCAAAGCGCTCTGACTCACAGTGCTGGATGTTTCTCTGCTGGGCAGCAGCATCAGAGTAAAAGCCATGGCAAATGCATAGTCACCGTCAAGTCACTGCTCATCCATGCGTTTCTAGTTGCACCTAGTTGCAGTACCGCTTTTCGTCTGCAGGTGTCACTACAGAGTCATTAAAAATAGTGTAACATGCACAATACCTCGTGCTTATCACCAGGTGGCAGCAGCGAATTAAGTCCCAACCAAGATCTCGAATGGCGTTTCCACCACACAAAAAAGCTTTGATACGCAGAGTGATTTCTGTTGCCTTCACAGAGATCATATTTTCTCCTCTTTTCAAGCCCTTTATTATTTAATTTATACATATAAAAGTTCTATTTGCCTTTCCAAGCCCTCTATATCTGTATTTAGAATTTCTTATTCTCTAAGATGATGCATATAAAGCAGTAGATATGGGGTTGTAATTGGAAATAAATTTTTATTTCTTAGAAAAAATCTCTCTATATAAAAAGATAAGAAAAGTTACCATTTTAACTGCCCTAACCACTACTGCTAACTGTTCCCCTGACCACTGCCCTAACCACTGGCCTTAGAACTACCCTGATCACTACTCTTAACCACTATGCTAACCACTATCCCTGACCACTACCCCAGCTGCCACCCTAACCATTACCTCCCACAACTGCATCCAACTGGGCAATCCAGTGTCTTGTAGGGATTTCAGATGGCCCCCCCCCCGGAGTCCAAGGTCAGCCAGAGCCATAGCTCTTGGCAGCTTTCTTCTAGGAGAAATCCTCATTCTTTTATTCTAGGAGGCAGAATCGCACTTTCAGCCACAGGCGCCTGGCTGTTCAGTGCAGCTCTTTTCTCCAGTGAGGAAAGCCCAATGCCCGACTTTCTTTGGAGGAGCTGAGATAAGGCCCCTTAGAGGCCAAAGCCGATGAGACCCATCAATCCTGTCAACTTCCATGGCCCCCATGACTGAAAGTTGGGTTCCATCTCCTAAAGCTGCAAGTATCTGAAGATTGATTCCTGACAGAAGCTCCACAACTGAGAATGGACTTCTCGGTAAGATTGTAAACACTATTCTTGGATTTTAATGCACAAATTCCATTCTTTCATTGTTACTCTCAAGTTTCCCTGACTCAAGGGAGTTCAAGTCACAGACAGGACTTCACACTGCAAGCTAAACTAAGATATTAAAACTAGGCTTTTTAGCAAACTTCAAATAGAAATTGCCTTCTGCACAGTCCAAAGTCTTGGCTTTCCTCTGAATGCCTGGTAGGAGTATGAATCCCCACTTTCACGCATTACAGCTTTCTGGTACTGGCAGCCAAGTAACAATGTTTGCACGTGAATCCTGTGCACAGAGTGTGTTGGGTTGATGTGGCCATAAAATGTGTATTCTATCACCATCTGTTAAAACCTGATGGGGTAGTGATTCCTTATCTCTGTGGCACATATTATCTGCTAATGGGCCATTTTTAAGACAATATGTGGCAATCATCTTTAGCTTTTCCACAACCCATCCACCCTCCAGGAAGATATCAACTGCTGCTGGGCCATTGAGTCCCAGTGTATGACTGATAAAATTACATCATCCCACTGGGACATGCTCCACTCAGGAGGAGGAGCCAAGCCTTTCCTACCTAGATAAAAACTGAGATTTGGACACCAAAGCACATCTTTTTCCACTGGATTCCAGAGGAAAAGCCAGACCTTTCCACATGATCCCTGAACCTTCAGAGGAAAACTAAACTCTTCTACAGGAGCACTGCTTCAGCTGAAACACATCTGCCACTGCAGGACGATGCAGCCACCATTTAATGGGACTGCTACCAACACCCTGACTGACTGATGGGTGTCAGCTTGGATTCTGACTCTGGCAGGGTTGGGATTATTCTTTGTAATACTGTATTTCTATTTTAATTTTCCTAGTAAAGAACTGTTATTCCTAATTCCCATATCTTTGCCTGAGAGCCCCTTAATTTCAAAATTATAATTATTTGGAGGGAGGGGGTTTACATTCTCCATTTCAAAGAGAAGCTTCTGCCTTTATTGGCAGATACCTGTCCTTCAAACCAGGACACAGAGTTTGGTTTTGAAGCTTTGAATTTGAACTGATACCTGTATTCAAGTCTCATTTTGTAACTTACAATATCCTGCTTACACATTCCACACAACAAGAAGTTGTAAGGCTCCTTCCCTCCCCATACATTTTAAAACCGGGATGAATTCCAAGTGTGTGTTATTGCTAGATTATTTAGAGTAATTAAGAATGTGTTTATTTATTGAGGTATTTTATATCTTATTATACTGCTATAATTTTAGGGTATTATTTGTAATGCATTCCTAGTGATGCCAAAATCACCCAAAACATATGGTTAGATGTCCTTTTTAACATTTCTACTCATATAAATATATAATTCAATCTGTCAGAGTCTTTCCTATTAACTAGAGAAGATGCACAATCTAGTAGAAGTGTGTTTCTCAGATTATTTGCAATAAACAAGTGTATATTCCGAATCTGCATGCCTTCTAGTTTTACTCATAAAAGAAAATTATTTCCCAGAATACTCCAACAGAAGTGTTCACCAGCAAACTATTTTCTAGATGGTTAATTTGTCAGTATGTTGTAAAATACACATGAACACAAAGCCTTTTACTTAGGGTGAGATTGGCTGACACTGAAAGCCTGAAGAATATCATTACGGCTTGAGAAGAAAAGAATACAGAGAGCTGGGGAGAAAGGGTGGAGAAAGAGACAACAGTTAAAAGAACAATCGGAGGAGCACTTATAATCACACTAAAGTATAGAACAATATAGCGCAAAGAATACACCAACCCAGTTATAGCCTCTCCTAAGGGTACCAGAATAGTTGACCCATGAGAGGGACACACCAGCACCCCCAAACGACCTAAACAAAAATCAGAGGTGTTTTGCTCAAAGTCCTGTGCCAGATAAATTCAATTAAGGGTAATGCTGCTTCTATTTGTAGGCTAGCTGGTCCTTCCTCTTTCTACTTACAGTTTTCAAAAGGAATATGGTAGCCCTCAGAAACACCATTAGTAGCCTGAAAGTGGATTTTATCAAGCTTGAATTTGCATTCAACATCCAACGTGTTCATTCTTAAAGTGCACATGCACAAAATTCCCTCCTGTCAGTCATGCTTCCTCTAAACCCCCTTCAGCTCCCCCCCACCACCCCCATATTTACACAGCATTTTTGGTCCCTAATCAGTGGAATAGAGCCATCTCTGTCTTGAAATAAGGATTAGTCTTCCATGACAGAAATACTGTACAGCGTATTTACAGAGGAATAAATTATTAATTTCTATAGATCATTTCATTATTGGCAGCTGAGACTTTAATTACAGAGGGAAATGTAAACTAAACACTTGTTTGTCAAGACTGAGACAAAATAAATGTTTTGCCCTGAGGATTGATTAGATTTGTAGGTATAGAAGAAGGGATTACAGGCAACCTCACCCCTGATAAGTCACAGATATACTAATTACCAAAGAAGAGGAACAGCCTTGCCCTTAATGGGTTGCAGCTATGACTAATAAAGATAAGTGTGATAAAAGGAGTGAGTTGGCTGGTCAGTGGGATCCTTAAGAAAATGAGAAAAAGGACCTTGACGAGGTAGAGGTGCCTGGAGGAGGTAGAGGAGCTTTAAGGAAGAAGGAATGATCCAGAGAGATACAGAGAAGAATAAAACAAGGGAGCAAGTTTCTGTAGTAAAAGATCTAGCAGAAGTCAGTCTGGGTCTGATGGAGCCTGCAGTCATAGTTTAGCTAGGTGTAAGCCTGCGGTCAGAGTCTGCAAGCCGATATTTGCAGTCATAGTCCAGCAGGAAATAGCCATCAGTCAGAGTACACAGTTGGACCCTGCTGTAGGAGCTTGCTGTAGTCAGAGTCAGGATGGCTAAGCTGTAATGAACAATTAAATGCTACACTTTTCATGTTGTTAAATGAGAGTCTGTGTCTTGGCTCATTTCTGCCTCTAATGAGAGGTCTGCTGTGACAAGATTCACTACTTTAAGAAAAGGCATTCAATTAGAACCATAGAGTGGAAAATTGGAGAGGTAACATCAATTACCCTTCATGGAACACTTCCAGGGTCCTGCTTTTCATTTTGTGACAGTTGCAAGTACCATGAAATGTTCACGACCCATAGGTAGCCACAATCTCTTGCTGTATCTCCCTGAGAACTGGCATTTCTAGAGACAGCTCACACCTCTTTCATGATCTCTTTAAGGAAAGCTTAATACATCTGATTCTGCACCTGGGTTCCCACTGTGCTAGGATTTTCCTTAGAGACTGTCCATCTAGCAATGCACAACATTAATTCCTTGTTTTTCATATTAGTGATTATTATCTACATGATAGTTGAATTAGATTAAAAAATGAAGCAAAACCAAAAACCACCCACATGCACCCTCTCCCAGTTTTGGATTTTACATCTGTAGTCTCAATTGCACCATCACTGACTCCTTTTAATAGACACTTGGTAGTTGCCATTGCTCTTATCTAGTCAGAATTTAACATTTTCTTTCTTCCTTATCTTCACTAATATTCACTGGGCCAGACCCATATCTCTGACACTATTTAGTCATTTAATGTAAGAGAGATCAACGAAATGCAGGGTTAAATATCTACCCAGCCATGAGACAGGTTATCATTACTGCAACATGGCCTGAGTGTAGTAAGTTCTACCATTCTCATGTGTGAGAAATGGATTTGTAAAGGATTCTCAATGCTTGACTGAAAGCTCACACAGTCCTGTACATCTGTATACAAACTCTGAGATAAGATGACCTGACTTAGCAACGCCATGGAATAGAAAATACATTGTTGAGAGAGAGACTGAACTAGAAACAAGTTTCAAATGATGGCCTTGCAAAAAGACCAGATATTTTTGAGAATTAGAACTGTGAAATATGCATTGTAGCAAGACCACGTGGGAAAAAATAATAGGTAATTTGTGTTAGAAATATTAGCACCATTGTGTGGCAAAGCTAATAGGCTGAAAAACATTTATAAGGTATTGTAACCAGGAAATAACTTGGCTTCTGATAGAATGGTGTAGAGTTTTACATCTCTTATGTATCACCCTTCAATGAGACTTATAATGGAGTAAAACCTTTTAAAACGCCTCCCAGTTGCCATGTCTCTGTAGGGATTTTCCAACTCTCGTGTAGTTCAGCACAAAGCAGTCATCAAGAAGGCAAGCACAGATTTGTGATTTACATACAGGCACAGCACAAACTTAGATTCAGGCCAGCCTCCTGGACTGCATCACCTTTATTTTTAAAGATTTACAGAATTATGAAACTGAGCAACATGTTGATTATTAGAAAAAGATAAGAAAAATAGCAAAAATACAGAATTTCCAGTTATCTTGTAGTTAAATAGTCAAAAGGTTACACAATCACATCCTCACTGTTTTCTTCTGAGTGTTACTTCACCAGTTCTCTTTTGTTGAGCTCTTTTTACCAGGAATGACTAAGAAATGAAGCCTATAAGAACTTTTTGACAGTGGTGATTTACATGAGTAGAGATACATCCCTTTCGACTTCTCTGGCCAATGTTAAGTCGCCAACTCTGTTCAGTAGTTTTGGCAGGAATGAATTAGGGAACCTTAACTAAGGGTGAAAATTAGGGTTTTGATGAGGTTTTTCTTCCAGCACTTATTCTTATGACAAGCATCCCAATCCATGTCAAAGCTTTTCTTGGCTCGGTGAATACAATTTATATCTTGAGAGATGTCCTGGTTTGGAGGACAGATGTCTGCCAGAGAATGGCAGGAACTTCTCTTTGAAATGGAGAATGTAAACCCCCTCCCTCCAAATAATTATAATTTTGAAATTAAGGGGCTCTCAGGCAAAGATATGGGAATTAGGAATAACAGTTCTTTACTAGGAAAATTAAAATAGAAATACAGTATTACAAAGAATAATCCCAACCCTGCCAGAGTCAGAATCCAAGCTGACACCCATCAGTCAGTCAGGGTGTTGGTAGCAGTCCCATTAAATGGTGGCTGCATCGTCCTGCAGTGGCAGATGTGTTTCAGCTGAAGCAGTGCTCCTGTAGAAGAGTTTAGTTTTCCTCTGAAGGTTCAGGGATCATGTGGAAAGGTCTGGCTTTTCCTCTGGAATCCAGTGGAAAAAGATGTGCTTTGGTGTCCAAATCTCAGTTTTTATCTAGGTAGGAAAGGCTTGGCTCCTCCTCCTGAGTGGAGCATCTCCCAGTGGGATGATGTAATTTTATCAGTCATGCAATGGGACTTAATGGCCCATTAACAGAAGATAACTCCTTGGAGGAAGGATAGGTTGTGAAAAAGATAAAGATGACTGCCCCACTTTGTTTTAAAAAGATGCCCCATTAGCAGACATATATGCCATGGAGGTAAGGATCACTGCTCCACCTGGTTTCAGGAGATGGTGATAGAATACATGCTTTTGATCACTTCTAGTATTGCAACCTGAGACATTATCCACCCCTTATTCTATTACCATCTGCATAATGAAACATTATATACAGTTCTCACTTAATATTAGGTTTCCCTGTGTCACACAATGGGTTTCTTCATCTTTCTGCATTACTCATCAAGTGTAACCAGGTCCTTGAGTAAAGACAATCCCACGGATGGATTTGTCTTTACCCGAGGTGAGACTAATCCAAACAGTCTTTCCTAAAATACCTTTCATGTGTACTACAGGGACTTTATCTCCATCCACTGTGTGCAAGGGTTTAGACTGGGCAGGACCAGCTCAATTGATGGACCCTCAGGTGTTGACCATCCAGGTGGCCTTTGCTAAGTTTGTTTCCCAGTTCATGAAGGTTCCATAGCCAAGTGCCTTCAGGGTAGTCTTGAGTAGCCTGCTGCACTGTTCTACTTTCCTGGCAGCTGGTGCATTGTAAGGCATATGATATATCCATTCAATGCCATGTTCTCTGGCCCAGGTGTTGATAAGGCCGTTCTTGAAATGGGTCCTGTTGTCCGACTTCATTCTCTCATGGGTACCATGCCTCCAAAGGACTTGTTTCTCAAAGCCTAAGATGATGTTCCAAGCAGTGGCGTGGGGCACAGGGTAGGTCTCCAACCATCCGGTGGTGGCTTCCACCATGGTCAGCATGTAGCGCTTGCCTTGGTGGGTCTGAGGCAGTGTGAGGTAGTCAATCTGCCAGGCCTCTCCATACTTATATTTAGACCATTGCCCCCCATACCAGAGGGGCTTCACCCGCTTGGCTTGCTTGATGACAGCACACGTCTCACAGTCATGGATAACCTGAGAAATACTGTCCATGGTTAGATCCACCCCTCGGTCTCGTGCCCACTTATAGGTGGCGTCTCTGCCCTGATGACCTGAGGCATCGTGGGCCCATCGAGCTAGGAAAAATTCTCCCTTGTGTTCCCAATCTAAGTCTATCTTTAACACCTCTATCTGTGCAGCCTGCTCTACCTGCTCGTTATGCCGGTGTTCTTCATTAGCCCAACTCTTGGGAACATGGGCATCCACATGACAGACTTTCACAGGTAGCTTCTCTACCCTAGTGGTAATGTCTTTCCACTCATCAGCAGCCCAGACTAATTTTCCTCTATATTGCCAGTCAGCCTTTTTCCACCTCTCCAGCCACCCCCAGAGAGCATTGGCTACCATCTATGAATCAGTGTAAAGGTAGAGTTTTGGCCATTTCTCTCTCTCAGCAATGTCCAAGGCCAGCTGAACCGCTTTGAGCTCAGCAAGTTGACTGGATCCACCTTCTCCTTGGGTAGCTTGTGCAACCTGTCGTGTGGGGCTCCATACGGCTGCTTTCCACTTCTGGTCCATCCCCATGATGTGACAGGAACCATCGGTGAAAAGGGCGTAGCATTTTTCATCTGCTGGCAGTTGGTTGCACGGTGGGGCTTCTTCAGCCCGGGTCACTTGCTTCTGCTCCCCTTCATCAGTGAGACCAAAATCTTCACCTTCTGGCCAGTTTGTAATTATCTCCAAAATCCCAGGGCGATTCGGGTTGCCAATACGGGCGCGCTGCGTGATGAGGGCAATCCACTTGCTCCATGTGGCGTCGGTGGCGTGGTGGGTAGAGGGAACCTTTCCTTTGAACATCCACTCCAGCACTGGCAGTCGGGGTGCCAGGAGAAGCTGTGCTTCCGTGCCAATCACCTCTGAGGCAGCTTGAACTCCTTCATAGGCAGCCAGGATTTCCTTCTCTGTGGGAGTGTAATTGGCTTCAGACCCTTTGTAACTTCTGGTCCAGAATTCCAGGGGTCGGCCTCGGGTCTCACCAGGCACCTTCTGCCAAAGGCTCCAGGACAGACCATGGTTCCCGGCTGCAGAGTAGAGCACATTCTTTACCTCTGGTCCCATCCTGACTGGGCCAAGGGCTACCACATGAGCGATCTCCTGCTTGATATGGGTGAAGGCTTGCTGTTGTTCAAGGCCCCAGTGGAAATCGTTCTTCTTGCGGGCGACCAGGTAGAGAGGGCTCACAATCTGGTTGTACTCAGGGATGTGCATTCTTCAAAAACTCAAAAATTTAAGGCATGCACACAGGAAGAGTTAGGATCCATTTGTGGTGCTGTCATTTGTGACCAGGTCAGAGGGTCAACACCATGGACATGCCAAATTAGAACCCACTTCCCTTTTCTTAGCTTGTTGCAAGCTGCAAAATAGTGGATGAAACTTTCCAATTAATTGGCAGTCAAACTCTGCAAGGAAATGTGTTCTGTACCTTGCAAAGCTGTCTGGAATGACATTTTTGATGGTTTTAAATTTATAGAATATCTTTTCTCTGGAGCATTAGGACTGTAGTTTAGCTGCTCTAAAAAAAGTCTCATCAACTGATCCAGTGGCTGCTTGTGGTTCGTCTGGTCTTTCATCAGTCATCCTGAAACTACAGGGATAGTGACTTCCTGTCCTGACTGTCTTGAGGTTGGGAGGGATTTTAATTAGAACCCAGGCTATGAGACATTGGATTTTTGTGAATCTTTTCTAGTCTTCTCATTTTGAAATATCCAGTTTAAAATAGCACTGTGATAAGAATATTTTCTTTCATTATTGTTATATGCGTACCCTTGAAATTAGTGGGTATTTTGGGCTTAGTTATGGCAGAACGTCATTAGAAGCAAGCCAACATCTCTCAAAAAAACCCCAAAGGACCAAGCAACCTCACACTTTTCTCCTGAGAAACCACTGGTTTGTAATAAAAAGTGAAGTAACATTTTGAGATGAAGCACTTAAACCACCTCTCTGTGGTGTATTAGGTGTTGGCAGTTCCACAAATTCTCACACGAAATCTCATTTTGACTGTCTATTATAATAATATTAAAATCCTTCCATTTGCCATTCAGAAAGCTGATTGCAGTGCCAGTGCCAGCTGAACTCAACGAAGAATTTAATACTCCCAAAAACTGGACAAAAAGGAGATTAATTTGAGATAACCCTAAAGCCAATATCAGTTGGCCACTTTTTTAAAGATCTCTGTAGAGTCTAAGATACATATTCTAGATATGGTTCATCTTACCTCGCAAAAGGGTTACAGGAGCCTCACTGTGGCAAATCTCATCTTTTTAAGAGCATAACCAGGTAATCTAGAAATACCTCTGAAATGTTGGGTTCAGGTGGCAGATACCAAGAAGGTGAGAAGACTAGGTGTAGAATCTGCTCTGGTTGGTGGGACTCAAACAGCATCAGAACAGAATTATAGCCAGAATGAGTCTGGTTTTTGAGCAGCCTCAATTATTAGTTAATGCCCTGGGACTACATCGTCACATGTGCTCTAAATTTGTCAAACTCCCTCTGCTGTAACACAAGTCCAGGTCATACATGTGGTGCATTTACTGCAAGCAGGAGAAACAGTACAAAATACCAAATATTTCAATTTGCCATAGTTTTTCTAAAAGAATCAGGAACTGAAGTGACAGCTTTAGTGTCAAATGATGCAATGTTGCAGCCAGAGGTTACAAATGGCCTGGCTGAAAAGTCTCCCAAGGAGGCTGTCAGCAACAGGCAGAATGAAAAAGAAACCACTTAAGCACTTCAGAGATAATACTGCATTAAAACACAGAGCTGTGGCAGGGATTCAGGGCAGATTTTCACAGTCTTTTGTCAGTTAGTCATTCAAATTTTTTGATACAGAACCATTTACATTAAGTTGTGAAGTCCAAGCGCTTTTTGATACCTAAGTCAGTCCACTTTAATAAAAAACTTTAATAAAAGTTTACCCTCAGTACTTTTCTGCTGCTGAGCTGTTTGCATAATTTCACATTTCACACATGTAGGTCTGTGTTTCTACAGCTTGGATGGAGAGTGAAACCAGGAGCTTTCAGTTATAGGAGACCTTTGGGTTTTGAAAAAAGCCCTGTCCACCTCCTTCCTATCAGTCAAAGCCCAAAGGGAGGATGGAGATTTCCTCATGCTCCAGGTGCCATCCTGTGAAGAAGAGGCAAAAGACCTTAATGCTGAAATGACCACATGGGTTGTATCAGCAAATGTCAGGATCATACACCTCTCTTCTTTCAGTCTCAGTTCAAATTGGACTTGGAAATGACAAACACCAAGTGCAGATGCCACACTCTCTCCCACATGAATCTCAGAAGAACGTGTTCTACTCTCTACTTCTAGTTTAAGTTCAGTTTTACCAATGTTTGAGCGTTATTAGCACATAATTAAATCTGTAAAAATATCTGAGGGTTCTGGTAGTCTTTCCTCATGTATAAAGTTAATTCCCAAATCCAACAACTTTTTAAAAAATCATAAAAATGTACAACTTTAATTTGTCTTAGTACCATATGCTTAAATGAAACAAGTCTTTTAAGTATAAGGTTGGGTAAAATTTAATGGCAAACCAGTTAGCTCTGTTTGCAAGTAATTTTGATATTGAAAGTAATCCAAAAGCTTTACTATATCTTATGTATTTCCCCACTTGTCCTGTTTTTAAGCATTTCCATACTTTATTTTCTTACAAAGCATTCTCTTAGCTTTTTCTACCTACATTAAATTGTATGTCTAATCAGTATTAAAATGGGAAACCTTTATTAATCTATCTTTCTCCAAGTGCTCAAGATAGCCTAAAACAGAGGAAAATGAAAGTCAGCTTTGGAGCCCAGAACTCCAAAAGATCTTAAATGTTTACAAAATTCTTGTTTAACTGTTCCCATTAGATATGAACAATCTCATGAATTGTCAAGAGAGATGTTAGATGTAAATGGAATTCAACAGACATCAAAAAGAGGGAGGGGCAAAAAATTCAGGAAATTTTCAGAAAGGCTAGTTCCAGAAATTAGGAAAATTTACATTATATCAACTGTGAAGTAAGTATATGTGCTGGTTGCACATGGAGGGGGAGGAGGGGTGGAGCTGCCTGATGGAAAGCAACACGAGGCTGGGGAGTAGGAGGGCTGTCCCTCTGTCCCTCTCTGTCTGGGGGCTTCCCCTGTGAGCTGTGGAGACCAATCAGAGAGCTGATTTAGTAGTGGACAGCTCAGGAAACCAATTAAAAAGCTATTTCGCTTTCACGAATCACATTGGATTAAGTCAACCAACCCTCTTTTGGCTTCCGGCCTCTGGAGGTGCGGTGGTCTCTGGCTGGGACCCTGGCCCGGCTCTGGGCTTGGCCTCGGGCCTGGCCCGGCACCCTGGCCTGACACCGGCTCTGTGGGGAGCCCCTGGCCAGGCCCCAGTTTGGCTCGGCGGGGCTGTGGCTCGGCCGCATGGCTCCGGCATGGCCCCAGCAGGGCCCCGGCACGGCCCCTGCCCCTGCCCTGGCTCTGGTGGTCCCCGGCTCTTTGCTTGGCTTGGCTCAGCTCAGCTCGGCTCCCCTCTCCACGTGGCATGGCTGAGCGGGGGGATAGGGCAGCCAGCAAAGGCCCTCCCTTCCCCCCCCAACCCCGTTCTGCGAGAAGAGGCCTCCAACTGCCCACGTGGCTTCTTCACGATCTGGATACAATTTTAACTCTTTTTAATGCCTGGATAATATTCTTGATCTCCTGAGCTCTCCTGGTTGAGAAGAAATAAAGAATGGAGTCTACAGAAGTCAGTGGAATGAAGATAAAGTTCCTGATGGGAAGAGATTGAAAAGATGCAGCTGATAATTAGCTGAAAACCTCTTTTTGTGGGCTAAGGGGACGGTGACTACAATAAAATTAATTTAAACTGTGAAATATACTTGGGGAGGTTTGGGGTGCTTGAGAAGAAGTCTTTTTGCCTCGCGGAAATGGAGCTCTCTGTTTTGGGACTGGAATATGAACAGAGACATTTGATAGAGAAGGAGATGAAGAGAATTTTGTTTTTCGGCAGCCTGCCTTTAAAAGTAGTACCCCATGTGTGCATGGTAACCCATAGCACAGCTCTGGAAGGACTGTGAAAATGGGAGGAAATTCATAGTTTTGTAGTTCCCGGGTGGATGCAGATTGTGAAGGTGAAGACCCCCCCTAAGCCTAAACCAAAAAAGGAACTTTGCTCTCTAAAGTGAACTGAAATGATTATTTAAGTAGATAAATGACTGAAGTGTTCTCTCTATGTTGTTGTTAAGGAATGTGGAATGAAGGGAGGAGGGAATAATCTAGAAACCTTATTCTGAATTCTTTTCTTGTGTTATTAATAAATCTCTTCTTATATCCTTTTAAGTTTTAAGCCTGTGTTGTCTTTACTCCTAAATCCTATCTCTAAAAGAAATTAAATATATTAAAATTGGCAAAACCCAAGTCACATCGTGACAGTATATTTAACAGAAGTTCTCCACAAAACAAACAATGACAAGAAAAAATAAACTCCCCACAAATTCTGGCTATTGGGCTTTTGTCCTTTAAGTCTTTAATTCTTTAAAAGTTTGCTGCAATAAAATTCAATTGGTTACGTGTTTTATGTGCTGGCCATTCCCTGATTATTCGTTTCAGTAAGATGAGAAATTGCCTGTACCAGCACTTCTTACATGCTTTTTCTGGAACATCTAGAAAGAATGCTGGCATCTCCCTGAAGACTTTTTTCATTTATTAAGGCTTTTGTTCTCATCTAATTCTAACAGGGTCACTGTTCTTTCCTTTGAGCTGATCAAGAGATTCGACATACCCACCCTGTTTACCAGAGCATTGCTAACAGTGAGGCATTGACATATGCAAACAAGGGCAAGGAGCTGGATTACTTTTTAAGCTGCAATGACAAACTAAAATTTCTAATTTCTTACATTTTCTGTAAGAAAATGCTCTGCTTTTACTAGCAAGATGATTTTGGATTCTGCAGGTTAGAACATCGAGCATTTATTCATACAGCTGTGATGTCAAGGGGCAGGGCTGTATCAAACAGAGGAGGAACCCCAAGTTGTTTTCTACACCAGGTTCAGTATCTGAACAAAGACCAGCTGAAGTCTCATCTTTTGAGGAAACTTCCTGGGTTGTTTCTTCTCTCAGGGTTCAAGATCTACAACCACATTAAGCCATTGAATTTTTAGGTGCCCATCCCTGCTGAGTTCAGAAGGATGTTGGGACTCCTTGTAACCTGCTAAAACATATCTGTAATTTTTTTTTTTTTTTTTTTTTTTTTTTTGCCTTGCATTCCAGACAGGAATTTTAAAGAGGTGCTGGTATTACAGATTTAAAAAATATGTTTTCAGCAGTGTCTGTAGTTCAACAAGCTCTTCCAGTCTGTGCCCCCTTTCCCACCCTTCAAACTCTGTTTTGCCTCACAGCTGTTCCTGAATGTGATACTATTCTGGTAAAACAAAATCATCTTCAATCCTCCAGTACATCTAAGCCACAGCAATACCTACTCTGGAGCATCTTCTGTGAACAAGTGGGTTTTTAATGGAATCAATGAGAAGTAAGGAAAAAAAATTAAATGTAGTCATGAAACTTGCTTTTTATTGATACTTCTACCACCTGGTGAGTCAGCGATCATTCACTTTCATGTCTGAGTGCAACACAGTTTATGTTTGCTCTTTGCCTTGTAATTATTAATCTACTGCCTCCAAAGTTCCTATTCACAACTTTCACTTTGATCTTGGAATTAAACCATCTATTGCACAGGTATTTTATCTATTTTCCATTACAGAGATATTTTTCTTTGTCCCACATCTGATTTTTAATGGGTATTTAGGCAAAGTAAACTTCATATTTAACTGAGTTTTGTGGATAATGATTATTGGCTAAAAAGATATTAACTCCCTGATGTAACACTGCTGAATTGTGTTACAGAACAGGGACTCCTGACCCTCAATCAATAGGAGGGTGGTTGTATTTCTTTAAAAGGTTGAAATAAAATGTAAATACAAGGGTAAGAAAAGTTTCTCTAGAGTAAATAATTTATTACAGTAGCACAATAATATTGTCCAGAGTGTGAATTTGCCTTCTTAGACCAAACCAGGTTGGTTTTCCTTCACCTTCCAGGTCCTACTGCAATCCATTGTCCGTGTAGTGAAGAGAAAAATGAGAATGCATATTTTAAATATAAATTTTCCCAGCGACTGATAGATATTTGTTATCTTGCATATCCATTTACCTAAGAGCTAATGATGAAGTTGCAGATTGTAATGCTGTTGCTAAAGTGACATTTCTCTTTCAAACATGCCAGTTACAGGAAAAAACACCACATATAAACAGGATTTAAAAGACTTACAATGGCTGGGAGCAATGGAAAAAGCCAAGTGAGTGAAGCAAGTATCCAGTTCCTCTGTCTATAACACAATTCAACTTAACACCTGGAGTGAGTCTTGTTCCTGATGGATGAGCTTCCCCTTTCTTGGGTTTTGGCCAAAGAAGAGCTTTTCTGGTTCTGTTGGCTGGGGCTGCAATGATATCTAGTAACTGCCTGGCTAATTACAGCTGGAACTTTCACAGGCCCTATCCCATTAGCTCCAGCAGTGAGGAATTCCTACAGCAGGACTTGCCTTTTCCACTTCCATCATATTGCCTTCCATAAGAGCACGGGGCAAAATGTTCTCAAACAGAGAGAGACAAAAATTGACTTGCTCACACTGTTACATTCCTTAGAATATAAAATTGTGTTTTGAATTAAATTTTAATTAATTAATGATCATGTCTCTTCTAAATAGACCTTCCTGCTTTTTTTTTAACACTGTCTCCCATCAAGCCACTATGACAAAAAACTACATCTGGTAATTACTGAATGGCCTAAATTTATTTCTTATATAATATTGAAGAGTTAACAGTGCTATAGATTTGACAAATCCATCTGTCTTGGTTTGAAGGACAGGTGTCTGCAATAAAGGCAGAAGCTCCTCTTTGAAACAGAGAACTTAATTCTTCTCCCTCCTGAATATTATAATTGTCTGAATCAGAAACTCCAAGGCAGAGATAAGGCTGTAGGAGTACCAGCTTTTTGCTAATATATCTAACATACAAACAGAAACAACAGCAGTTATTAAAATTACCAACAGAACAGAACAAATAACTCAGTTCCAGTCCTTTCTTTAGCCGCAGACACGCTTGGCCTGTGTCTGTTCCCGGTGGTGGAAAACGTGGCAAGGCCCACACAGCTGCGGAGAACAGGCAGGAGCGGAGGGGTGGGGGTGGTGGCAGCAGTGGCTGCGCTGTATCTCAGGTGGAAGCAGGGTGGAGGGGCAGCTCCTCGCTCACTGTTTGCATCCTGGTTATCAGCCGTGTCCTCAGAGGTAGGAGGCTGGAGCAGGGCAGACGCACAGCAGTCTGATCACAGAGCATCTGGGTCCTCCATGTTCTGGCTGCGTGGGCTGCAGATGGCACTTCCTCCTCCTCCGAGCTCATGGGATGCACAAGTAGCGCCACCACGTCCCCACCCCCCCACCCCATCCTGGGAGCCAGCTCCCACCTGCCCCTTTGTCTATAGTCCTCAAAAGATCCTGGGCCTTGCCGGCAGGTTCCACTAGCACGATAATGGGAAAAATTCTTTAAACTGGGACAGTAAAAGAACAAAAACCCAAACCCCAACACCATCCAAAAGAAAACTGGTTTTTCAGCTTGTGTTGGGTTAATGTGGCCAGAAATGTGTATTCCATCACCATCTGTTAAAACTGGGTGGGGTCCATCTTTAAGACAAGATGGGGCAATCATCTTTAGTTTTTCCACAACCCATCCGCCCTCCAGGAAAATATCAACTGCTGCTGGGCCATTAAGTCCCACTGTATGACTGATAAAATTCCATCATCCCATTGGGAGATGCTCCACCCAGGGGGAGGAGCAAAGACTTTCCTACCTAGATAAAAACGGAGTTGTTGGACAGCAAGTTACCTTCTTTCCACTGGATTCCAGAGGAAAAGCCAGACCTTTCTACATCATCCCTGGACTTTTGGAGGAAGGCTGCACCCTTCTACAGGAACACTCCTTCAACTGAACCACACCTGTGACTTCAGGGGGACTGTAGCCACCATTTGATCGGACTGCTACCAACACCCTGACTGACGGGGTGTCAAGTTGGATTTTGACTCTGTCAGGGTTGGGATTGTTTTTTGAAATGCTGTATTTCTATTTTAATTTTCCTAGTAAAGAACTTTTATTCCTAATTCCCATATCTTTGCCTGAGAGCCCCTTAATTTCAAATTTATAATAATTTGGAGGGATGGGGGTTTACATTCTCCATTTCAAAGAGAAGCCTCTGCCTTTATTGGCAGATAAGTGTACTTCAAACCAGGACACAGCTGTATTGTAAATAATAGCTAATCTAATCGAGCAGGACTCTGCAGGTTTTGCATGATTTGCAACCAGTGACTTGAAAA
This sequence comes from Oenanthe melanoleuca, assembly GCF_029582105.1. Classification (NCBI taxonomy): domain Eukaryota; kingdom Metazoa; phylum Chordata; class Aves; order Passeriformes; family Muscicapidae; genus Oenanthe; species Oenanthe melanoleuca. The sequence goes on from NC_079360.1 coordinate 111,948, forward strand.
TGTTTTCCACATATTAAAGCTACCAGCTTTGTAGGATTGTAGATACCAATTTTGTAAGGATTACAAAATTCCCATTTTAAGCAAAAAGACACTGAGGCAGTGGAGTTCTTAGCAGTTTATGTGTAATGAGAAAACCTTATTTACACCTTATACTTTCTCACAGTAAGTCAAACTGTATAAATGAAGGCTACATCGGTTTACAGCCTTTGATAAACAGTCTTTGAATGTGGAGGAAGCTGTTGTACCTTCAGATGGGCAGCAAAACCAAGTTCAGAAGGGGTTATGCCTTAGAGAACAGAACTTCAACATAGTGCAGATAATTGGCAATCAAAATAATTATTCAGTGATTGTTCTCTCTCTCCAAGCTTAAGAGAAGGCAATGGCTTTTCATATTGTTAACTTCACTTAGTATTTTTCTTGTTGATGAAGAAAGGAATTCTAAACACCCTTCATTCTTCATTTAAAGATCCTGACTCTGAGAAAAACAATTAAGACTCTCATGACCTTGGAATTCCATCAAGAAGCTTTTGTATCAAGTACCCTTTCACTGTTTTTTTATACTCCAACTTTAACTAATGCTGAAACAGTGTGTTTATGTCGCACAGTCCTTTTTGAACTTCTACTGTTGTCTTTTAAAGTCCAAACACTGACAGCTAATGACATTCAAAGACCACAGGTCAAGGTAACTAGTAGTGAAGTCAACAGCATTTCTGTTGATTATGTCCCAAAACTGCCTCACCTAATGGGAAACAGTTGGCCAGTAAGTTGTGTTTTGAGCTGGCCTCCTTTAATCTTTAAAATCACAAGCTGTGGAGATGCCTGTGGTCTGCTGATGCGCATCTGAGTCACATTTAACACTGACATTCTTTGCTTCTGAGGTTTCTTCTGATGTGAGTTTGAGCTATAAAGTGATTTGATCCTGTCCACAGCTTCCAGCCAAGGAGACCAGAGAACACTTTTACATTTGTGAATAGCACACACAGGGCTTTCTCTCAGCTGGAGTGGGATGAACTTTTGGGAAAATTCTTGTATTTAACCTTCTCTAACAACTACCATGGCCTCCACTGTCTTGGTTTGAAAGGAAGGCAGGACGCTCCCTTGGATTGGAGAATGTAAACCTCCTCCCTCCAAATTATTATCATTTTGAAATTAAGGGGCTTTCAGGTGAAGATATGAGGATAGGAGCAACAGTTCTTTACTAGTATGTATAACAAAGCAAACAAAACAACAACAGCTATGGAATTAAGAACAAACAACCCCAGGGACCTTGTGACAGCTGAGATGGGAAGAATGGAGGAGAGGCTTTGCCTCACAATGCCCTGGGGTCAGTCCTGGTGCCCTAGCAGGACTCTGAGGAGCACCAAGCTGGAATGGCAGGAATGAGCAGAAATCTCCAGCTGGTGGAGGAGATGGATCAAAACTCTGGGCAGTGACAGAACTGCGGGATGTGCTGGCAGGGCAGGGGGTGTGGGGCTGCAGCGCAGAGAAACCCAGGGCAGAGAACCCCATAGCAGAGAGACCCAGAGCAGAGAAACCCAGAGCAGAGACACTCAGAGCAGAGAGAGCCAGAGCAGAGAGATCCAGAGCAGAGAGACCCAGGGCAGAGACACCCAGAGCAGAGAAACCCAGAGCAGAGAGACCCAGAGCAGAGAGACCCAGGGCAGAGAACCCCAGAGCAGAGAGACCCAGAGCAGAGAGACCCAGATCAGAGACCCAGAGCAGAGAGACTCAGGGCAGAGAAACCCAGAGCAGGACAGAGTAGTGGCAGGGCTGGGGCAGCCCAAGCAGGGCAGGGATGGGGGCTCAGGGCAGGGATGGGGGCTCAGGATTCCCAGGAACACAAGCACATGGGGCTAGGGCCCTCTTTTAGTGAGGTAGGTATTAATAAGGTCCCGGGTCAGTGGCACCTCTCACTAGCAGATGCTCATCCCAGGCTGGGTTATGGCGTGTTCCTTTCTCAGAGCAACAGCAGCTTCCAAGCATGTCCTCTGAAAACCGCACAGCAAGAGAGCAACTGACCCCTCCCAGCTCCTATTTACCTGGGCCTGGCCAACCCTGTTTTTTCAGGTACCCATAAGTACCAGCAGTCAGCGTTTCCCAGCAACTCATGGGAAAAATTCCATAGGTAAGAAGGAACAAGAAAAGAAATGTAACCCTCGACATCAACAAAGTGGGGATTTTCCTTTGTTTTATAAGGGAGAACGTAGGCAGACTTGACTCGAATGCTGACACACAGAGTTGAATCCATAGAAAGCAACTAGAAAATACAGCTGCTGTTTGGAAGTAAAGCTAGGAAAGAGCCTGAAGGCTTCACTGCACTGTACAGTAAGAAACCTGGAGCATTTGCATCTCAGCAAAAGAATTTATCAAATTTGCTTTATAAATCCTTTTAAGCTTCTTTTTAAGGCTCGCATTTGTATATGAATTTTCTGAATTCTTGCCTGATTTACACATTTTCTCAATTACATGAACTTGAAACATAACGCTTAATACATTATAATTCTTTTTTCTCTGTGATGAGACTGCATAATTTTGTAAAGTTTAAGGGACTTAATATCCCCTATGCTGCTGGTTAGCACCATAGTGGTTATTTTACATCACTGGAAACTTGATCCATATGTGGGATCATGCTCACTGGTGTTAATATTGGGCCTTACAAACTGTGTACTGACTGCATGAATTAGAAGTAGAAGGTAACAGTTGAACTTGAACTCTATGTGATAATTTGACTGGTAACCATCCCAAGTGAGGAGCACCCAGCATATTTGATTATTCCTGAACAAAATTACTTACTAAGCAGACACCCCATACACAGAACATTGGATTCCTCCTTTAACCCATGCAGATTAATACCTTCTGAGTCAGGCTTATGTTTCGCTTCTGGGAATGAGAAAACAAAGGTCTTGTGGTGACTCATTTTGCACAAACTGGTTGTTTTCAGAGTAGCAGTTTTTACCATGGGTTGAAATGAAAACAGCTGCCAAGTGCAATTTGATTCAAAAAGGCAGTGCCCAGATACGTCTGTGGCTCTGCAAAGCCCTGACCTTCTGTTGTGCTGCAGCCCCTCAGCACATTCGTGTTCCTGAACATTTAACACTGGATTGTGACCTTCGCAAACACCACTGTGTTGGATCCAAGTGGCAAAGAGCAGCTCAGTTGAGCAGGCTCCTCACCCTTTCTACACTCTGCTAGCTACAGCTTGAAGACAAACCCGCAACATGACTTTAGTAGGGCTGAGCATGGCACACTGGATTCTGCACCATCTGTGCTATAGGGCTCCCAAATGTATTAGAGTGCTTTCCACACACCATAGATTTTGGGACCATCTCAGTGCATGGCTACAAGTATTCAATGCAGATGCTGAGTAAGTACAAAGCAGCTTAGGTTTGCTTTTACCTATCAAATGGAAGGATTTAGCCTCTGAGGGCAGGATTCTGCACACCTGTATCAGGTGTGCTGTAACTGTAGCTCACCAAGCTGCCCTGGTCTCCTGTTTTTATTCAGAACAGGGAACTTTAGGTCACTATTCACATGACCCAGTTTAGATCTGCCAGAGCCCAGTGAGTGCACCAGAGCTGACACAATGGGAGGCTCAGGCTGTGCCAACACCTGGGGCTGACTCAGGTTTATCAGATGAAGCCCAGCCTGGGGTCTTGGTGTGGTGTGCTGCACTTACATGTGGTAGAAACTGCTTCTGAAAATAAGAAGGACATTTTTTCTTCCACACCCCCACAGTAGCCCATGATCCAGGGCTGATCTGTGGGCTGATGGGCAGCTCACCAGCCAGGAGCTAATTTACAATATCCTAGTTGCCTGCCTTGGAGGTGCTGCCTTCCCTCTGTCTGATACCTTGGTATTCAGAAGGGAAATTAAAGGGTATTAAAACAACAAGGCTATTTTGTATCCTTCTCCAGATGAACCCATTCTGAACAAGATGTCATGGAATTTTCTGATGAGTCTTTCAAAATGAGCATGCTCAATTCAAGTTTAGAAGAGTTGATAAAAGGCAGACATTCTTCATGCCTGTAAGAAAGGGCCTCTGGTTACTACAAACTGTGCTTTTTCCCAAAGGCCACATTTCTTTTAGATTAAAATATAAATAAATAAACCACATTCTGATATTCACATGAGTTTCACTGTTTCACATGAGTAGTACAAGCTTTGCTGAGCTTCCTTTGAAGAGAAAACACATACCTGAATTCAGGTCAGGTCACTCTTAGAGGGTTGAAACTCCTTAAGAAAGGTGACAGCAGTCTCCTTTTCCATGGTGCAGTGCAGTGTAGCTCCATGTTATTTCCACTGCTGTTTGCAATCAAACGGAGCAGCCCTTCCTGAGATCCTCTCACCTCTTGGGTGAAAAACAATAGAAGAGAAAAATAATTTCTTCCTCCAAAGCATCCTGATATTTTCTGCTCCAGGTGCCTGCCCTGTGCTCTTCACCCAATCAAAGACAAAACCAAATGACCTCAGTAAACCCAAATGAAACCTCGCTGAAATTTAAAAGCTGTGTGGATGAGGCAGCTGGAGACATGGGTTAATGGTAGGCTTGACAGTGCTGGGGGAATGGTTGAACTCGATGAGCTTAGAGAACTTTCTGAACCTAAACAATTCCATGATTATGTGATTCTGTGATTATGAAATCACATCTCTTCCCAGCACAGCGGTGGAGTGGGGACAGTGCTGGCTTTGACCCCAGGGAAGGGAGGGGTGGGTGTGGACAGTCCTAGGTTACTGAAGGGATGGGAAGCCCTAAAAAAGAGGGAGGTGAGAAAATAGCACCGAGTGACCGGTGCAAGCAGGGGAAGCCTGGTGTGTGGGAGTGCTCCAGCCAACACTTCCAAACAACCAGTGGAGCAGAGACATCATATCCATGGGACATGCAACCAAAAACCACAAGGAAACACTACAGCATCGCCCTCACCTGGGCACCTTGGAACCTCCTCTGCAGCAGGCAGGTAAGCGTAATTTCAGCTTTATATACATTGCTTGTTGGGGACACAGGGAAAGATAAGTTTTGCTTCTCCCAGTTAAAATAAAGGAAAAAAAATAAAATTAAGAAAAGAAGTGGGAAATTTTATTTCAAGCTTCTAAAAGGATTTTACAAACCACAGAGAGTTAAAAAAATCAAATATATATATATATATATATATATATATATATATATATATATATATATATATAATTGACAGGGTCCTGTTAAGCAATTCTTCACATTATCTAACGGTGATACGAGATAACACATAACCATATATGCATTTCCCTGTAATCCTGATCACTGCTGACAGCTCACAAAACTCTTCTCAGACAATATTTCTCCTAGACTGTACAGATTTCTTTTCTTAGAAGCAAAGGAGAAGGAAAAAATACAAAGTAATCTAGAATAAAGAAAAAAAACCCAAAATCTCTCTTTAGCAAGTTCTTCCGGGTTGGGCTGGGTAAGAGCCAAGTTTAACACCTCCTGCATGGTTGTGGAAGCTCCTTGTCAGCTTCTCCATGGCACAGAATTTTCTCTAGCACCTATTACTCCCCACCATCCCACCCATAATGCCCTGTGTTACCCTGTCCAGGGTCTCATCACTTCAAAGGAGCCCCAACCCTGCCCAGCTGCATCCTCAACACTGCTCCTCCCTCACACCTGTCCATCAGTCCTAACCTCAATCATTATTTGTTAGGACTTCCTAACACCTCTGCCCATCCTGAAGGAGTTAATCCTAGACCTCCATCCCCACCAGGAGTACAGCTTCCAGCACAGCACGATATTCCAAGCACCCCTGCAGAAGGAATTCCAGCAGCTGGGGATGTGAAGGGATTCACAATTGGCTTTTCAGAATCTAGCTCCCACATCAGGAAGCCATGGGCCCATGGACAGAACCAACTGCTCCAAATGAGAAAGCACCTCAGGAAATAAAGGCAAAGATAGCTGAGAGAGAGAAATGGAGCTGGGGCAGGTCCATGTGCTCCAGATTCTTCCTCACTCTGAAATGTCATGGCAACTTTTGGAGGTTGCCAAAAGGTCAACAAAAACCCTGGTTCCCTCATCCCACTCCCAACAGTTTCTTAAACACTTTACGTCCAGCTTAAGTGAAATCAACAGATTTTAAAATCCACATAGGTGTCAAAAAGGAGACTTACAAAAATTTGCTTGCTCCTCTTCTTGCAGCAAAACCAATCTCAACTTGAGACTCAGAGGCAGGTGACTGAAGGCAACATCTCTTGTAGGGCTGTGTTACCCACTTCAGACATCCAAGGGGCTCTTTGAATCCCATTCCTAGCAGGTAACCCTTGTTGGGGACTTAACAATCTCACTGTCTCCAGGCATCCTTCATCCCAAGGATGCTGCTGCATGCAGCTAATGGAGTATGGCTCAGTCCCAGGCACCCCCACTCCTTCCTGCACAGCTCAAAAGCCAGGCAGGGAATTAGTCACACACTGCCTTCCTCCTTTTCCTCCACCTCCTCCTCTGCTCCACCCTACATGGGAAACAGGCAACCACACACACCAAGCCAGCTGTGTGAAAAAGTGTATATATTCAGTACGCACTCAGTACAGTATAGCAACAAAAGCTACCATCATTTCCTTAAAAAACCAACAAATCGCCAACTTCAAAATAACCACCAAAATTTCCAAATCCTCCCCATCCTACAGCACTGACCCTTGGCCCTCTGGGCCCAACAAGGCACCAGTGGCAAGTGACCCCAACCCCACGCCATCCCTGCCTGACAAAGCACAGACGGCGGCCCCAGATCTCTGGCAGCATCTACTGCCTTGGCACCCAACTCCTCCTGTGAGTTCTGGGGTGCTGAGGGTGCTCCCACCAGAGGGGCTGGGCCAGCAGTTTGCCGTGGTGCTCCTCCAGGCAATTATTTGGGACACACACACACACCAAAGAAAATGGGACAAGGTCTGGCTTGCAGATCAGGGAAGCTGCCACAGCCTCACTGTGGCTCCACATGGCCCTAGGAATGTGCCAGGGAGTAAAGAGGGATTCCATCGCTGATCCCGGAGGGCGCACATTCGGATTGCTGCAACAGTGTGTCTGCGGGAGGTGGGGGAAGAGGCCGAAGAGAGGAAAGGAGCAGCACAGGGGTGGGGCTGGGACCTGGCAGGGCCCTTGCCGCTGCACACAGAGGGGAGGTAGATCAGCTTTGGAGACCTCTTGCCTGGGAGAATGTCTTCACGGACACCAGCTCAGTTCCTGGGGGGAAGAGCCTGCTGCAGGGCCCTGAATGCCTGTACTTGCCTTCTCCCAAGGCAAAGGTATCTTGGTGTCTTGTCCATGTTGCTAGAAAGCTCTCAGACTTGTGCAGCAACTTCCCTCAAAAGCTTTTAGCCCTGAAACTGCCTCCACAGCTGCTGAAGGAAAAACCCCAGCAGCTGGGGACAAGCCCAGAGGTGATAGCAGAGACATGTGGGGCAGGAGAGACTCTGGCTCCTTCCTTTTGCCCACCTGGCTGGAAGCCAACCCTGATCCCAGCCCCTCTCCCTGCCCTGCCACACCAGTCCTGCTGCCACCCCTGCCCCGTGCACCATGGGGATAGCTTGTGTGCTGCTCTCTGTCCTCCCCCCTCCCCAGGTCTCCATCTCAGCGTCCCCTCTGCCATTAGTCTTGCTGCTCATTCATCTCCATGTCCGACACCAGGATGTTCTTCTCGGCAGATTCACTGGGGTTGGAGGTGGTGCGACTGTAGCGAGCGCTCTCAAATGTGCTGCGCTCTGCGTTCTGTCGGCGCTTGTACAGGAAGACAACGACGCCCAGCATGGCACACAGCGCCAGCACTGACAGCACAACCACTGCGATGGTTGTTGTGTTCTCTGGCAGAGCTGCAGGAAGGAAAGGCTGTTGAGAGGCAGACAGAAGGCACCTGTTCCTTCCTCAGCCTGCAGGAGAGGCTGGGGTTGGTGGGGCTCCAGCCAGACCCATGTTTCTGGGCAGGGTCATTTAATCACAGACTGTCCTGTGTTGGAAGGAATTCACAAAGGCCACCAAATCCAACTCCTGGACCTGCACAGGACACCCCAAGAATCCCACCCTGTGCCTAAGAGTGCTGACCAAACACTTCTTGAGCCCTGGCAGTCTTGGGATGGCCACTGCCCTGGGGAGCCTATTTCCCCTGTGGTGGGTCAGAGCAAGGATATTACTGGAACGAGATTAGCTCAATTGGTTGAGCATGATGCCAGCAACACCAGGGTTGTGGATTTGATTGCCATATAGGTCATTCACCTGAGTGAATGAGAGAGTTGGACTCAATGATCCTCCTGGGTCCCTTTCAGCTCAGCATATTCTGTGACTCTGCAAATCTGTTTTGGTTTTTCTGGGGACATCTCGCTCTTGGCAGAGCTCTTGGGGCTGGGCAGACTCCCTTGGTCTTTCCTGTGTGTATGAACATTTAGCAGCTGCCTGGGATCCTACCAGCAGATATGCTGGCCATCCCCCAGACTGACCAGGCAGTGTGGGCACAAGAAGGAGAGTCTGGCAAGTGACTGGGCAGACACACATCTTCATGGAAGGATGGCTCCTGCTGCTGAGGAGTACTAAGTCAAGGCCAAAGTCACTTGGGAATGGCATTCCCCACCTGCAAACCCCATTACTTTTGTTATTTACACAAACTGGGCTGTGGCACAGGCTCCCAGTCCTGGTTTCCCGTACAAGTACTTCGCCCAGGATGATGGTGACACTCACCTGCCCTGGAAAACGTGCTCTCCTCCACTGCAATGACAATACAGACAGATGAGTGCATGGCCACAACACCCTCCCATCTTCCCACCACCAGCACCACTGGACTCACACCCTGCACTGCTCCCAGTGCCTCACCACATGGGTAATGGGTGACAAACAGCTGACATGGTCCTCTGGCTCTGCTTTATCACTGTCCCACTGGCCTTATCCCACCCCAAGTAGCTGATCCAGCCACTGAGACATGCACAGCCAATCACCGAGCCAAATGGGGATCTGCAGACCCCAACACCAAACCATACAAGCCCCTGCACATTGGAATTACCCAAAACATGTAGTTGGTGCTGCCAGTGTGACAGCTCAGCCATGCAGCACCCTGCCCAGACCCCCAGCTCACCCTACATCAGCCCGGGACCCTTGGGCAGCAGAGGGGGCCCTACCTCGGGGGATCTTGCAAATGACCCCCATGGTTACGTTTGTGCAGGAGCCTAGATGCCACATGCCATTGCTGCTCTGGATCCAGTAGCAGCTGTTCTGGCTAAGCATGCTGGGCCCTGTGTCATGCTGGCCCCAGTTGGAGTAGTTCATGGCAGTGTTGTCATGCCAAACCAAGGTGCCACCTGGAAAATGGGAAAATTGGAAAATTAGGCCTGAGGATGCTGAAGAGAACACCCTACCTTTGTCCCAGTTCAGAAAGCACAAGGAGGTATGACAGAGCTCTGGGCAACCTGGTCTGGAAGGTGGCTCTGCACATGGCAGAGGGTGGGACTGGACGGGCTTTAAGGTCTCTTCCAATCCAAACCATCCAGTGATTCTGTGATTTGATGGTGGGGAGTTGTGATGGGGAGGACTAGGGGCTATAGCACACCTTCCTGAATCTGCAGGCTTCGGTGCCTTGGAGAAAGCTTTGGGTTTCCTATCCCACCAAGCCAGAGGAGGACACACCCAGTATGTCCAGCACAGCCTGAGACACTGGTGAGCCTGGTGACACTATGACATGAACCCTCCTCACTGGTGCCACCACCAAGCGCTTCCTTTGCTCACCACAGGCTTGGTGGGAATTCATAGAGGGAATTCCCTACTATGGGGGGAGTATCTCAAACCTCATTCCTTTCTTTGTACCTTTGGGGTTGAAGGTCATGCCCAGCCATGCCCCCTTGGAAAGGCCCTCGTACGCCTGAAGATGCTCCCACACAAAGATGTTCTCCATCTCATCCTGGATGGACAACACTGTGCCGCCAACTGCAGAGGGAAGACTGTCATGGAGGAGCCCAGAACTGAGATGATCAAGTTAGGGAGTAGCAGTGCCCAAGAGGACAAAGTTGAGGACCCACCAGTGAACCACAAAACAACTGGGGAACCCTAACATGAACAGCAAGGAGACAATGGCTGACCAAGGCCAGATATGGGCACAGGGACAAAGGGGCTCTGCTGCACCCACAAACATCCTGAGGATCCCACTCTCTTCAATTTCTAAGGATGCACCACCTTCCTTTACCACTGTTGGGGGTTGATTTTTCCCATTGAGTTGCTAAAAAAGAACTGATGGCTAAGTACTTAAGCCAGGGGAGGGGGAACCCCTCTGGTTTTTGACAGTTTCTCTCAGAGGGAGGGACAGAGAATCCATGAAATTAAAAGCAAATAAGAAAAGAGCGGAGGCAGTTGCTAGCTCTCGCTTGCTCTCGGCTTCAGAGGAGGAGGGTCGCTGCTGCTGCTGCCATTAACTCAGTTGCTGGACCCCACACACTTGTCATTTGGGCATGCTGTTTGCGAGAGTCCTGCTGGAGCACCGGGACTGACACTGCCCCGGCGTTCGTGAAGCAAAGCCTCTCTTTTCCATCCCTTCCCGTCTGGGCCCAGACACCATCACCGCGTGCTCCCCCAGCCCGCGCCACAGCGCCCCCTGCAGCCGCGCAGGGATCATCGCACCTGCCCTGCCCACTGGAGCCACCAGCGCTCCCTGCAGGCTGTGACGGGAACTGCATCAAAGGGGAAAGAGCCTGCGGCCAAAAGGACTGTTACTGGGACCCTGGTTCTGTTTGTTATTAATTCCACAGTTTTTGTTTGGTTTGCTTTGTTGTACACACTAGTAAAGAACTGTTATTCCTATCCTCACATCGTTGCCTGAGAGCCCTCTAATTTCAAAATCATAATAATCGGAGAGTTTACATTCTCCAATCCAGGGAAGGTTACTGCCTTCCCTAATAAAAACCTGTCTTTCAAACTGAAACAACCATCCCAGCCCCCTCATACCCTTCTGGCATCTCCTCATGGCATCCTTTTGCCCAAGGGCAATCTCCATGTGGAAGGTGTAGCAGTGGTCCCGAAAGGGGATCCAGGATGAGTCCTCCAGCGATTTGGGACAGCTGCCACTGTAGCTCCACTTGTGTGCGCGGGAGTGACCTGGGGAGCACACAGGATTTTGGGGTCCCACAGCACATTGGGGCACCCACACCCACAAGGACCCACATGCTTCAGAAAGTTCCTGCTGGGATGCTATCTCCAACCCTTGGTCATATCCCAGTCACACTACTCCAGGACCCCTGGCCAGCACCTGTTTGGAGCTGGCAGATCCCTCCCTGCAGCTTGGTGTCGCAGCTAGCTGTGCACCAGCTCCCGTCTGTGTCCATGTAGGAGCAGCCGGTGATCTGCTGGGGCTCCCCATCCTGCCAGTTGGTGTAGATGAGGTTCTCCTCTGTCAGCCACGAGTAGCTCCGGCCTCCCTGGAAGACCACAGGGAGGAGATGCCTGGGGGGCTGATTTGATCCCTCGAGAACCCATGCCCCAGGTGCCTGCCCTCTTCCCTCACCTCATCATTGGCCAACCCAATCCAGAGTGGAGCCCGCAGGCTGCTAACAGCCTGTGTGAGGAAGGCCTGGCTGTAGGGGTTGGGGATGGTGGCCAGGGTGGCATTGAGAGTTTCGCAGAGCAGCAGTGCCTCGTGCCACCTGAGAGGTTTCTGCAGGATGTGGTAAGTGCTGTTGTGGTAAAAGAGGGTGCCACTAGGAGAAGCAGGGAATGGTGCCTGTGCAGGGCTCAGGGACGGGTCTGGAGGAACAAAGAGACACAGTCAGAGGGCACAGAGGACACTCCTGCATCCCAGGTGGGTCACCCCCTTGTCCATCTCTACCCAGGACAGGCTGTCCCTGGCAGTATTGTGCTTGTTGCACCTCCTGGTGCAACTGAGGAGGGCAGAGGGATATCCCTAGGGATGACAAGCAGCACACCCCAGCACCATCCCCACCTGGGAACTGTCCACCAGGATGCAAGTCCCTGTAGGACAAACTGAGCCAGGTTGGTGTCCACAGGTTTGGGGCTGTCCCACAAAAGGCTGGGACCAGGGACTCACCCGCCCAAGTTAAAGTCTGTCTCCCCAACTTTTCCCAAGCTAAACCTATTGCCCCAAGCTCTCCAGTCCACCAAAGCATGAGGCACCATGCTGGCAGTGGCAGATCCCCAGCCAAGAAAGCTGGGACTGTCCCCTCGTCCCCCTCCTACCTATGCTCCGCTGGCAGACATAGCCATGTTTCTCCTCCAGGCAGCTGCGGTCATCCCAGCGTCCCGTGAAGAGGGGGGGTGAGCCATGCCACACCACAACACAGTTGGTCTGCACAGCAAAGCCACAAGGTCAGCACTGTCCTCAGCACTGTTGTCCTACACCACAGAGATCCCCATGCCAGAAACCCCCACCCTGCAGGGCTCCATCCTGTGCTGCCCTTGGAGAGCCATCCCAGCCTGTTAAATCCTTCCTTTTCCAAGGCTGGGCCTGGCACTGAGACCTTCCTGGGGGATGGGGGTGCAATAGGGAATCTTCCTCACCGGCTCATCACGGGGGCTGGAGGAGCTGCAGCCTGAGGGCTCTCCAGGTGCCCAGCTTGTGTGCCTCAGTGGCACCCCCTCTACCCACTGGAACTTCCCCTGGGCATCGTGCAGGCCAATCCAGAGGTCAAAGGAGATGTTGGGCAGCATGGATGTGATGAAGGCTGCAAGTGACAAGTGAGACACTGAGGACCACCCATGGCAGGTAGAGCCCTGGTGGGGTGGTGGGCAGAGACCTACCCTGCTCCAGGGGGCTGGCAATGGTAGCCAGGATGGCTCCCTGGCTCTCGCACATCTGCTTCGCCTCTGGCCACTTCACTATCTCGCCTTTGTTGTGGCCATTGAAGCTGAAACACTGCACAGGTGGGAGCACAGGATGGGCCAGGAGGTGCAGCTACCCCCCAACCCTGAGCCTTGCACTCTCCCCACCCAGCCACCTTCTGAAGCCCCATTCTGCCCCAATAGGCCTTCTCCCCTTCACACCCTCACACCTACCACTCCCCAACCCCTCTGGCCCTCCCACATCTCTCCTGGCAAACCTGACACACCTCGCCTTCCCCATCCCACAGCATCTCTGTAAGTGCATCCCTCAGCACTTCCCACAAAACATTTGCAGGCATCCGTCTTTATCCTGCCATTTTGGAGCCACCCCCTCTGTGCCTCCACAGGGCTGATGGAAGACCGGGAAGTAGCCATCACCTCTCCCATCGTGCTGTCCCCTCTCCCCCTAGCGGTACCTTGCTGAGGAAGGGCAGCCAGCCTTGGGGACAGCCCCCACTCGTAGCAGCGGGTAATGGAGAGGGGGAAGGCTTCACAGCTGTTCCATTGCTCCTCTTGCAGATGTAAGGCAGTGCTGTCATGCACTTCTGGTCCCCCCAGTCCTCTGCGGGAGGGATAGGCTGGGCATGATGCTCCTCTGCATCGGTAGTGGTGCCCCAGCCCCTCAGAGCCCTGTACAGAGCCCTGCCCTGTCCTGCCCTCACCTCGGCTGGCTGTCATGTACACACACTTCCTGTCCTTGCTGATGGGCCGAGGCTTGCCCGGTGCCCAAGAGACAAAGTTGAGGAGGGATCCATCAGACCACCTGGAACAGCATCAGGAGGAGCACGAGGCTGATCAATGATTTGGTGAATGGGACCACTTGAACACCCTGAGAGAGTGTCCCACTACTGCCCTCTTGGGTGAGGAACCTCCAACCCAGCACCCCAGAATGAGATCCCTGAGATGCAGGTGCTGAGTCACAGCACTCTGAGAGGTGACTCTGAGAGGAGACAGTAGTGTAAGGACATGCAGGGACATAGTGCTGTGGGGATGTGATGGAGACCGTAGTGTGGGGATGTCTGGGGATACAGTGATTGACTGTGACTTACTTGAACCTCCCGTCATTCTCGTAGGTGTGCAGCCCAATCCACCAGTGCTGCTCCTGGCCCCTGGAGAACTGCATGCCCAGAGAGGACATATCAGTGCCCTTCAGGGACTGGGGGGTCTTTGGGCACAACTGAGGCTGCCATGGGGATCAGACACCCTTCCCCAGCTTGCAAAAGCAAGGCAAAAAGCCATCACTTTGCTGACTCCCAAACCCACCCCCAGGCATCAGGACCAGCCACCACACAAATCCATCATGACCCCAGCAAAGCCCAGCACCCCAAATATTGTCCCTCCAGAAAAGGGTGAAAGAAGACAAGGAAAAGCGGCCGACAAGGCAGCAGAGCCCGGAGAAGTTCCTATCCCTTTGGTACCTTCTTCAGGTTCTGGCCCAGGAAGTGCAGCTCATCCTCGCTGTGCACCGATGTCAGCTCGGCCTGGAACCAGCTGCAGATGCGTTGTGCCTGCAGCCACGTTGAGTGGTGTTCAAAGAACTTGTACTCGGCCTCTTGGTATTTCACCCATTCTTTGCTGCCTGCAGGCAGGGAGCAGTGTCACACTGAGGCCCTGCCATGGTCACCCTGGCCCTTGGTCCCTGCCTGCTGGGCTGCTTTGCTTTTGTCCCTCTCCTGCAGCAGAGCTGCAGCACAATGCCTGGATTCCCTCTCACAACCCTGCCCAGGATCCATCCTCTTCTGAATAACACTGCAGCACCCATGAAGACATCAGGTGGTCTATGCATGACCTGAAGTTGAGTCAGGAGAAGTTGAGGTTAGGTATCAGGAAAAGTTCTTCCCCCAGAGGGTGGTCAGGCACTGAACAGGCTCCCCAGGGCAGTAACTATGGCTCCAAGGCTGCCAGAGCTCAAGGAACACTTGGAAAACACTCTCAAGAGCAGGATGGGATTGTCAGGGTGCAGGGCCAGGAGCTGGACTCAATGGTCCTTCTGGGTCCTGTCCAACCCAGAATTCTCTGTGACTGTGATGAAAGGCTGTGGCCAACACACCTTGGGTTGTGATCTCTGGCTCTTTCACATCAGCACCTGGAGAAACGGCAAGAAGTTGTCAGTGGGGTGCAGGTTGCGATGTTACCATGAATGCTTCTCTGGAAACCATCCATGGGCATCCAATGGCAGGATGCCCGTCCTGAATTCCCCCAGAGGTGACAGCAACCTCTCCCAGTCCCTGAATTAGGAATCACCCTCCCTCCTCCCAGGGATTCCACCACCCCACAGCCCATGCTCCTCCAGGACAGTCACAACTGATGGGTTTGGGGACCCCTCTTCCAGTACCTTTGGGCAGTTTGCAGATCCAGTCCAGCTGGGCTTCACACTGCATCGGCATCCACTGTAGGGAGGCCAGATCAAGCACTGCGCAGCTCCGGATGTCATCGTCATCATAGTTGCTGCGGTCAAAGTTGTGGTAGAAAAACTGGGGGTTGAGAGAGATGGGCGGTGTTGGACATTTCCACCAGCACCAGATTTGTCCCTCCCATAACACAAATGCCCCCTGGACTTACCCCTAGCCCGTCGCTCCACCTCCAGCTCTGGTCCCCAGCAGGATCCCGCCGATTCAGGCCGATCCAGAACCAGTGCTGCTCGTGGAGCTCTGGTTCTGACTCCCTATGGAGACCCAGGGGAACAGGTGAGTACACAACCCCCTTCAAACCAGAGGGGTTCATATTTATATACAAATACATATTTATAATCAGGTTTTTTTTCTGTTTGCTTTCAAAGCCTGCCATCCCTGAAGGTAGGAAGTGGGATAACAGGCATGCCGTCTCATGGCTGGAGCTGCTTTAAACCCAAGCTCCATCCCCAGATTACACGGAACTTCCTGGACATCTCCCACATCAGCCACACCAACTGATGCACCTTCTGTACACCAGTCTGTGCTCAGAGAGGTCCATTCATTCATCTATCCATCCATCCATCATCCATCCATCCATCCATCCATCCATCCATCCATCCATCCATCCACTCACATGTGCCAAAGCACCAGGAGGGTTGTGGGCTAGTGGCAAGTACACTCTGCCAGTGGACACACACTGATGCTGCCAGCCTCTCACCCAAAAATTTTGTTGAGGGTGTTGGCAACAAAATGCTCCTCCTCGTAGCTGCCTAGGCTGAGAAGCTGGGCCCCCAGCTCCCGGCAGAATTCCTGTGCAGCAATCCATGTCTTCTTCTCTTGCAGCTTTTCGAAGTTGAATACCTGGGAAAGAAGGAACCCACAGCATGGGGAGCTCTTCAGCAGCAGAACAGGAGCAGAGCGGTGTTCCCACTCAGGCAGCCATGTCCCAGGGCACAGTGCTGCCATCCAGTCCCAGCCAGGGTTGCGGGGTGCCTCTTGCAAGCACCAAAATGTGCCCCTTCCCTCCCCTGCACTGGGGGGGGGCACGTGCATCCCCACACCGACCTGTCCAAACCCCCTTCACCTTGTAGCAGTGACGGAGTTTGGGGTCGGAGCTCCATCCTGGGGGGCAGGTGGCAGTGACGCTGGGCGTGGGGAAAGGACCAGGCAGTTCAGGATTGACTGGGGTGCCCAGGTTCTGTCGACAGATGTACTTGGCCTTGAAGGTGCTGCAATTCTTCACCTCCCATAGCCCCATGGAGCTGCCGGTGGCCAGGGCCACACAGCCACCCTTGTTGTAACCTGGAGTGCTCACGAGAGCAGGGGAGATGCCAGCCTTAGGGTTGGACTGTGCTGGGGGGCACTGCCAGCCCTGCCCTGCATGAAGGGGGTGTCCCCATCCCATCCCCATCCCTTACCGGGCTGGTTGCGGTTCCAGTGAGTGTACATCACCTCATCACCGCTCAGCCAGCGGAACGTGCCTGTCTCATTGATGTCCTGCAGAGCTGTCCAAAAATACTCTCCATCCCATCCATAGATGAGGCTGCTCACATATGCCTGCTCGAACCTGGAGGGATAGTGAGAGTAGCCCATGCAGCTAGCCGAGACACTGAACTGTCTGTGATGCTCCAGCCCTTGAAAGTCACTCCCTACATTGCAGGGCTTGTTTTGGGGCAAACCCACCACAACTGGCATGGCACTGACCTGTTGGTGATGGTAACAAGCGTGGAGCTGTAGTCGGAGCACATCTTGCGGGCATCGCTGTAGGGAACACGGTCCTCACCCAGCCAGAAGCAGGACGGGCTGTGCCACTTCCAGCCCTGGGGATGGGTGACAGGGAACATCCACCACCGCCCACCTGGACTCACAAGAAGGGTGGGAGCAATCCCAGGGCATGAAAGCAACATCCCGAGCTTCCCCACCACTGCCTCTGCCTTCTCCTGGGAGGTCTCCTGCCCTCAGCTGCCCCAGCTTGACTCCACTCAGCTTTGACCTCTGGCCCCAGAGGGCATGGCTACAGGGAAAACAAACACCCAGACAGCTTCAAAGCTGGGGAAACAGCTCTGTCTGCCAGCATTCAGCCCCAGCCAGGGCACAGACAGGGGAACACAATCCTCCTCTTTACGCTGCAGGGCTGAGTCCTAAGTGAGTAACACTGCAGCCAGCTTTAATCCCTACTTTGTTGGAGTCTTTCTGGGGTTGGAGACACAATAGTGACTGTTTTCTGCCAGAGCAGGGAGCAGGGTAGCCCTGGGGCTGGCAGTGGTGGTGGAATAGTGAGGAGGGACATGGGGGCTCATCTGCAAGAGGGGACACACACCCTTGACACATGTGAAGTGGCTCAGTCAAGGAGCCAAGTGGCCCCAAGCTCAGGCACCCCCTGGAAGGAAAACCATCACTAGGGTTCAAGTCCTGGGTCCCCTGGGCATTGGAAGGACAGTGGGGGCACATGCCATATGCAGTGTCGGCACATGCCATATGCAGTGTCATCAGCACAGTGGGGAGGGAAGGAGAGCAGCTTTTGGAAATTAAAACAACTGCAAATTACAGTTTTTCCTCCAAGTTCCTGCTCCTGCAGCCTTTCTCTGAAGCTGACAAATCCAGGTACAAGCCCATAAGCTGGATCCCTATGGAACAGCATGGATGCAACTGAGCAGCCAAGAAAGGAGCATGCCCTGGGACAGTGCAATGTCCCCAGATGGCGCCCCAACCAGCACTGGCTGCAGCACACCCTAATACCCTGGGTGTACACTCCCACACACTAAGCACCACAGAAAGTCTCTGTGATCCAAAAGAGGGCCAGGATAGGATCCCCAACCCCAACCACTGCCTCCAGCTCCCAATCCTACTGTGCCCCAACATCCCTCTCCTGATCTACCTTTCCCATTGCCCAAACCACTATCCTTCATTGCTTCTTTTAAGGTTGCTTCTGAAATAAAGGAGATTTTTAAAGGGGGGAAAGAGCAGCAAGGCCACCATGACAACCAGCAGAGTGGCTGGAGTGGATAGGACCAAACTCCTGAACAAGATGCGCCACCTCTCCACCAGCTTCTGCCTCTGGGTGGCAAATGTCCTCATTGAGAGTGAGTAAATAGAGGAAGGATGGTTCTTGGTCCATTTGCCCCTTGCAGCTGGTTTCTCAGTGCCTCTCTGCTGGACACCCAGGGCCAGGATAAGACTGTGACTAGAGAGCTGGGAGAGAGTTAAATCTGCATAGGGAGTGCTATGGGGACACACAGACCTGTGGTAGCGGAACTTTGCCACCAGTGTCTCATCCCCAAAATGTGTGAACACTGGGGCTCTTCCAGCTATGTCCAGCAACCCTCAAATCTGGCCCTGCATGGCAGCTCTCCTGGCTGCTGTGCTCCTGAGCTCCAGCAGAGTCAAGCAGCTGCTGGAAATGGGGCAAGGACATGGGAGGAGCCCAGCATCACCTCTGGGAGCTGGCCTGCAGTGGTTGTTTACTAGTCAGGGCACAAGTGCACTGGCCAGCTCTGAAAGGCTGGGAGAGGTTCAAGAGCCACAGAACTGCCAGACTCAGTGCTTGGAGGCTTTGCAGAGAACCACAAAAGCCACTTCCCAGCAAGCATGGGAATGGGACAGCTTCAGCCCTGTGTGACAGCTGGGGAAACAGGCAGGGCAGAGGCTGAGTGAGAATCCACTGGTTTGGTGTCCCCAGAATGCCTATGCCCTGCCTGGAGAAGGCAACCTTCCATCATGTCAAGGCATAGGGCTGGCAGCCACATCCATACTGCCAGGCTCCCACGTGCTCCTGTGTTGGGGGGAAAAAATGAACATCCCTGCTGGCAGCCAAGGGTGCCTGATGGGGAGGGTCTTGGATAATGTGCACCATGTGCTTTGTGTCCCAATTCCTTCCCATGGACTCCTCCACCACGAGGGGCTCAGCAGCCCCAGAGTGCTCCAGCTCAGTAGCTCTCAGGCACAGACCAGCTGCTCCGAGTGCTGCTCACCAGGGCTCCTCAAAATGGTTTTAGGGAAAGGCTCCCTGAAGCCTTGACCACCATGCAAAGCCATGGAGCAGCCAGAGCCACTGCTGCCCCAGGTGCCCCTCACCTTTCGGCACCCGTGGTCATCCTCCTCCTTCTCCTGGCTCACCCGACCAGGCTTTTTGCAGATGGATGGCAGGGTCTGGTTGCAGGGGCTGTCATTCCATCTGCCTTCCTGCAGGGTGGGAAGAAGAATGGCAATGAGCCCATCTGACAGCCTGCGGAATGTCCTGGCCCCTTCACCCCTACCTTGGGTCCAAAGACTTTCCTTCCCTACACCAAATCCCCAAGGATGATGAGATGGATTCCTCCCATCCCAACGACTCAGATGAGATAGGCTGAACCCAGCTGGAGACACTTCCTAAGAAATGCCTTCCTCAGCAATGAGGATGCTGTGGTGCCCCGCAGAGGTGCAGGATAACCTCCCATCCCTTCCAGGTTCTCACTGGTCCCCAGATGGTCACACAGTCCTCCAGGCTGTCACGGAAGTTGTTGGGCTCGAAGGGGTGCCAGTATGTGAACCTCACGGGCGTCCCGTCCGACCACTCAAAGTTCATCTGCAGCTTGAGGTCATTTAGTCCAATCCAGAGCTCCTCCACATCTGCCAGGACAGAAAGGGAGGGAGTGAAACTCCCCCCTCCTGGCTGGCCCTGTGCAGAACCTTTTGGTGACCTCAGCCCTCGTGATGGGACTGGTCTCCGCACAGCACCTGCCAAAACCCACTCGGGGCTCTGACCTCCTTGTGCCAGTGGGCAGAAGAGGGCAGGACAGGGAAGAGCAGCTCTTGGCTGCAAGGATGGAGCTCCAAGTGAGAAATACAAGGACATGGAGCCCCAGAGTGGGCAACACAGGGACATTTGCCTGCAGCTTTCAGAGAGGGGCTAGCAGTATGGGAGTAAAAGTCCAGGTCTGAAGGCTCAGGTCCAGTGAACTACTGGTTTTCAACAATTCCTTTTCAGCACATCCCAGTCTGCTCCTACTCTGGGGACAGCAGTATTTCCTCTCCTTCCTCCAATCTCCTACACCTCCTTGCTGGCCTCCTCCAGCAAGTCCAGCAGGAATTTTTTTTCCCCATTAACCAGCTGGGACTAGCATCATTCCTAGCTGCAGCTATGTAGTTTTGACTCAGCATTGCAGGCTCTGGGAACAGCTTTTACATCTGCTGGGTGGAGGATGCACCCAGATTATGGGCTTCTCCAAGGAACACAGCACCTCGCATCCCGGAACCTCTGCTCCCTGCACAACCACAAAGTCAGCTCTGCAGTCTCCAGCACATCCAGGGGCTTTTCCATGGACCTCATCAGACAGGAAAGGGGCTGCTGGCACAGCAAGCTCCTCCTTACCTTGCTTGATCTCCTTGGTGACAAATTCCAGTTCAGAGAGGGTGTGGATGCTGACCAGATCACCCCCACTCCGCAGGCAGGTCTTCTTCGCCTCCTGCCAGCTCTTCTTCTCTCCTACCAGCCGGTAGCAGTTGGACTGGAAAGGCTGCCAGCTGGGCTCGCAGTCCACCTTCACCTCCGACCACGAGTCTGGCAGGACACAAGGCAGCCTGAGGGTTCCTGCCCAGCTATCCAGCCCTCTCCTTGGCTGGAAAAGGACAGCAGTCCTGCGGGTGCTCAGCAGACCAAGCCAAGGTGCAGTGGGAAAGTCATGGCCAAAATATAAAAGGTGGTGCAAGGTATGGGAATGGTGGCTTCAGAGCTCCAGGGACAAAACAAAATCCCTTCTGTCTGCAGAGGAATGAGGGCAGAGCAGAGCAGACAGCATCCCCTCCCCTGGGGACCACAGGGACCTGCTGCTCTCCATCCCTCCCTTACAGCCAACCTGGAATGGCACCAAGCACTTTTTGGAAATGTTCCTTGGGGATGACTTTTCCTATATCTAGAGAACCTGCTCTGCACACCTAGGACACCGGCAAGCTGAGGACACCATGGACACCTATATGGGCAGCATCCCCTGACGATACTGGGGTGGGAGCACACCCAGATGGGTTACAGAGCTGTCCATTCCCAATGCTGGTCATCCCCTGCTTACCCGTCAGGAAAGGGTCAGCCGTGGCATTGGGCTTCTTCTTGCAGACATAAGGCAGGGCAATGCCACAGTCACGGTTCTGCCATCCCCCAGATGACTCGGTGCGAATCACCCCGCAGTTCTCCTCACTGGGGTTGTCGGGCTGGTCTGGAGAATGGGATAAGGAGGGGACAGGCTACTGAGGAGCCAGGACACAGCCACCAATGCAGCTCTCCCTGCTTCAACACCAGTAAAACCCCTTTTATTTTGTTATTTGGCATGATGAAGACATAACCCCAACATGCCCAGGATTATTTATAGTGTCTCAATGCACAAGAACCCAAAGGCTCACCGTTTTATCTGGAAATGTTAATAGCAGTCAGGGGGTCAAAGTACCAGACCTGAACTGCTCCTGCCTGTCCTCAAACCTCCTGTGAGGGTATTACCCAAAAGCCTTTGGGTGATGGCACCAGGCATAACCAATGGGCCCTCTTCCCTCTGAGTACCCCAGGGTTAGGGATGGATGTCTGCAGCTGGGGACCATTCCTCAGTCACACTCCAGCACTAAGCAGGGATGCACCAACTCACCAAACAAGGAATGTCAATCCAGGTTACCCACAAGGTCAACAAGTGTTCGCAGAGGGCCAGTTCCCCCTTAGCACCCTCAAATTCCCACTTAACTTCAGCTCCTTCTTCTCTCCAGGGTAAGGCAACAGAACCTCTCATTAACTTGAATTAGTTGGGGAAATTATTTTGTCAGTTTTCTATATTAATTCACAATAGCATATAAAATTGCTGACAGAAATGAGAGTGGTGAATGCCCAAGTAAATCAGAAATGTTTCCCTGTTTCATTACCACCATCTGCACTTATCACACAGCAAGCATACACATGCCCCCTGTGGAGCAGTTAGCCTGCTCCAGCTCCACAGATTTCCCAGGCTGTTACACAGGCCCCTGGGGCTCACAGTCCCCATGCAGCCCAGGGGATACTCTGCAGCACCCCCCTTGCCATGGGGCCATATCTGATGGTTCATCAGGCCCCATCACGACCACAACCTCCCCTGTCTCACCACTCTCCCAGTTGAGGTACTTGAGGGGTGAGTTGTCTGACCACTGCCAGCCTCCATTGATGTCCAGGTCATTCAGCCCAATCCAGAGTGTGGAGCTGTACCCAGTCAACAGACCTGGAGCCAACACAACCAAAGAAGAATCAGTCCCCCAAGCCCAACTCAGTCCCCAGCTTGTCACTCCCCCACAGCTGGGGTAGGCAGAGCAAATTGGCACTGGCAATAAACTCTGCCCCAGATGAGGACTGCACAGCCAGGCTGCCAGAATCTTACCATTGATGTAGGTCTGCTCATGGATTTCGGTGATGCTCAGCAGGTTGGCCCCTTGCTGCTCACAGCTATTCCAGGCTTCTCGCCATGACAGTGTTGACTGAAAGTTGAACTGGTAGCAGCTGTTCGTGAGGTGGTCCTTGTCCCAAAAGGTCTCACAGTCATTGCCTGTGGGGATGAACAGGGTAACCACCCAATACAAACACAAAAAACCCCCAGTAACCCAGTAAACCCCAACAACTTGCTGCTCTGGCACTGCAGATTGCTTGCAGGGGGAGAGGAGAAGCCTGAAAGTCCCCAAGAGGGATTGGCACAGAGTTTTTGGTTTTTTTCCCCATGGGATGTGTCTCCTTACTTACTCTTTATGGGGCAGAAGCCCCACCGCTCGTCCTTGCCATAGTCCTGGGTGGTGGCACACCAGAGGTGCCCGTCCTCCCGCCCCGTGCTGGTGCACTCATGAAACCACTGGTTGTCGTACTTGAAGGGGATGGTGCAGGGCTTCCCATGGGAGTTGCCCTGGATGGTGTAAATCTCTGAGGGAAAAGAGAAGCCCTTGCTTGAGGATGTGTCAGTGGAGGCTGGAGGGAGATTTGGGGTAAAGGGTGTGGGTTGGCCCAGTGTGGGGCATTATGGGGTGCCCAGAGGCTTCCTACTCCCCACTGCCCTGATCCTGCCTGGTTCTATAGCCCCAGCAAGCTGGGACTGAGCCTCCCAGGCAGTACCCAACTGCTGCAGGACCACAGCCTCAGCTCACATCTTGGGGTTGGTTTGGGTTACAGGATAACACTAATGCCCAGGGAGGTGTTACCAGAGTAGGGCATGGAGCACAGATCCTCCTCGGTGCCATACGTCCTCCATTGTGAGCCATGAGCCTGGTCCCCCCTGTCCAGAGAGGAATTGCCCAGGCGGGCACCTAGATGCTGTGAGAGCTGCTCTCCGAGCCCACGGCAGCTCCAGCGCATGTTGACTGACTCGCGGTCGCACTCGTAGGTGGCCAAGAGGTGCAGCCCTGCCGTGGCGTTGGCCCCATGCCATGACACCCCCAGGCACTGCATGGCCCCTACATTGAAGAGGCGATTTCGGGAGACCCATTTCCACTGCTGGCCTGGAGCACTGGCGTTGCAGCCCTCGGCCAGGCGCACCAGTGAGTCCTTGGTTTCCAGGCAGCTCTGCACACCCGTGTTGTAGATGAGAAAGACTTTGGAGTCTGGGGAGAGAACAAATGGAAAGGGTGAAAGCATCACTGGGGATTCAGTATGTGCTATGCACGGCCCTGAGCCCTAATAGAACATCCTGGCTCAGTGCAAAGCAAGTTTTGGCATGCATCTCTGTGCACAACACTGTTGCTGTAAGAAGGGTTATGGAGCAGCGAGAAAAAACAGCAACAAGACACTCCCTTGCTTGGTGCAAGAAAGAGACAAGAAAGGGCAATTTATTGAAGGAAGCCACTGCCTTAAACAAAGCAGTTTGTGCAAAACAAAATACAGACAGATCATTGGTCAGAGAAAGAGACACCTCTTGTCCCAGGCTTTCTCACGGATCCAGCAGGTGTTTATCTTTTGTTATGATTCTTTCTCTCATGTTTACAGTAGGGAAAGAGCTTCTAACTTGGGAAAAATCCTAGCTGAGGCTGAGAAAGTTTCATGGCCTGAGAAAAAGACTTAGAACCTGAGAAAAAGCCTGGCTGAAATGTGCCTAGGCCTTCAGCAGTGTCCACACAGCACCCAGGACACTGGGGACCACCACTCCCCTTCAGCACTGACTCAGGGTTTGCCCCAGTGCCTATCTCTTCTGGTGGGCTCTGGGCAGAGTAACAAGGGTGGGTGTCTGTATCCAGTGTGGCGTCACCAAGGGTGGCTGTTGGGCATCAGAGTCCGTGCAAAGTGCTCACCCACTCTAGCTGCATCATTAGAGCTCTTCAAAACTGACCTCCCATGGGCAGTACTTGGCTGCAGCATTTCCAGGCACATCAATGATGTCAGTGCTGGAGAAGCCAATGGCTTTGACACCAGCCATCTGCTCCAGGCAGAGAAAAACAGAGCAGGGAAATAGCGCATCCGTCACTGCTGTGTGTGTTTGGGGACCAGCTAAAAGCTGTGGAGCAAACAGGAACTGCTGGGGAAGGTCTCCCATCCTGTGAAGGAAAATGCCTGCACAGCCTCAGCCCCAGCAAATACAAAATGTCATGTCAGGACCCCTTGGAATCTTAGCCCAGGCACTGAGAGATGGAAGCCAAGTAAAAGGAATGGCTGCCAGCAGAAAGAGATGAGGGAAGACAGGCCACGATCAACCCCAACTCCACACACATCCCATAGTCTTGCCTGCTGCCAACTGTGCATCCCCAAGGAAATTCCCTGACCCCCAGCATCACTGGGGGCCACTTCACCATGTGACTTTATCCCAAAACCTGCATAAGCCAGTAGATCCCAGACATTCTGCTGGGACATGCTGCTCCAGCTGATATGTTATGTTTAAAAGACACTTTATTTATTAAAATGAATGTTTCTAAGCTAAAAAGCCACCTCAGGGCTTCTCACTGCCTCTTCTTGCCCCACCACTCCAGTAAGAATCTTCCCAAAACACCACATCAACACCACCACTTTTGTTGTTCTTTTTTTGTTATAGAAGATCCCAATTGTTTCCACCACAAACATTCACCAGAAGTCCAAGTGAACTCACGGGCCTCACTATATTTAGCTTAGGTTTGCTTTGGTTTTTTGCCATGGTGTGCATTTTTTGGGCTGAAAAGGTTTTCATTTCCTATTTCCCCACAACCTCACCCTGCCCCAGTTCTGTTGTTACAGGCAGCTCTGGCACATTCAAGCAACATCTTGGCTCACAGAACTTCTCTGCCCTGTGTATGAGAGGGAAAAAGAAGTAGAGGAAGATAGACATCCCCATCTCTTTCGGTTCAGCATCGACCCACCTCTGGGACAGCAATTATGTCAGAGGCCTCTTCTCCAGCCCAGATGACATTTATTTATGATGTCAAATAAACAAAAGTGAAGCTTGTTTGCAGGGCTTTATTTAATTAAAGGGAAACATTTCATTCCACTGAAAATATTTTAAAAGTCATGACAAATGAGAAAATAAGCAAAAAATCTAGACAGGGCTAATTCTGGCTGGCTGAAGCCCAGGTGCCTTAAGCTGGTGCTGGTGTTTCTCCAGCTATAACTGGCCTGATCCTGACCTGGACAGTAGGAGACCAGCTCATTCCCCACCAAACACCTTCTCCTCATGCCAGCACCACCCATGCCACACCCAGCCTATAGCTCTCCCCTTCCCACCTACAGTGAGGGCAGTGCAGCCCCTCCAGCACCAGGAACATGGGGATCTTTAAGCAGGCTTGGGTGATGCAGCATCAGTGCTGTGACCCACTGGAGCAGGATGAAGCCTCCCTGAGGCACAGCCTGATGCGACAGTGGCTCCTCTACAAAGAGCCAAACACCAGTGCTTTGCTTCTTAGAAGAGCTGCTCTACCATGAACATCACCACAGGGAGCATCAGCAACAAGACACCATTCACTGTTATCTGTGAGCCCTGTCTTGCTTAAATTGAGGTTTAAAAAGCCCTGAAGCATCTCAGGAATCAGTGTCAGGGTGCTCAGTGCCGCGGTGGGGCTGGCAGCACTATGCAAGGCCCACACTCACTAGTGGTTCTAGAGCGGCATCATGTTCAAGGAAGCCATCCAGACTGAAGGGGGCAGGCCTGGGCCCAGAGAAGCACAAAACACCATTTTACTCTAAAAAGAGAAGAGCTGGAGGTAGGAAATTAGAGGCTGCAGGATTTGGGCAGTCCCCTGCATGCTGCAAGGAGCTCAGCCCCTTGGCTCAAAAAAGACAGGAGAGGCCACACAGTATGTGTCCCCAGTGTCTGCTGGGCCATGGAGGAATGGGAAAGCTCCACCCCCAGCTCAGCCCTGGCACCTCCTCAGCTCTTCCAGCAAAATCGCTGTGCAAAACCACTCGCTGTGCACTGCTGGGGAGGAGCTGGAGCGACAACCTGCATGAGCTTAGTACAAGGCAGCAAAGCAGTGCTTCAGAAAAAAAACACCTTTCTTTCCCTTATTTCTATGGAATTTGAGGTTGACTGGGTCCATGGTGTCCATGACATTGGCAGTGGTGCTTAGATAGGCTCCTGGGCACTGAAAGGAGCATTCAGCATTCCTTACCCCAGGATAGATGTATAACTAGGGGAGGTAAGTTTGGCTCAATGAATCCCTTTCCCCAAGCTGGTATGCTTCAGAGCAAACCGAACCCTTGCAGGAGGCAGCTCCAGAGGAGTATTCCAAAGGGACTGGGAATGTCCCCATCCCTTCCAGGGCCCGCTCTCCGGCACCGCCCTCAGTAGCCATAACACAGCTATGGCTGACTCCTTTCAGAGATGTTCCTCAGGTTTCGGTACCCACCTGTGGACCTGAAATCACACAGGCAGAGCTTTCTAACTACCCCCCAGTTATGGAAACCCATCCACAGCAACACCTGCAGATCCTTCCCAAAGAGGAGCTGTCCTCTGGCACAGGACAAAGAGCACTGGAAAAAGCAAACCTGATGGATGTTCTGCCTGGCATCACCAAAATTAAACCAGTTCTGGGATTGCCACGCTCTGTCTCTCCCTCCTGCATCCTCTCTCTTTTGAGCAGGAGCAGCTCTGACCCGTCACATCCCGGTCCTCCTCCTCCTCTGCGGAGGACTTCCGAAAGCAAAGCAAAATCCCACACACTCCCATAAGGATGGTGCTTTGTCCCAGCTATGCAACCACTGGGATGCTGCCTTCAACCTACTGGTGGGATCACAGAAAGCAGCGGGTTCTACAAGACAGTGTGATGGTGGGGACAGGGGAGCTGGGACTGAAAGCAGGACACTGGCTCTGCCAGCAGAAACACTCTCCTCTCCCATGTGGGAAATACTGGGATGCTCACCCCCAAGCACGGCGGGAGAAATTTTCTTTGCACTGGTGGCTGAACAGTGAAGGGATGGAGAAGTTGCCGTCTTTTGGGGCAGCCCTCAGGAGAGATTTTACACCCTGTGCTGGCTCCAGGTTCTTTTTCTTAATCAAAAAAAGCAAGTTCTTGGCCAGCAGGAAGCCTGAACTGAAGGAACTCAGCTCAACCCTTCCCACAATAGCATTACTACCCCCAAGCAAATAAGGAAAGTTTCATAAGCAGCAATTTTGGGGACTGTGGGCAGCACCGGATGAGAAGCCAGCAAGGACAGTAGACAGAGAAAGCCCTGCAGCATGACTTGGGCATCCTTGGCACCACCCAACCCCAAGCACATTACAGCTCAGCCACCCACAACAGGACACCCAGAGCATCCTTGTTCCATTGCATTTGTCACCCTCCCATCACCAGCAACAAATGCAGGGAGCAAATTCACGAAAGGACTGAAACTACAGCTGGACCCTTGTCCCAGTTATCCCGGACTGGAGCAGCTCCAGGGCTCTGGCTGCAATTACAACAGAAAGCAAAAGCTGTCCCCAACACGTCAGCGCTGTGAGGCTCTGTTACTACATCCCTGCCAATCCCTGCCACGTCTTTGGCTCCTCTGTGAGAGTGACCATGGCACTGTGTGATGCCAGAGCCCCTTGCAAACCTTGCAAGCCATGCAGCCGCCCTGGCAACAGTGCTCCCTGCCCTTGTTCTCATTCAAAGCTCACCTTTATGTGGGATGCCCCAAGAAACACAGCTACAAATCCCTTGTGCAGGAGGCTGAGCACACCCAGAGCCACAGGGACAATCCCTCGGAGGTTCCTGTACTGCATACACACCGCAGATATGGTTTGCTCCAGACCACCCAGCAAAGGCAGCAAAGCCTTGAAGCCCACAGGGTGCCCCAGCCAAGCCAGCAAACAGGGCTCCATTGGCACTCTGAGACTCATGAGCTCCCTCAGGGGCTGCAGCCCCCTATGCTAACTAACACCTTCATTTGGATTTGTGAGCCTAGGAGAACATTTTACCTGTAATGTGCTGCAGTAAGAAACCCACCCTTCACTCATGCAGTGTAGAAAGGAATCCCTGTTTCAGCCTGAACCTCCTCATGAAATGTCTCACCTTCCAGCAAACAGGGCACAGCAGCCCCAAGCCACCTACTCCAAACCGCCATCTTTTCAGCCCATTTTTGCAGCCCAAGGATGAGCAGTGGCTCTGAAACCCATGTAGCACCAATGGGTGAAAAACTGCAGAAAGTGGGAACTCATTCACAATAAACATGGTGGGGATGCATCAGGTATGCGGGAAAGATCAGCAACAGAGAAGAAAAATTTCTTTGGAGAAAAAAAAAAAAAAAAAACCAAAACCAAAAACAAAACAAACCCAAAACAAAACAAAACAAAAACATAGAAAAATATGACAAAAAAAAAATGCAAACAGGCTGGGGAGAGCTGTTCAGCCTGGAGAAAAGAAGTCTCCAGGGAGACCTTAGAGCCCCTGCCAGTGCCTAAAGGGGCTCCAAGAGAGCTGGACAGGGATGTTGGACAAGGGCTGGAGTGACAGGACAGTGGCTTTAAACTGGAGGAGGGCAGTGCTAGATGGCATGTTGGAAAGTAATTCTTCCTTGTGAGGGTGAAGTGACTCTGGCACAGGAGAATCTGTGGCTGTTCCATCCCTGGTAATATCCAAGGCCAGGTTGGACGGGGCTTGAAGCAGCTTGGTCTAGTGGAAGGTGTCCCTGCCTTCCTAGTGGAAGGAGATGGTCTTTAAGGACCGTTTCAACCCAAGCCATATTGGGACTCCACAAAGAACCAAAAATCATTGTTCATGGAACACAGGAGAGTTTCACCTCACAGCCTCAGCTGGGCCCAGCTTGCATAGCCTTGAAGAGGAAAGGGAAATGCTCAAATGGGGAGAGACCAGCCCGACAATTCACCTTCCAGTGACATTTGGGAGGGCAGGACCCTAGGAATGTCCCCCTGACTATGCCCAGCCAGCTCTGCTGAGAGATACAGCAGGATCACAGAAATGCCCCAACTCCATCTTATTCCTCTGGAGGAAAATCCCCTTCCTGGAGAGAAGTTCCAGCAAAGCCCAGCTCCAGCAGTCAGTCCAAGGAAGATCTTTACGGTGTGGAGAAGAGAAAAAAGCATAGCCATTGCTATGAAGAGCATCAACTTTTGGCCCAAGGAAGGACCCTGTGCATCCTTCTGTGGGCTGGGAAATGGGAAACAGTAATAAAATCATCAGCTGTGTCCATGGGAGCTCCCAACAGCAAAGCTAGAGCATCCCTGCTGCCAGCGATCACACGACACGAGAGCATTCCCAGCCTGTGGGAAGGACATCACAGCTGTACCTCCCCTCCAGCTGCTTTTGGCATCAGTAACTCCATGCAACTCCTTAGAGAGGAACTTCAGACTAATAAAAAACAAAAGGGAAGGAAATGCAGCCATACCGGCAGCCCCAGGACACATCTGGCTCAGGAAGAGCACCGGTCCTGTCTGCTCCAGAGCTGAGAGGAGACATAACCCCCACTCCCGACACTCCTAAATTAGAGGTTTGCAGCAAATGAGCAATGATGCCCAGCATCCCACACTCATCCAGCACAGCACAACCCTGGGGCTCGGCTGGGGCCAGACTTGCGTGGGTGGTTGTCATCTTGTTTTTTTAAAAACAGACGTCAGGAAGTAAAGGACCTCTTGCTACAAAGAAGAAAGTGAAGCTTCTGACAGTCTGGTTGGGGGTATGGAGCAGCAGGATGTGCACTTGGAGCTGAGAAAACTCCTCTTGGCTGACACAGCAGTCAGAGAGAAGCTGCTGTTTATATGGTGGGAGCTGTATGATCTGAGCTTCTTACTTGGCTGTGACGATGAAGGCTACCTACCATCCTGCTCACTCCTGCTGCCTTGTAAAGGTTTTGGAAGGGGGCCACATACTTCAGCCTCTCTGCAGACATTAAGAAGCCCATTCTCCCAGCATCCTGCCTGGGACACAGACAAATTAATGCATTACAGAAGGGATGCCTGTCCCTGGGCAGCCCAAGAGACTCACCACAGCAGTGACCATAAGGGAGACAACAGCCCCAGAATCTGCCTTCTGGTACCCAGCAAAGGATAGACGGATAGAAATTTTCCCCAATTTCTCCCTAGACTTGGCCCAGGCTCCAGCCCTGCAGCAGCTGCATTCATCCAGAGGTTCTGACTCCCCAGGAATGCAGGGAGATGAAGGCAGCACCATCCACTGAATGGGCTCCAGCCAGGACGGAGTGCAATAGACCTAGTATCATCCTGCAAACAAGGCTGTTTCACATGGAAAATCCCACACGCGTCCCTGTTGCGACAGCACGAGGTGCAGTGCAGGAGCGAGCAGTGGGATGGAGATGATATTGGAAAATACCCTGTGTCCCCTGAAACACCCGAACTTTTGCTCCTAGACTAAAGAGTGCTCCCAGGAATTTGTAAGTCAATCCACTAATCATTTTCTAATCCTTAAGAAATTACAAATGGGTTCTTTAAGAACAAGAACATCTGTGTGGGTCTCTTTTGGGCTCCAAGCAATCTCTGGAATGAGAAAAATGTCGATGCTCTGCAAGCTGCACACAGCTCAGATTAATTAAAATCCTGCTCCTCACTGCACATGAAGAACCAAATTTTACAAATTGCTTAAACAACCCTTCAGGAAATGCTGTCTTACAATGGGCTGGAGTAGGTGGGAGGGCGGCCACCACTCCGACTCCCACCCAAGATCCAGACGCATTCATGGAGCTGAGCAGGGAATGATGACCCAGTTGGTAACAGTGGGACCTCTGGTAGAGCTGGACCAAAGCCTTCCCTTCCTGCTCCAAGCACCCACCAAGGCAATAGGACTACAGCTTCTTGTGATGGATTTATCATCTGGAAAAAATTATTTAGTACAGAGGGATGATAACACCCTCAGCACACATTAGCTTTGATTTCGCGGGAAAATGTTTCCTTGGAAAATACTTAAGGAAGTAGTACTTAGGGAAAGTGCCTCTGCCTGCAAGGAAAGGTGCAAAATCCAGCCAGAGAGAAAATAAAGCCAGGGAGAAAAATCTGCAACGTGGCTTTAACTATCACCAAGACCTCAAGCCTGAAAATGCCTTTGCACATGCTGGCAAGGAGCACCTCCCCATGGGAAACCTCCTGGGGTCCCCACAGCAGCTGGGTGGCTTTAGGCAAATGGGACGGTTTTGCATGGAAGGTTAAATTAAATCTCTTTTCACTCTTGTCATTCTTGCACAAGCACATCCCCAGCCTTGCTGCCACGTCCTAGAGGCTGCAGACGGTAGAGGTAAGGTCTCCACTCTCCATTGTGCCCTGTCAGGCTCCAGCAGCAAAGCTAACACCTCTGACCCCTTTTCCTACTCCCAAACAGTCCAAAGAAGACCGAGATAAAATTTTTGGGGCTGCATTTGCCATGCAACAAGCTATTTCCATTAGGAAGGGGAAAATGGGGGGGGGGGGGGGTGGGCGGGATTCATGCAAAGGCTGCTCTGTTTGCTCTACAGGCTGTAAATTCTTTCCAGGTCCCTTGTGCTCTCTCTTGCCCCACAGCTGACATGGCAGGACCTACACTGAGCACTGGATAGGTGGGAAGTCGATCCAGCATCAAGTCCTGGCATTGAGACAAGGACCTTGTCCTGCCTGCAGCCACGGCAGGATGGGAGATACTGCCTCAGTTTCCCTAGGAAGGGCATGTGGGTGCACACACTGTGGTGCACAGATGGGTCACCTGGAGAAGATACCCCAGCAAGGAGCCCCAAATCTCCTGCCAAGAGCTCTGCTCCACCATTCTGGCTGACCCGGAGTGAGGGTTTGGCACAAACCTCCAAAGGAAGCAAGAGCTCCCCAGGGTAATCAATGCTGACTGCTGGGCTGGTCCCCACTGAAAGTGTTTTTGGAAACAAGGAACTCTTGGGACTACTCCATCCTGATCTCAAACTCCCAGTGAAGATCCTCTCTGAACTGCAAACCAGCCTGGTGTTGGGGGATCCTGGATGCAGCACCTCCATAGGCGCCATCCTCTGCCCCCTTCCTTCATCCACCGGGTCTGACGCTGGAGCAGCTGAAAGGAGGGAAGCGGAGGAGAAAGAGCTGAAGGTGCTTGGCACTAGCAAGGCACGAGTGACACAGCCCTGCGGGCTGGCGGCCACTGAAAGCTGCCTTGTTTTTCGCCTAGGCCCAGCATGGGGTCAGCTGCCACCGTGCTCCTGCCTCACAGCCGGGACAGAGCTGCCTCTGTCCTTGGAGTTGCAAACCTGGATCCCACTGACATTTTTTGGGATGAAATGGCCAGAATTGGCCTGTAAAGGTAGCAAAACCCTGCTGAAATGAAATAACCCCCTTAAAGTCCACAGAAGGAGGAATCCACGGCCCTCAAGTAAATTATGGGGAGGTGTAACAGGATTTCAGCTGTGGAAAGTCCAGCTGAGATATCTACAAACAGCAACAAACCCTGACTGCTCTTCCAAATTCCTCAGGGTACAAAAGTCTCCTTTCCCATTGCTTCCTACTTTCTCCATCACCCAGCCAAGCAGTTTTTCCTCTGATCCCAAAACAGCTTTGCATGGGACTGCTGCCCACTGTCATCATGTCCATGACCTCATGTCTCCCCCTTGAGTGAGGCAGCTCAGCCCCAGGCACTGTGAGCCTAGGGGGAGAGGGGAATACATGGGGGCAAGGGGAGGTGGGGCATGGGATCAGTTTGTTTCTATGTTGCCACTTCCAAATCTGCTTTAGATTTGCTAAATGTGCTCTAATAAAATAGGCAAAGCTATTATTTTCAGGCAAAACTTGGCAATTTTGCTTTCTTTTGAAATTTTAAAGTTCTATAAATAGGGCAAAAATAATTCAACGAAGCCCCAAAAGCAGTTTCTTAGTTTTAGGCTAGACTGTCCTGGGATAAGGATCTCAAATAGCAATTTCAGGGGCCGTGCAGAGAAGCCTCCAGTGTCTGGTTCACGATGCCTTCAGAAGATTAAAAAAAGATAAAATAAAATCCGTTGACTTTATTGTGAGGAATTACTAGGAAAAAAAAAAAAAAAAAAAAAAAAAAAAAAAAAAGAAGAAGAAATTTTGCAAATACCCACTCGGGCCCCGATCCCGGTGGGCACTTTTTCATAAGATTCACACACTGGGAAAGGGGAGGGGGGATCAGGATGGGAGAGGGCGGCACGCTCTAACAAACCCCTTCGGCTCCTTCCCGACCTCCCGCTCCGCGAACTGGCCTCCCCAGAGAGACAAAGGCCGGAGCGGGGCTGCGGAGCGCAGCGGGTCATTCCGCGGCCGCGGAACCGTTTCCGCCGGCCTCGGCCGCCGCTGCGTGGCCGCTCGGCGCGGGGAGTTAAGAGTGATAAAAGCGAGTGAAAATGCGGCGGAACGAGAAGAAAACACGGCGCGACCAAACTGAAGAAAACAAAACGCGGCGGAAGGCGCCACGACCGAAGAGGGATGGACTAAACCAAACGGTAGTAAAAGCAAATAAAACTTTCCGCGAGGAAATAAGCCACAGCGATGTGATCCGCGTTAGACTCAGGCTGCCCACCCCGACCTGCGCGCCGCCTCCGAGGTCCCGCCGCTCCCTCCCCGGGGATGCCCGGCCCGAGCTGGGTCCCCCAGCCCTTGTTTGGCTCCTCGACATGGTTTGGCTCCTCGCCCCCCCTTTTCCCCCTGATAAGAAAACTCGGGAAAGCGGAGGGAGGGAGAGAGCGGTCCCACCTGGGTGCGCAGCGCCGAGCACCAGCTGGAGCCCGAGGAGGGAGCAGAGGAGGCAGCAGAGGGGGCCGCGGAGGGGGGGGCACATGGGGGAGCAGCCGGGCCGCGGTCCCGCCGAGCCGCGCCCCATCCCTGGCGTTGCCCGTTCCGCTCCGCTCCGCTCCGCTCGGGCCCCTCCTGCCGCTCCTGCCGGGCCGGGGCCGCCACGGGGAGGGGAATAGGGGGAGGGGGCAAAGGAGGAGAAAGACAAGGAGAAGGAGCAGGAGGAGGAGGAGGAGGAGAAGGAGGAGGGACGCGAGCGGGAGAGGGAGGAAAAGAAAGGGGGGAGGACGTGGGGGAAAAGTTACAAAATAAAATAATAAAAAAACCCGAAGTGTGTGCGCCGGGCTCAGACACTGCGTCAGCAGACCGGGGCACGGCCCAGCGGCGGCGAGAAAGCGGGGCGCGCCCCGAGCCCGGGGGGCTCCGCCCGCTGCAGCGCATCGCTGGGGCGGGAGTCCGAGGGCGAAGCGGGGAAACGGCAGAAGCGACCCCCCGCCTGGCCAGGGCATCCCTGCAGGCGCCCGGGGATGGCTGGCTCCCCAGCAGAGTACCCACGCGGCCCTCTCCGCAGCTCGGGTGGTCCGGACGCTCCGGTACGGGGCGGAGAGTGTGGGGAATATGCCCGCGGTGCCGCCAGTCCCGCTTCGGGTCCCGCTGCGGGTCCTCGGCGTGGGACCCTACCTCGCCGAGGAGGGCAGCCAAGGGCTGCCGCGAACTCCCACCACACATCGTTACTTGCACCTCTGGGTGCCCGGCAGAGTTACTCATCCGAAGCACAGCCAGCCCAGCTGGACCCTCCTCCATCCATCCCTGCGGCACTGAGCTGGGCAGCTCCCAGTCCAACCGTGGATGCTGAAATTGGACAGAGCTCACCACATATTCCACCACAAGCCCAGTCCCTCCAGCCCTCCAGCTTCTAGTGCTCGGCTGAGACAAAGCATGGGACAAAGAACATCTACAATAGGATGCAGATATATCCCACATCCAGGAGCTGAACATAAAAGGCTCTTAAAAACCTTTAAAGAACTTTAAAACTTCTATTTTCACACCACTATTCCATCAGGGCTGCTCATGGTCCCAAAAGCCACCCAAAGAAGGCAGTATACATGGAAAACACTGGATGTTGGCATATTCCTGGCTTTCTACATCCATTTGGTGCATTTGGATGATGCCATTCTTGTGGCAGCATCCCTGAGGGTGTGGAAGCCTCACCTCCTTGAGATCTCCTGGGATTTGAGCAGGGAGGGTCAGTAAGTCCTTGACACACAGACTCTGCCATACGAATTCAGGGGAGATGATGCTTTTGAAGGGACCAAGCTGATGGCAAGGCTCCCCTGAGCAGGGAGCAGGATCTGGCCCCGAGATGGCACAAACCCCTAAGGGGGTGAGTTTGGCTATTCTTCAGAAAATAAAGAAATTCCTTGTTTCCCAGTGGGGCAGGAAGGACCTTCAGGTTGGTGCCAGGATGGGCTTTGGGGATGCAAACCCTCTGGGTGGGCTAATTAAGGACATTAGACCCTGGGCTGTTGCCTTTTCTAAAGCAGGGATTAGTTTTTAATTGCAGCAGCACTGAGACTGGCCTCCATGGCTGCCACAGGAAACAAGAATGACAAGTCCAGAGGAGAGGAAGCAATCATCCAGATCCTTGCTCCTATCCCAAAAACTTGGAGACCACTCCATGAGGATGCCACCCACCAAGACACCAATGACTGGACATCATGAGGCTGTGAAGTCTTATGAGTGGAACCCTTCACCCATCCCAGACAAACCTCGCATCCCTTTCAAGGAAGTTGAACCCATCCAAAAGAAGGAACATAGCAGAGTCAAAAGCCTTTGGATCCCATGGAGCATTGCTGCTTCCCAGCTTGGTTCATCCTGTGTCTTGGAGGCCCTTATGCTTCATGTGATTAGCAGAAAATTAGCACTTCTTAATCAATTTCTGCAACACAGGCCAACAGCTCCTTACCTATCCCCTCCTAATCTGGTTAGTACCAGTTGAGTCACTACTCAACAGAGCGGATCAGGAGGAAATGTGTTTTTCCCTTGGGACATTTCCAGGCTGTCTGACCCCTCTGGTCCTAATGAGTTGCTGCCAGATAAGGACAGGGGGACATGGCTGTGTGCAGGGGATGGCCAACTGCACCTCTGGCCACAAACTCAGGAGAGCTTCTTGCCTGTGGAGATTGACGGGGAGCAATGGGCTTATCCCAGGATTCCAAAGAACTTGGGGTAGTCAATATCTGATTCCCACAGTCGAAGCATCTGTATCTGTCATTTAATTGAAAAAATAAATTCTGGATTATGGCCAAAGCAATACCCTATGTGGAGAGTGGTCACAGTGGAGGGACTGCAGTAGAATGGGATGAAACAGCATCAGCTCAAGTGAAAGTCATCCTGCAGAAGGTTTGAAAAACATTTCTGGAGATAGATCCAAGCCACTTGCCCACCTTTAGCTGAAGGAACTGACCTGGTCAGGAACACTTGGGAGAAAACAGGTCAGGATGCTCAGCAGGTTGTAAAAATATGTAACCAACGTGGAGTAGGACCCAACCACAGGGCTGGGGGAGAAACCTCAGATTTGGAGCTGGGGTGCTCAGTGGCAGTGAGGCACCCCATGACTTACTAAGTTTGGAGCTATCCTGGGGCATGTTTGGTGCTTGCTTGTGCCAGAAGCATTAGAGGAAACTGTTTTGGGGACCTGTGGGCAGCATCTGTAGCCATCAGATCTTCTGAAGGAAGAGTCTGGCCACTTCTGAGGACTGGCAGGTCCTAAGGGTCTACTTATTGTATGATCAGGGAGGCAGGATGTCCTGCTCTTTGTGCTCTTCCAAGGGTGTTCCCCCCAGCCCATGGCTCTCTGTGGAACTGAGTGCTCCAGGAGACCAAAGCCCAGCCTGTGGGGAGCAGCTGTCAGGGGACGCTCGTGTCAGAGGCTTCACTTTGCTGAGGACCAGCAGCATCTGCCAGGTTCTGCCAAGAGCTCAGCGCTGCCTCAGCCTCATCCTGGCCTCAAATAGGACTGGTTGGGCCAAGATCAACACCCACCTGGCAGGCGCTTGTGCACTTAGGTCACTGCTTGGGGAAGAGGCCATCTTGGCGTCTGCTGGCTTCTTCTCCCTCTCACTGGCGGCAGCAGCAGCAGCAGCAGCAGCAGGGAAAGGCCACGTCGCTCACTCTATTGGAGACAGACAGGAACAGCCAGTCCAGCTCCCTCTCCAAACTCCAGGCTTTGCATTGCATTGCATTGCAACAAGGGTGATTAGTATCCTCACAGTGAGATGTGGAATTTGGTGGGGAACTGTGTTGGGGTACAGCAAGGGATTCATCCCCAGGCTTTGTATTTGCACTTTTCCCTTTGGGGACAAGCCTGGGGACACCATGCAGGGGCTCAGCTCCTCTACAGCCCCAGGCATGTTAGTTGTCATTGGGGCCCCATGCTGATGCTCCTGGAGGTTTGGTTTTCTCATTAGGGTTCAACACTGGGAGAGCAGCCTTGGTGCTGGTGGCTGAGGCTCCATCAAGCAGGGAGTGTCGGGAGGCGATGCCTGTTTGCTTCCCATGATCCTCCCCCAGGAGCCGAAATAAGTTTCGGATCAGGTCCGAGACGCGCAGCTGCGGGTAGAGGGATCCTGGCCAAAATGAAGGGCCCTTTCCCTGCCTCCAGCCTTGCTGTCCCTTTGGCTCTTGCAACAATCAGCTTTGCCAGGGTCCCTTAATGTCCTTGGTCAGCCCCATTCCCCCTGAGCTCCTTCCCACCTTTGCTGTCTCCCAGCACTGCAAAGGGGAACCCTTTGTGGGCGCCCCACACGGCAGCTCTCAGAGCTCTTTTCTGCTCTGTCTTCTGCAGCCCTGAAAAGTCAGGCAAGTTCAAGCTGCAAATAATTTATTAAAACCAGATGTGCTCGCTTGGAGCTGCCATGAGGAATTTCAGGGCGCTCCAGCCTTGTGAAGGCCAGCACTGAGATCCTGGCCTTCCGCTGCGGGGGCGAGACAAGGCTGGGGACTGCCCAAGGAGAAGTGCTGCCTTCTGATCCCATTGCCTCTCCTTCCTACCTGGCCTCCCCTGGAGGGCTCCTGGAAAGGGGCAGAGAGGGAATTGCAGACATTTACAAGAAATTTGCCTTTTAGAAGAACACTTTCTCTGCATGACTCAAGAGCAAATTGGTCTGGGCTGCAGAGTGGGGAGGGAAAGCACCTGGAGAGTAGTGGAGGACAGCACATCCTGAATAGCATCTTCCTCCTGCCGGAAGCGGGTATGGGATCACAGAGCAGAAATCTCACCCTGTTCCCTGGCCCTTTTCAGCAAGAGCAGCATGGTCCAGTTGGTCCTGAGTGCTTAATTTCAATCTTTGCCACTGCCTTACCTCGTAGCCAAGGACATGTCCCCTTCCACTTCCATCTCTCACCAGTTCCTTAGCCTGGAGGGGTTTTGGCAGAAATCCCAGCCACTCTCCTGGGTTTGGGTGTGAGTGCATGGATTTTCAGGATTAGCGGGAGCTGGGATGAGCCAATGCTGAACAAAGCAGGTTTGGAGTCCTGAAGCGGAGCTGAGCCAAGAGTAAGGTGGTTGCCAACAGGGCAGCGCGTGCTCGTGGCTCCCACGCAGCCGGCCCCTTAGTCGGGAGAGGACAGGGCTGTGCAGAACACTGGATTTTTTCTTCCCCTGATTGCAAAGCAGAGCAAATCACCTTTTAACTTTGCTGTTGGTGTTCCCCACGGCAGCCCAGGTGGGAATAGGAGATCTGGCCTGAACACGAGGCTGAATCTGTGTCTTCAACCTGCTGCTGCTCACAGCATCCCTGCATTTTTATCTTCATTCCTGCGTTTTTATCTCCATCCCTGTGTTTTAACTCCATTTGAACCATGGCACTGCTCTGCACCATTCCTGCAGCCCAAGCAACAGAGGATGAGAAAGCAGCTCCTGGCCAGGGCTGGCTGGGGGCTGGTGAGGCTTCTCCCGCACTAGTGGGGAAGATGGTTGGATAACCTCTATTTTCAGGCTTTCCTGAATCAGCTCGAAGCACTTGAGCCTTCCTTTCACTGAATGTATTTGGAAATGAGTAGCAACAGAGTGAGTGAAACACAAGCTGCAGCCAAAGGCAGAGGGAGAAGAAGTAACCCATCCCAGGAGGAGATGCAGGCTGGGAGCACAGAGGAGCAGGGAAGAGCACAAGGAGCTGGTGGCAGCATGAAGATCCTCATCATCAGGACATGCCAGCAGCTTCTCCTGGCCTTCACACCCCCATGCAGCTAAAGCTGGGAGTGTGTCTCAGGCCTGCTCCTAGAACCGACAATAGTGCCCTTGTGGTCAGGAGCCTGGTCCTGGGTGTGAATGTAGCGAGGAGAGGCCGAACTGCTCTGTGTTTGTTTGGCCTTTTGCCCCCGCCCAGGGTGATGGCCATGGGGACACCCAGCTGCCCCTGAGGGCAGTGCAGGAGCCAGAGAGAAGCAGAGACCACAGGCAGAGCTATGTGCAGCTGTGGAAAATTAGTGTCTTGGTGCAAAGACACATCAGCACATGGCAGCAAAGGTTAGGTCCAGGCTGGGTGGGAGTCAGGGCTGTACCTAATTATGCTCCCACACACTCTAGTTGTCTCCTCCTCCATGCTGGGAGCAGGAAGGTTTAGGTTAAGGCTGCTTGAGCCAAGCTTTTGTAGCACCCACAAAACAACATCCTCCAGCAGCAGACCCCAGGCAGACACTGGCAGCGGTTGCAAAGCCCACACTGTGGGTTTGCCAGGTCACAAAATAAACTGGGACTGGCCTATTTAGCAGAGGGAAGCTCATTTATAGCATGACTCCTCACTGCAAATGTAAGAGGTAAAGCATCCAGCAAGGCAGCCCCTTGGTGAATCCTGATCCTGCAGGTGTCAAGGTGTGTTCCCCCACACACCTCCCTGCACATGTGGGCACCTGCCTACCTGATGCAGGGCAATGATGATGCTGAGGATGCTACTAAAGCACCATTGCTGCCTTTCCTGGCCCAAATCTGAGCCACATCATCTGAACTGGAACAGGCAGCTGAAAAATGATCAATTGCAGTGGTAGGGAGGGAGCCAAGCTCCCTCAGTGTTTGGTTTTACTTGCACTCACTGAGTTTGACTTCAGGCATAGTGAAGGTCAGGTCAGGTTTGCAGAGTAACCTGGGGCCTGATAACTGTCCACTTGAGGAAGCAGCTCTGGAGGCAGGTATGGCTCTGACTCCTAGGGGATGACCAGCACATTGGCTCCACGTGCCTGTGAAGGAGCTGGATGTGCCAAGGGCCCCTGCAACCCCCACTCCAGATACAAAGACTCAGCTCTTCAGCTGCTGAGGTCCTTTTTCATTTTTTGTTGTGTATTTTTGTAAAGCTGACAAGGTCCAGCCCTAAGAAATTAAAGGAGCTGAGTTTCCTCACTATGCAGTGTGGTTAGTGTGGGTGACTGAGAGGGGAGATTTGGATGCGCATGGGCTGGGGATGGGGGGTTGTGATCCACAGATTTTTATCAATAGAAAAGGTGTTTTTTATGTCCTCACCATATATGGCTTCTAAAGGCAGCTGCTATTGTGGAGGAAATGAGGGACAAACCCACCTCAGCTTTCTAATTTATGTTCCAGGACAAGATCAATATCAGTAATTAAGTGACACAGTAATTTTCAGCGATTCCACCGCTGATGCAGAGATCTCACTGCTCTGAGCGATGGAATGCATCCTTTCTCATCCTGTCATGTGTCAGCTCTATGCAGCCATTGCAAGTGAGCTCATGCCAATGGCAAGAGCAGAAAAACAGTAAAAGCCAAGCAAAAATCAGTTTCTTGAAACTTATTTTAATATCCATGTCTCATCTGTTGGGTAGAGCCAAAAGAGTCTGGCCTGGTTTAAGTTACAAATTCTTCATACACTTTAAGTAAATGAACAGTGTGGCAACAGGGTCTGTTATTGGAAGTGAAACCCATCTTAACAAGGGAAGTGTTGCAGCCAGAATTCTACCAGGGTTGTTCTTCCCTGCTGTCAGCAGGAAGAAATGCTTCTGACACAAAACTAATCATAGCCCAGAGATGCACACACTGGATGGCCAAGAAACAATGGGACCAGGATAGAAAAAACCCTTTTAGAATTCTCCCTGATGTGGACAGATACCAAATCAGTTTTGGCAAATGAGATGAAGCACCAACCCTGATTTCTCCTGACAGAGGCTGAATAAACATGCTGAAGCTGCTTGCTGGACAATTAACTTCTGGCTTAGAGCAGAAGGCATGGAGAAGGCTAAGAGAGGATGGCAGAGGATTTAAAGATGCAGTATTTCTGTTCTTTGTCTAAAACACTACAGCAGTTTAGACACCACCTTAAATACAGCTGCAAGGGAGTAAATCCAACTAAAAGCCCAAGAGTTGCTACAAAAATAGTAAGAAAAATCAAAGCAGCAGAGTTCTCCACTTCCCTGGCCTGTTGCTTAATTCCAACAGACCGCTCCATTTCCCGTTGGCAAGTTCCTGATCAGCTTTAAGCACAGTATTTGCAGATGATGGCTTACAATAGGGTGGACAAGTGGCAGCTCTGAGTGCATGATGCAGAACAGCACTTGCCAGGAGATGCCACTGGGGTTAAGCAGTGACCCAAAAAGCTGCCACAGCTGTGGGGACAATCTTGGAATTGTCCCACAAAGGATTCCCCAGCCCACAGTGTTCCAGGGACTGAGTTAGGAAGTGCGCATAGGGTGGTTTGGTTTTTAATCACCATCCTGAATTGCTGTTTTACAATGCTCATCTACCCCCCTCAGGACAAACTCTGCTCCTCAACACTGCATCTTTAAATATTTCTGACTAAGAACTCCTGCCACATGTTAGGAGCAGTCCAACCTGGCTGCCACATGTTCAATTGCTGTGCTTTTTGTGTTTT
This sequence comes from Oenanthe melanoleuca, assembly GCF_029582105.1. NCBI lineage: Eukaryota > Metazoa > Chordata > Aves > Passeriformes > Muscicapidae > Oenanthe > Oenanthe melanoleuca. The sequence goes on from NC_079360.1 coordinate 154,099, forward strand.
CAGTTTTTCTTCAATGTGGGAGGGAAAAGGAAGCAGAGTGGGAGACTCCCATTTCACAGCACACAGATCCAGCTGAAGGTACAAGATCCCTCCAGGCAGATTACAGGAGGGAGACAATAATTAGGCTGTTTGCTCCTTTCAAGGACATTATCTCATTCCCTGCCATCTGAAATCAGATGCAGTGATGGCAGCAAGTTTCATGAGTCAGCAAGTTTGAAAAGTGTTAAGAGAGAGAGGAAGCTTTGCTGCCAAGTCACGCAACAGAGAGGACCAAACAAGGCTTCAGCTTTGGAATGCTCTAACAGGAACCAGATTAGTAGAGAGCTGTGTGGGCACAGATCACACCTGTGACACCTGAGCCGTTCGCCAATTCCCGCCCACTCTCTGCCTGCCAGCCGAGATCAGGCTCACAAGTGTGGAGAGCTCGTTCTGCATGATGAGCATGATGGGCTGAGTATGCAAAAACAGCAGCACTTCAACACATTAAAAAGGTGCAACCATTGTGAGAGCGATGAAACAGCAGCTGAGATCTTGTGGCAACCTGAGCTGTGACCCACTCTGATCACAGAGTGATGCAGGCCTGTTCTCCAAGGGCTTCACCACCCTCCTGAGAAGGTGAATCATTCGTAAGAGGCCACTCCAAAGGAGCAGAAAGTTGCACCAGCTGTAGAACAGACACTTCCACAAACCTGCTAATACGGGTTTCACTGAGACCAGAAAAATCTTTTCTTCCAAAAAATTGTTATTTTTAAAAAATTGAAATTAATTAGGGGTAAAACACTAACTCTAGTGCCATGAACAGGCAGGATCAACTTTTTTCCCCTCCAAAGGGCAAAGAGTCATATACCATCCCCAGCTGAACCTTGGTGCTTCGAGCTTTTCAGGAGATGTTACCTAAACTTTATTAAAAGAAAAAGAACAATGTTTAAATATCAACACTGGACTAGCCCAGTCTTTTTTCCAAAGTCCACATTCTTCATATGAAGCACACACGGCGTCCTGGATTCCCCAAGGCTGCATGTTCAGAAGTTCACAGTACATGGAACTATGTCTTTTCATATTTTTTTCTTGAGTTTCTCCTCCTTGCTCAGAGCAGCCACCCTGTTGTGGTCACTGACTGGACAAACCTCAAGCCATCTCCTATCCACATGGCTTGGCCTAGATGCCGAAGGCTTTCTTGATGAGAGTTGATGTTGTCATGCTCTATGGATGGAAAAAAGCAAGAGAAAAAAGCACCTGGTACAGGTTTCTTGAGACCCTTGTGGATTCCCCGGTTCCAAATGTGTTTCTGAAAGTCTTTTTGCCGGTTTCTCAAGCAGTTTTTGGCCTATTACTCTGTCTCAGTTTGAAGAGCTGTTATTGGATGATCCAGAGGTTGATGCAATTGCAGCTCCAGCTGGGCTGCTTGTGGATACAGATTTGCGGATGTGAGGCAGCAAATAGGGGTCACAGGCCAGCTGCTGGACATCTATCCGATCCTCCTTTCGATAGGCCAGACACCGCCTGATGAACGCCTGCAGCACCCAAAGCCAAAGCAAGAATTAGCTTTTTCTGACAGAAACAGGAAGCTTTTAACTCTTTGGGAGCAGGGCCAGCGTGACAATCCCAGTGCTGAAATTCCTGCCCTAGACCAACCCAGCTCTTGCACTAAAGCTCATCTTGTATCAGGAGAAGCATGGGCAGAAGGACCCAATGCTCAGTGCTCAGCCTGACAGCTGCTGTAATCATGGAATCACAGAATGGTTTGGGTTGGAAGGACCTTAAAGCTCATGTCATTCCAACCTCCCTGCCATGAGCAGGGACACCTTTCACTAGACCAGGCTGCTCAGAGCTCCATCCAGCCTGGGCTTGAACACCTCCAAGGATGCAAAATGCAAAGCCTCTGATCACTGTGCGATGGGTGAACATTAAATGCAGGACTCCTGCTTGTTTTATGGAAATCAGGAGGCTGGGACTGCCTGTGCTGCCTGACCCTCAAGCTGATTTACCTTTGCTTCTGGTGTGACTACTGGCTTTGGAGGGAACTGCACCTCAGTAGCTTTCAGGATGGTGTTCTCCTGCAAAATATCCTGTTGTGACTGGTTGTGACCGAAGGGCTACCAAAAGAAAGAAAAAAGTTGTTAAAGGTTGGTGTCAGGCATAAAAAGCCCGCAGCTCTAGTGTTTATCATCACCTGACATCAGCATTTTTCCAGACAAGCAGCCCACAACTGCTGGGAAGGTGCTGCGGATACCAGAGGATCAGGACTCATGCCCAACTGAATAAAAGGAATCAAGCTGGAACATGTCTGGCTTGGCCAGTAGGGATCTCCAAGTCCCTTCCAGACCTTTTGAGTCTGTAACAGCATTTGTCATCCGAGTAGGCAGAGATTCACCCACTTGTCTCTGCTGGGCTTCCATGTGTCTGACTGACAGCACTAAGCAGCACACATGTGTCACCCCCGGCTTCCACAACACTTGCTTACAAGGGACTCCCAAAAACAAGAGCCCATGGAATCCTTTCCCTTCTCCATCCTATCTCTTCTGCTGTCATAAAGCAAACTATGTTTTCTGATGGCAAATTGCCTTTTCCGGATCCACACTCTTCCCTTCCAAAAGCTATCCTAAAAAATTCTAAAGTGGGTCTTTGTATCTGTTTTTCCCCTCCCTAAGCTCTTGCAGCCATCAAGACCAACAAAGACTCAGGGCATTGATAGTCTCACAGACAAGACCAGACCAAAACCTCAGACCACGAATGACACACCTGCCCAAAATGGTCTCAGTGGGAACATGCCCAGTGTAAAGGGATATTCTGCAGAATGTAATTTCTGAAGGAAATGCTAAAGGTAGAGCACAACACAGCCTAGTCTATGCCACTCCCTTTCATTAGCATGGACTCTGCCCTGGAACTGATGGCAAGGAGACAAGAGAGCACGTTCAGAGTCTGTGGAGAAGAAAGCAGAAGCCTGGGTTGCCTCCCAAAAGGTTTGGGAAACACCACTAAGAGAAGGAATGAAACACCTTCTTACCTTTCTGCCATATAGACATTGATAGAAGATGACTCCCACTGACCAGACATCAACTTTATTTGAAATCTTTGGAGGTTCTTTCCCAACCACAAAACATTCTGGTGGCAAATACCTGATTAGAAGAAAGTGTTAGAGTTGAGCATCAGCTTCAAGTATTTTCCATTATTTCCTTTAGAACAGAAAATTCTATGATAAGACACTAGCTTGGGACTCAGGGGTCCCATTTAATTCCTGTGCATCTCTGGGCCAAGATCACCAGTGCCTACTCATTCTGGGAACACTGATCTCAAGGACTCTCCAGACACTCGTGTTCTGAGCTAGTCAGCACAGTCAGCTTCTTTTCACAGGAGCACATAAAACAAGCCCATTCTCTTTTATCTTCAGAACTGGTATTTGCTGTTGAAAGGGTTTGGCTAACAATTCCACAATGAAAGCATATAGCCAAAATACATATTTTTAGAAATACAACCCCAGATGCCATGTCCCAATTAAATACATTCAGCTTCACTCAGGGTACAGCTAGTTTCATTTTTAGGAACAGAACTAAAGTGTACAACACAGAATGGCCCAACAAATGTTCTGTTGCCCATAGTGACAGTTTGCAGCTTGGGTGACATCTAAGAGTCACACTCGATGGCACTCACCAAGGATCTGCTCTCAGGCAAGGGTGATATATTGACACTTGGCACAGAAGATAAAAAAGTGCTGGAAACACGAAATTCAGGTGAATCTCTGGGTATATACAACACTGTGAGATTTACATCTTTTTTAAGAGCTAACTACAGATCTTCACCTCCTCATTTCAGAGGAATACTCTCTTCACCTCTCTGATGCATCCGAATTCCCAAATAGATACAGTATTTTCCTCATTCTTGCTTAAGATGCAAGACAGAGCCAGTCTGGACTGTGAAAGAACAGCCAAGCCCCACTCTGGAGCTTGCTATTTCAGCAGCACATGCAGTTTTTCATCAGCCTTTTGAATATGATCTGGTTTTCGAACACTGACCTATTGAACAGTGAAAAGCTGCCAGCCTCAAAAGGAGCTGCGTGACAAGAGTAGTTTCCAGATTCTCAAATCTCTAGTGTGTCAAGCTGTAACAGCCAATGGCAGCACACACAGAGCTGACACACTTCCAGAGCTGTTTATAAACTGTTGTTGACCTTAACTTGCAAGTGCCCCAGGCATCACTTACCAGTAAGTACCAGCCCCCTGCGACGTAAGCTCCATGCCATCAACTGAGTTGTAGCTGTCATCATCCATGATTTTGGAAAGTCCAAAATCTGTGATTTTTATCTCTCCACATGCAGTACCATTGACTAGAAGAATGTTACCTAGACAGAGGAATGAAACAGCCCTTAGGATACACATTTAGGAAGAATAAAATTGCATTGGTCCTGCACTGCACAACGACAAGGGACCTACAGTGAGCTGCATCTGATGTTTTAAACTCTCAAAACCCTGAACTTCAGAGACAACTCCAGGACCGCCAAGTGCTAGAGCTGATCTGCCCATCTTGAATGACCTAGTGACCTCATATTGCATGGAGCCTCCAGATCCTAAGCCCTGTTAGCCAAATGAGCTTCAAGCCCAGGCTGTTTTGACCTCTCCCAAAGGTCCTGTTGGAAGGGCAGGTCAAAAAGGAGGATTAAGAAGTACACATACACAGTTATGACTCATTCTGCCCAGAAGTTCTGACTTGCCCTGTCTTCTCAACACACCAGAAACTCTCTCCTTCCTGACAGTGCTCCCCAGTGACTTTCTAAGCTCAAAAAGGATAATTACTGCTTAGGCAAGGGTCTTTCACAAACCCATCAAGAAGTCAGATCACCATAGTTTTTCTCCAAGCCTACAATAAAGTAGCAGAACTGTGTGTGATGGCAGTGGATGAACCACAGCTCTAGGCAGCTGCACGCAGAATTCAGTCAACTTGGGAACAGCCAGGGAGGAAACACAGTCACTACAACCAGTGCAACAGCACCATCTCCTGTACGCATTCCTCATGCTGCTGCAACTAGTTACACAACACCAATGAGGTGCCACCAGTACAAAGAGACAACCCAGGGATAAGTGCCCAAAGAGATGAATTTACTGGACTAGGAAATAGGAGCCAATATGTACCATCCCAAAACAGAGCATTTCCATTTTTCCCCTCGTGGCTCTTCCCTAGTAGTAGAAAGAAAATAAACACCACCATTTGGGGAGGATCTTCTCCATGGCAGATGTAACTGAATTAACTCAAAGGCAAACCTGAGCAGTCCGTGCATCCTCAGCTTTAGGAGCTGAGACACAATATAAAAAAATGAACATTTCAAAATTAGCTTCTGCCATCAAATTTTCAGGCAAACGATTACAGAAAGAATAAGCCACAAGAATGGGAACATGAAGCACACCAGTAGTTGTAGGAACCTTTATGAAGCAATAACAGAAGCTCTCAACAGCAGAATACAAGCAGGATATTAAGAAAACAAACACAGCCACTTGGTGGTTCACAGTCTAAAATGTTAACACCTCCTGGATTTACATGTTACACTTCCTTGTTTTATATTGCAATTCTGGAAGACAACATCCTCTACGCATTTTCCAAATGTTCTATGCTTTTTATGTTTTTTTCTTGTTGCAAGTTAGCTTTCCCAGACAGCTGTCTTCTTTCTGCTGTCTGACCAAAGGAAACTTCCTCATATTACCCATAACCCAACACATTTCCTTAGGATCCTTTAGCATGACAGCGCAGCATACCTGGTTTAAGGTCATAGTGTATGATGGGAGGTTTGATTTCATTTAAGTATTTTAAAGCATTCACAATCTGCATGATAATGGATCGTGCCTCTTTCTCCGACATTAGCTTGTGCTGTTTCAGGTAGAAGTCCAGATCATTTCCCTCACAGTATTCTAACACTGTACAAAACCTGAAAGAAAAACAGGCGTTGTTGCAGTTAACATACCTGATAGAAGCCAGAACATTTTGTGACTGCTCGTCTATAACTCACCTATTTGGTCAATATATTAAATTAAGAGTCCTTCAGCCTATTAATCCCTTTCTAAAAGTAAGCTACCAGGAGCACAGGTCTCAATGCTCAACAGTACAAAAGGTCAGAGATACCCATTAAATACCCAGAGGCTGAAAGCTGTATCAGCTGTGGCATCTGCCCAGGCCAAGAGCAGGATTTACCAGTATTTTAGCAGATAGAATACACTGCATTGGTTTGTGAGCTGGAGTCCCTAGAAAACCAGTGTATGCTGCAAGTATGGCTCAGTTATCTCTGCAGTAAAGTCTAACATTGGTGTGGACACCTTCTTGACTCTCCTAGAAAGTTTTAATTACTTTGCCTTTAGTGAATAGGTAAACCACGGGAAAGGACAGAGCAACACAACTTACGAGTCAGTATCCAGTGAGAAGTAGTCGTATAGTTTAACTATTCGAGGGTGATCCAGTTCTTTGTGAATTCTGTACTCCCTACATGCATGTCTGAAAACAGCAAAGTCTGAGCATTAGTCATACAAGTGACTTAATTCTAATTTCTCCAGATAGTGAATCCAGACATAGCACACAGCATCCAGCTTCAATCAAACCCATGCACGTTCTTCAGACAGCTTCAGAAAAATTAAGCGAAGAAGGAACTGCACAGCTCTTGGGAACCACAGAACCTGAGTGCAGCTCCAACCCTGGCAACGCTACAAAATAACTCATCTTGATTAATGGTACTGTTTGCCAAAATAGAATAACCTCATAAATCCTTAAGAGATCCAAGATATCTGAATACAAAAATCAGAAAGTTCTAGAAGAATTCCATGGTGTTTAACAGCCTAATCTCCAGGCTTCAAATTCAGCTTAGTTTGTCCCAGTGACTTGTTGGGGAATTAAGAACACAGCTTTATCTTGGAAGTCCTACGGAGAAGGCTTGGCTGTCACTCTGCAAAAGTTATCTAACCCATAGCATTAAGGAGTAAGTTACCAACAGCAAAAGGCTTCCAGTGAAGAGTGTCTTCCTAACATTTAATTTAACCCTGCTCTCTGTCAGGCTGGAGCCATTCCTCCCTTCTCCTGTTACTCCATGCCCTTGTAAATAGTCTCTTTCCATCTTTCTTGCAGGCTCCCTTCAGGTAGTGGAAAGCCACAATTAGGATGACTTACCCTAGGAAACAAAGGAAAGGGGGAGGCTTCCAGGGAGCACAATGCAGGTGTGTACCTGAAAGATGGGCCGGAAAAACTATTTCCCATGGAACTGCTTGAATGTTTCAGAGAGAAGGCACTTCAGCACTTCCCTCACATAGCACTGATGCTTTAAAACGCAGAGGTAAAGCGTTTATACAAAACCCTGTGTGTGTATGCACATTTAATACATTTCTCATCTAACCAGAACTTTTGCAAGTAGCTACTGGGACAAAAAGTGGCTTTTGAAATGTGGCAAACACAGAAGAAAATTGGCAGCCTGTTCACAGGATAACCAAATGCAGGAGGAACTGGGAAACATGGCTGGCTGCTTTGTAAACTCACTTACTTGTGGTAGTTTTCCTTCTTCTCATCCCTCCAGTTTTTATTTAACTGGTGTATTTTCACAGCTACATATCTCTGTTCTGTTAAATCAAATGCCTGCAGAAAGAAGAGCTGAAAATCAGTAGGAATCATGGGCTCAAGTTAATACTGCAAAAGCAGACAACCAATATTTCCACCCAGGAAATCAGCATTAAAACATAGTGAAGGAAAAGAAAATGCACATTTTAATGCAGTAAGTTTCACTAATGAGTTCAAGGAACTCTGAAAACAACTGAATATTCTGTACTTTGATCTGACCTTCCCCACGGAATCTAACTCACACTGCATTGATTTTGGCATTTTACTACCAGAGTTACACAGGGACCAGGAAGACCAAATTACTAAAATATAGAGTTTTTATACCGGGAAAGACCCTGCTTTTATTGTCCCAAGTCCAAAATTCATTTTCTACACTTGGGTTAATAAAAAACAACTACCAAAATACAGAAGATTTTTCAGTGCTTTGTTTTACACTGGTAGCTCAGCTTGAAGCATAATGTTTCAGCACATATAAAAGCTGGAGAGTTCAACAGCAGAGCTGTGTGATCTTGTGCTTTTATCCTTCCCTCTACTTTTTTATTATTTAAACAATCCTTATAGAATGGATGTCTGAAATTGCACTCACAAAACAATGCAGAAATCTTTTACTTTCCCTGAAAGCAGCAACAATTAACAATGATTTTCAGGATGGGACAAATGCTGTGATCAGCAAACAGGCATAATGTGTGTTCATCTCAAAAGCTGTCTACTTAATTCCTAATGCTTAAAAGATTTGCCAAGATCCTGGAGAAGAAGGGTTAAGTATTTCTTTGTTTTAATAACAGTTAGAACTCTTAAGAGCAGGCAGGCAGAAAACATTCATACCCTCCTGCTTTCATCTGTGAAGCCAAAACTTTCTTTTGCTTAGTCAGCAAAGCAGCTCAAAGCACTTACACACCTCACACTAATTTTTTCCCCCATCTGAGCAGTCTAGTCCCCTTAGTTTAGGTTCTTGTTGTTGTGCCACATCAAAATAATAAAGCACTGTGAAATTTCCAATATTTGCATTGGCACAATTATTTCCATTCTAGCCAAATTCAATATGAATTCCAAACTTCTGAGTACAAATGGGGAATATTGAGAACTGGAATAGCTCTAAGTGTAACTGCCAAATAGCAAGCACCAAAGTATCCCAGGTCTTGGCTGTTAAAAGTGCTGACACACCAGGAATCCTCAGCTCTAAGGAAGTCTCAAAACTACACAAACATGTACTGCCCCCAGTCTGCTATTTCAGAGGGCAAAATGAAGGCATCAGAAACAAATCCTTACACCCTCAGGAAGTACAGGCTTTGCTCTTATTATTGGAACTATTTTATCTTATTTACAGAGATGTTCAGACTTGTTGTGCCATCTCAGTAACTGCAGCTATTTGTACGCAGCATTTGAAGAAACAAGTGGTTGCTTCTTTGTCCTAACAAAAATTGAAGACTTGGTGCAACGTTTTTTGACACATATTTCAAGGAAATTTGACCGCTGAGGACAAGGCCAGCACCAACTCTGACGTCTAATGCAAGCCAGATGCACCATGAGCGGTCCTCCCTTCTTCCCTCCATAACTCACACAGCATTGAGAAAACAAGTGTAAAAACTGCTTCCTGCAGATCCAGATTACACCAGACTGCCACTTCCAAATTACCTTATATACTTCACTGAAGCCACCTCTACCCAGAAGATGTAGCAACAAATATCTATCATTTAGCGTTGGATGGTCTTTAAATCTGGTGAGAAAGACATGGTTTAAGAAGAGAGAAATAATTATATCCTCTGCACAATAAATTACAGCTACTGCATAGCTAAGAAACTGACAGAGAAATATAATTGTGTTAATGACTGACAAATTTGATGTTATTTGATCACTCTGCACCAATGAAAAACTATTTAATGGCACCTTGATGCATTTGGAAGCCTTTGTCTTATGTGACCTTCAAGCTATAACAGTAGCACCGCACAATCAAGTGACTATTGAGTTATAACATCAATTTAATAAGTATTAAGTGTTTCCCATGATGAAAAGACTGTTTCTCATTATGAAGAGAACAAATAAAATATTACTTTAAGTTCTTATCCCTGAATCCCATGTGCTTACTGTGAATTATCTTCATTGTGTATCCTTTTCAACTCCCTGATGTGCAGATTTCTAACCCTCTCTAGCCGTTCCAGCTCCGCCTGGATCTCTGCTTCTTCCTGCACAAGGAAAAACCAAAAGGAAAACACAACACTCTGTAAGGTACTGCAGGTAGTATTTCTGCTTGATTTATGGAAACACAAATGCAATTCCACTTCTGAAGAGGTTATTAGCATAAAACTTATCTGGGAGATTAGAGAGATGGTCAGAGTCAATTTGCAGTCATGTGGCAAGTAACAGGAATGAAAACTGACTGGGCAATTCTGTTCACACTACACAGACAGGAAGAGACCTCCTTTACACATCCTTGTTTGTAGTATTTTCTGTAGTTAAGGAGCCTTGTTGCTGTGGTCTTGCTCCTTCCCTAAGTAAGTTCTATGCAACTGTTTTTGAAGGAATTTCAGTTCTGGTTGGACAACAGAAAGAAGACAGCCCTCAGCAGCAAAAGCAGGGATGTCATGATGCCACATGGGACAGGGCAGCATCTGGATAGGATGGGAAGCGTGAGAGAATGACATTATATTCTACTAGTAGTAACTGCTACAGCAGGTTAGAGTGCTCCTCAATGTCATGTGGAAGTTCTGACACAGTGTTTGTCTAGATGGAAGTTTTGGTGCCCTTAAAAATGACACAAGAATTTACCTCACTGTGGCCAGGGCTGCAAACCCTCAATTCAAACGTGCTCCCTGAGCAGTACAATTTGTGTATGCGACACCGTTACCCATCTGTCTTGTGACTCTGCTCCTTCCCTTTCCAACCAGTTTTATTTTTAGACATAAAGAATGAGCCAGTTTCCAAAAGTGGAGAAGGATAAGCACAGCTTCAGACAATGCCACAATCCCAACACATTACTTCATTTTCCATTAAGGTCCATTTCCAAATGGATTTCCCCATTCCAGGGTGGCAACATTACATGCCAGGATAGATGGACCTGCAGTTAATCCCCTGGAGCAATGTAGGAGGTGTAGAGCCAGCATGCCTCCAGCATTCTCCTGCCCATACCACTTCTCTTTGTTCATAGGTCAATAAAGCATAATGGGCAGACTGCTAGCAGATTCTGGGTGTGGAGTAACTTTCCCTTACACAGAAAATAACAAGGAGTACAGATGCATTAATGAGGCCTTGCATTCAACTTGTGTGTCAAGGTTACAGGAAAAAAACTAATGAGCACCACCTGAGAAGGGAAGGGGCACTCCAGCAAGACATTTGGTTCTTCTTTGGTTCAGTTCTAAAAGAAAACTCCCTGGCCTTAGCAGAGATTGCACCTAACTGGGAAATGGCAGAAGACATCTGCTTTTTTCCAAGTATTTCATCTGTTGAAGTGCCCCAGAAAACTTTTAAGTAAGTCACTGCAATCACTTTCAAGGTAACCAACAGCTTATCTAAATATAACCTCACTTGCAGGTACAGTTCCTACTGAGGTCAAAGTATTTGAGAACATATGTGCATTGCAGCTGCCTGAACAGGACTGGTTTTTAACAACCCAAGAGATTTTATTGGACTGATAATGTTGGTTACTCAATAATGCAAAGAAATGGAGAAGTCAATAACTGTTGCATTTTTTTGCTATGTTCTTATAATTTTCTTCCCTTGGTCCATTCCTTACTGCTCCCCCATGTTATACACATTCAGAGCCCAGCACCAGGCAGGTCACAGTGACAGAAGATGTATCAAAAAAGTAGAACTCTGCATGAAATTCTACCTGCAAGGACACAGAAATCTATTTATTGAAGCAAAGAACATCTTCTGTGAGTAACACCATCCAAAAACTTATTACAAATCCTGGTTATCCCCTCCAAGCACAAAACCCTCTTGATTATCAAACGAGTAGTGATCTCTACAGAGAAATGCTCTTTTTCACAGAAAAAGCCTTTGCTGCAACTAGTCCTTACCTTTTTAAGGTGACCTAGTCGGAGTTTGAAGATTTCCTCCTGTTCATGGTATTCTGCTAATGTTAACCTGCATAAAAAAGAAAGACTCAACACATTAAGTTCCCAAACATGATAAAGTGAACAATCTGCAGATGTACATTGTCAGTGGAAGTAACAACTCCACAGAGTACATCAACAGCCAGCATGAATTTTTTTACACAAACTCTGCAACCCGTATCTTTTAACAGTAAGTCTAAAGGAGGACAAAGCCTTAAACCTCAACAACATCCATTAATTTCAAATTCAAGTCCTGAATAACACCTATCTAGATTACTGACTGACTTTTAATGAAGACAGCTAAACCATAATCTAAACATAAAAAAGTGAAGCCCAAATATTCCACATCTTATTTTTCCATGTAAAGTTTGCTTTACTGACTCATTTTCAAATTTTCTTTGTAATAAAAGCTGGATAATTCAACCCAGAGCTATTCACTCTGAGACTAGAAGCACACCTGGCCACATAGCCACTGGAAACAGAACAATGATTGGGATTCAGCACTTTTTCCTGTTTCAGGTTCTGCCAGGTGGCTTCCAGGAAAACCTCGGGAAATTTACTTTATTGTATTTTTGACCTCATGTGTAGTTAGGAGAAGCAATGGGTAAGGGAAACAATTCCTTATTTTATTTTTAGTAAATGACATGCAAAGCTTCTGCTCTAGGTGGCTGGTCAAAAGAAGCTTCATAATGTTTTCAATGTCTTCCACACTAAGCACACTTCGGGCAACGCACACTAAAACAGTGACAGAGCCCATCACTAGTGAAATGCAGTGACACACTGAGATCTCTAGGATTAGAAAAACAAATCACTATATTAATTGTCTCATTACTATCAACAAGGAATTTGGTAAAAGCATCACTTATGAACATGTTGCCCTTATAGCTGCATCTGTTCACTCTGTAAACAAGACCTGCATGTGACAGCATATAAGCATTTTTTTTTAAACCCAAAAACTGAGTTCAAAGCATATCCCAGGAGGATTTCTGCAACAGCAGTTATACTCTACACAGTACTTCACACAAGGTTAGTGCAGGAGGTCTCCAGAGCATTAACACCTCAACTTCTTTCAAGGGGGGAACCGAGTCTTACATCTGTGCAGGGAGACCTTATTCAGTAAACTGAGAGGAGAAAGCATTCAGCTCATCAAGTGCTCATCATGAAATGTTTCAGCTTCCCTCTGTTGATAATGCATGGAGTCGATTGAAACAAGACCTAAAGCAGTTGATAAATTTAATGGAAAACTCATAAGCCAAGTTCCCCATGAAAGAATCTCAAGCAGTAGGAACTGCTTATTAGGAATTAAAAAACAAACACAGAAAACAAAGCCAGTACCAAAATGGTCACATGTTGTCTCACTTCATAAAAAACAGCTGAGGGCCCTAAGCTGGATTTGATCCTTGTGAATTCCCTCCAACTCAGGATATTCTGCGATTCTATGATTCTAATTCACACACAGAGCCTGAATTTTAATTAGATTCAGATAATCTAGAAGACTGTTGTAAGAGTTTAGGTCTTTGTGATTTGGTGATTCTTTTCTTGTGCTGTGTAAGGAATAAAGAGAAAATTGAATAAACCAGCAACAAGGTTTGTACATATGTTCATGCACGAATAATAAACACCATCTCATTAGGGCAGGGATGTAACTAGCACCACCAAGCTAAGAAAGCCCAAAATAGTCTGCCACAGCAATCATCACAAAAATCAAGGGGGCTGTGAGACAAACACCATCCTGTTTCACAGAAACATGCTGGAAACACCCTACCTACCTCTAGCGCAGCTGAAGGCTACCCAAACTGCCCTAATGAATCCCAACCAGCCCCAGCACCTTCCTGAATGAAAACTTTCTCATTCATAGGCTAGAAAACTCATTTTGGGAGAGCTTGTATTTAAATTTGCATCACAGGACCTTCCTCTCCTTTTTAAGACACAGCAAGAACCAAAAACCAAAAAGGAATTTGGCTGCCGGATTCTCATTCAATTTTAGAGACGTTTATATTTAAATTGCCTAAAAGTCAGCCTCTGTAAGAATTCCGCAATGAAAAGCCTCCCTCCAGAAGTCATAAAATTTTGCTCCTGATACACAGTGGTCCAATAAATGCCCTTACTGGGTAACTAACGATTAAGAAAGTAGTCAGTCACTCCAGCTGCTACAGATGACTTGCAAAAATCCCATTGCTTTCACATAAGCTACCATGCTCCACATGAACCATATCCATACCCTGGCAAGCAGTTCTTATCAAGCACACAAAAAGTAGCTTTTCTAAACCACAAAGATATCACCTTAAAATGTATCAGTGAAGAGTGATAAACCAGCAAGAAACAGAAAAGAAGATTTGGGAGGCCAAGAGGCTTCCTGGCAGAGCATGGTAAAGCTGGATTATGCCAGGGTAGGCTCACAGCACAAGCAGAAGCATCATAGACATGATCAGGATTCCCAGGGCACATCAGCAGAACCTGTCCTGCCATATCTCCAGAATAAGTCACACTACAGTTGCACCAACTACTGGAGAAAAAGAATCTCACAAAAATAGTGAAAGCTCATCCTGCCCTTCAGAAGTGAAAGGGTGCCACAGTGAATAGCAATGTTTCAAAATATCCATGTACATTCTATTTGTTTCTCTCAGCTCAAACTTGGCAATACAAAAGGATGATTTTAAAGTTTTATTTGTTCTTTTCAGGCTCCCTTGGCCAGAACAAGGGGGAAATGTCTTTAACCAACTTAGTTATTTGTAGGAAGCACACAGCGCCCTTGATCACAATTCACTTGATCTGCAGGTACCTGCACCCAATTTGGAGGGCACAGCCCTGGAGCCGAGTGCACCCTGAATATCAGGATACACCCAGCCTTGTGCCATCTCTGCTGAGACTGTGAAGGCAGTGGGAGCTTTTGTTCCACATATCCTCTTTTAAAGATTAAGACCAAGAATTCAAAAGCCTTCTGTAACTCTAAGGTCAAGCCAAGACCAGGAGATTTTATAATGAAAAATGAAAAGTCTCAATGAGGGTTATGGTATCAGCCTACAGCAAAAAAATGAAGTCTATAAAGCGAACTAGGAGAAGGTAGGGCTAAGTCTCTGACTAAATGTATTTCCAACTCACAAAAACTCCTGAAAAAATAATGTTCTAAATTTCTTTTGAGCCCCAGCTTTACTCTAGAAGAATATCAAGTCTCTTACAGCATCAGGAGCTTCAAAAGAGGCAGGGCAGGCAAAAAAAAAAAAAAAAAAAAAAAAAAAAAAAAAAAAAAAAAAAAAAATCCATGAGAAGAGTAGCACTTCCACCATTTCCCTGAGTCATGTATGTGTGAAGAACTGTTTTGGAAAACAAGCCAATGGTCAATGTATTGTCTCTATAGGGAGCATCTTATTTCTTCAGCATCCCAAATGAATTGTTTCGAAACTCTTAACTCAGAATTCTTCACAGTAAATACACAGAAATCAAGGCTTCTAAATGTGTACAATTTTGTTTTCCTTAAAAAACAAAGCACCACATATACCCTGACACCACTATAAATTCTGAACTTGCAACACTAAAGTCAGAGCCCACTTTTTAAACCTGACCACAACAGGAATATTGAAAAAGTTACTGGACTCATAAAAAAATAAAGTTAAGCTCATACAAAGTCTGGACTCAGCAACGATCCTTGCTTTAGTTCAATGAAAACTATTTAGAACTGGAGCCAGATGTTGTTGAATGCCAGGCTAATTTCACAACATTCATTTGTGCATGGAGTGAAGCCCCGAGGCAAGGGCAAGATTCCACTTCCCAGGAGATATTTTGTGCTCTAATCAAAGCCTGTGGCTTTGCCATGCACCAAGAAGGCCACAGAACCTACGTTTCATTTTCTGCTCCGTTGGTCTTGTTCTTGCGCTGCTTCTGCTCGGTGCTTGCTGGCGGGGTCTGGCCCATCGCTGGTGGCTTCCGCTTTGCTAACATTTTTCGTTGTCTCTCTATTTCTTCCCGCTGGGAATTGATCCTTTCCTGTTGCCTGAAAAGCAGAGAGGAGAAAAAACATGACACAGATAACTAAGGGTACGCACTTGGTTGTCTTCAGTATCTATTCTCACCAGATTTGAGCCATGAATTTCAGATCAGTTGTACTTGTAAGATTTGTAACAAAATATTTTTGTACAGAAAAGGGGGATGTGCTGAACATGAGGAGTCAGAGTTTTAAAGGTATTTTTACATAAAACAGGATTCTTTTTCAGGCTCACAGAAATCTTTCAGAAAGTGAAAGGTTTAATTCATGCAGAGGACATCCAAAGGAATTGCTAACCCCATGGAAACCTGGGATCCATAGCAAGTCACTAACTTTCCACGCACTTTTTCCTAGAAGCCTCTGTTAAGAGATCTCAGACTTTCCTGTTAAAACTATTCCTGAAGTCTAGCACTGTCTGAGAAAGTATCCTTACACTTCAAAAGTACAGTTTAACTATCCAAAATTCTCTGGAATATAACCAACATCATTCCCAATTTCACTAAGGAACTGTCTCCCCTCCAAGATAAAAAGACCATTTTACAGTAATAAAAGCACTCTTGAAATTTCAAGTCTAAATGACCTAAGCATTCACATACCTAATTCCCTTTTAAAAAGGGACTGAGACTGCAGCTAAGTATTCCAGAAGTATTTTTTCCATGTCTTACAGCACAAACTAAGGAAGAATTATACAGTTCTTAATCTGTCCCTAATAACGGCTGCACCTCCCTATCAGACTACAGAGAAGCGATGTGATTTTATAGGCTTACACATAGCTCTCTAGTGCAATTAATTTGCCAAGTCCTACTTAAAGGTCTAGGCCAGGTGGGAATTGACTGGATATTTCCATTAGCATTCTGCATAAAGGATCTCTGATCTTGATTTCCAGGTTTCTGCAGCCCATTTGATCACTGTTACCAGAAGGCAAAACAAGTTTAATAGTATGGATTTTCTCTTTCAAGCTTTTCCACTTTCTACTTAAGGGAAAAAAATAAAGTGCAAGCTAATTAGCTTTCTTTGACTAATATATGCAAGGATGCAAATCAAATTGACTGACTCATTATATATGTGAGATTTTGGCTCACCCCTCCACCCCAAGCACCACACAGCCGGTGGGTGCACTGGCGATTCCTGACAGGTAACAACAACTCAAACCATTTCATTTCAGTTCAAGTCTCTGGAAGTTTCAATGGAAGTGGATTTCTCACTTCAGTGTGAAAAAGTTCCCCCAGTCAGGAGTTCCTATCCCATCCTTCCATGCATCAGTCACACCATTCTCACATTCTGATGTGCAAGACATCACACACAATTGCTAGGGCTGTTTTCCATTTCTGCCTCTGAAGTTAAAGACAATCCTGTTTGTTCTCACTTGATGAGGTTCTGGAAGGCATAGCCATCTGTCCACTGCTCAGTGAAGGACGCGCCGTGCCTCACTGTGGTGAAGTGCCCCAGCCTCAATCGATCCTGCATGCTCTTATCTCGGCATGCCATCTTCTCCTGCTTTGACTGCAAGCAAAATAAAGCCACATAAAAATACAAGCCATAAATTACTAGCAAAGGGCTGCGCTGCATTTTAAATCACCACCAATTCTTTCTGCTTTCTATTATTTCAGTTCTGATTATCTGAAACTTAGCTGAATATCATTGATCAAACTACTGCTGGTGCTTCGCACTCATCTGGCAGGCATTTGTTCACCATCATGACGTTTCAGCCTCACTCTTCCCTCCTGATGACTGCCTAGGCAGCTCACCCATCCTATGATCAGTTGAGATCAGCCTGGCTGCAGGATTAAAATTATCCCTTTGTATCAGCAGCTTAGCTAGACTGCAGAGCCGGCTCTGACCAGGCCCTTATTCAGAAGGTGAAGAAAGAAAATGTACCTTGGATCACTATTCAGACTAAGATACAGTGATCAGCCAGCTCAGTCCTACTCTTGTACCATGTCCAGAAGTGACACAATCTCAGCTAGGTCACCACTCTAGAGAGGAGTGCCCTGCCCAGCCAAGAATCAGCTCTGTGACAAAATCAACTCAAACAGACGGCATGTTCCAGCCAGCAGCCAAGTGGCTTTGCCCATCCAGTGCCCACAAACAATAAGGTGTAACTGGCCAACAGGTGAAAAGAGCAAACATCCCCACATCAGGAAAGCTGGAAATCTTTCAATACAGAACCAGACTGGATGCTGGTGAACCTGGCACTGTCCCTAGTGTGTTGTTTTCAGTGTTACACAAAGCAAGCATCTCCAACTTTGCCATTTGAAAGAAGGAATGATCTAAATCACCTACCCATGTCCCAGAGCTTATCTGCAATTCCACTGTACAATGGGACACTGCTCCTGCATTCCCAGAGCTGCAGAGTTGCTTTTCAAGTGTATGGGTTTCCAAATCAAGCAATGCCTGCTGCATTTAGAGACCTTTCATTTAAGCAAGAGATCACTCTGCCACTGTGCAAAGTGACCAGATCTGAACATTCTGAACCACTTTAGTCTTTGGATTACGCTCCAGTTCACAGAGAAATTATTTAAGACAGAATTTCAGTTATCTTTTTTCACTAAAGCAACAGGAACAGGGTTTTACTGCTAAGAAGATAAAGATGCTTTCAAGGACATGAACTATGACTGCAGAGATGTGCCCTGCTCACCTTTTCTATAAGAAGCTTCTTGCTCATCGTTACACATCGATTCAACCGCTCCTTGTACTTCTCCAGCATCTTTTGCTGCTCGTCTATCTGCCGTCTCAAATCACAGTTGGCCTAAAAGTGAACAAAGAACAAAGCCTGTGACTTTAAACCACCCAGAGGAACCAAACTAAGTATCACTTCAGAAGAAGTTTCTCCAGCTAGCCATGGGGATCAGATTAAAGTCAGCAAACCAGCACGATAAAAGAACTGGTTTTGTTTAGCAAAACATCCAAGATAAACTCTCAAGTTTTTAACTCACTCACATCTTAACACCCCTCTAGAACAGAGAAGTTCCGTCATCTTGGTTTACATGTAAGGAATAAGGCAGAAAGAGACTAAAGACAAGCAAAAGTTTTTTTGGTTTTTTGGGGTTTTTTTGCCTTTTTTTTTTTTTTTTTTTTTTTGTTAAACATTTAAGACCTTGCCACAGCTATCAAGTCTCAAAATAGCTTAATCATTGCTGGACTATCCTCCCTCTTTAGCCCACAATATTGGCAGAGGAAAAGGATGGAGGAACTCTTTGTATTTTCAGTTAAATTCTTGTTTGGGTCACTTTCCATCAGCCCTTCTACACAGACTGCTCCCAGTGGTAGCTGCTGCTTCACACCACCACAGCATGCAGCAGGACTGTATGTGCAACCACTTTCATTAATGAGAGTTAAATGTAACCATTTCCCTTTCAACTAATAGTCTAGTAAAAAAACAAACAAAATTAATGGAAAAAAAATCTACTTCCTGCTTCTTGAGTTGTTTCCCACAAGCTCACATGTGCCCTACGTCTCCAATTAATTTGACTGAGCTCTTTCAGGTGCTGAGACCAGACACACTCCCTTTAATAAGCTTTCTAATGCTTTTCAACACTTCACAAGATATGCCTCTCCAGCTGATGAAAGCTAAGTCAATTAGAACTCCTCAACTACGACAAGATTCTTGATTTGAAGGTATTTATCTTTTACTGAAGAATACTAATAAGTTAAGAGCTTTATTCTTTTAGTTTGGCCAAAGGATGTTCTCATCTCTACACATGCCTCTGATTTTCCTGAATGAGCATTTCAAAACATAGCTTCCCAGGCTACTGGACATGCTGCCAAACGAAAGGCACAATCGGCTCCTCAGGACTTAGAAGAAGGGAATAACTGGGTGGAAGAAAAAGGGAGGAACCATCCCTGGAAGTGTTAAAAAAATGTGCAGATGTGGCACGTGAGGACATGGTTTTGTGAGAACATGGTAGTGCTACACAGATGGCTGGACTTGGTGATCTTCAAGGTCTTTTCCAACCTTAATGATTCTGTGAATTCTGCACAGGTTTGCCAGCAAAATACACAAGTGTGCAACAGATCAAAGGGAGGTCAGCACTGCTGAGGACACAAACAATTGAGATACAACAACTCTGCATTGTATGTCCCCAGACACTGCTTAGGTTCAAGCAGGCCCAAACAGCATCCACAGGCCAGGCAATTATACTGCTGGTAAGGAATCACTGGATTTGTCTTACCTTGCACATGTTGGTTCTACAGCTGGTATACAAGCCCCTGCTTTGCAGCCTGGCTGGTACAAGCATTCTGAGTACCTTGAAATAGCAGCTTATAAAGGAGTTCTCCCACTTTAAATACTTACTCTTAATAAGTCATCTATCCTCCCCTCCTTCTTCTCCAAGTCAGAGTTCTTACTGTTTTCTAGTGCTGATATTTTTTCCATTGTGAGGTCAGACTGTAGGAAAAAATCATCATAAACTATGTTTAAGACAAATGGGTCATGTTTTGAATAGTCAGCACTAATGTCCCAGTGTACCCCCCTCTGATCTGAACTGCTGCGTCTCAGAAGAACTGATCCCCTGCATCCTGGCACTCAGACGAAGAATGTTCTCCATTACTCATTTTGTTGTTGCATGGTGGGCTCCTCCAGCACAGAGCTCTGAAGAGCACAAACTGGTAACTCTCAACAGCCTATCATATCTTCTGTGTCCTGTGAATTTTATATTTATAATTTAGTTTTGCACACTCTTTGGTGGTGTCTATGCAGGAAAGCTTGTACAGAAAAAAAAGGCTTAAGGAAAAAACCCCACACCAAATCCCAGTCCTTAGCTGAATATCAAATTTATGATCTTTCATGTGCACAGACAACCATCTGCAGACAAAAACAACACCTGTGGACTCTAAAGTGGTTCTGACAGAAAACTAAGGCATTCATTTTAAAATATTGTAACAGACTGAGAGCAAGAGTACTGGGCACAAACTTTTGTTTCTGATAAACTGATGTAATAGTACCCACTGGGGACAGAAGCTTTATAGCTGTTGAGTGAAAACCATCTGGAAAGTTTTATTGGGTGCAGAACATCTCAAATACCTTCAGTGAAGCAGTGAAGTGAGAGTTATACCCAGGAACAGAACCACACTATATTCTTTGAATATTTCAGATTCAGCACTCCAATTAAAGGGTGGGGAAGAAAAGGGGAAGGAGTCAGTATGTACATGAACACAGAATCTAAAGTAGCCAAGTCAACACAGAGCAAACTCTCTAGGACTGCACACAAATTTCACACTTGTGGTTAGCAGGCGCCTATTCCGTTTCTGAGAAGAGATGGCAGAGACTTACCTGTGGAGCCATTATAAAACTGTTCTCCAAATGTCAAGCTTGCCTGGAAGCCAACACCATGGAGTAAGAGACAAACCTGACCGACTGTTGCTTCCTGACTTATGCCCAGTAGGGAAAAGCTCAAACAGAGCATCTGCCATCACGGCACATCAAGCAAGATGGACCTAAATCCCAAGAGACAAAGAGGTGGCCTGGGCAGGTCACCTCACCTCTGATTCAACTTGGTTCATGCTTCTTTGCCTGCAGGAAAAACTTTGCCATGGTAGGCAATGT
Source organism: Oenanthe melanoleuca (assembly GCF_029582105.1). NCBI lineage: Eukaryota > Metazoa > Chordata > Aves > Passeriformes > Muscicapidae > Oenanthe > Oenanthe melanoleuca. The sequence continues at coordinate 175,259 of NC_079360.1, forward strand.
GCAGGATGTCTGTGGAGAACCTTGGTGCAGCTAGTGGCCAAACAGCATAAAGTTTCTTTAGTAAGTGACTTATTTCACTTAGGCAAATGCACAGACATGCTTGCCCTGTGTCCCATGAAGCCAGGATACATACTCTTATATGTAACTTCACCCCAAGTCACCTCAGAGCACTTGGGCCCTAGCACTAACTGAAAGCACTGAACAAATTACATCATGCCAATTTGCTTTTGACACTGCCAGCAATTCAAGCTGGGAATCACTGAAATTTATCTATTTTTTAACTGTATCAACTCCAAATAGGCTTGGATGGGAAAAACCAAGAATGTGTATATGTACTCATCATGCAACCAAACATCTTCCTAGATTCTTCCCTGCACATATATGCTCCACTGAGACCTCTGGGGAATATAATGAAGTTGAACGCTGGCAGAAAGCTTGCTTAGACAATGCTTTGCAAAGAACAGAGACCTTGTGAGCATGTTAAGCACAGAAGAAAACAAAAACACCTTGTCTTCCTCCAGGTGGGACCACTGTTTTAAGCATGGATGTTGGGACAGCAAAGATTGCCACAACTCAAGAACCTGCCAGAGATTGTCATTCTCATACACAGACCTCTCCATGCACTGTCAGGAAACAGACCTTCCCAGACTAGCATTTTAACAATAAAGACAACAAATGCGACCCCAGTGACACAACAGAACCCAGACTTGAGCAAGTGAGTAGCTCCAGAGGGGGGACTGCTGTCCTGGGTGGACAGAGAACTTGTACCACCTGCAGGGTTAATGGAGAATGGACCCTGCCAGCAACAAAATCATCTCTGATATAGACTAGTGTGAGGAAATGATTGTTTAAAAATTGCTCAAGGGAAGACACAGATCTGACATGAAAATCCAAAGAAGATTAAAAGCAGGCTTGGAGAAGAGATAAACCACATGCATTGCAGATGAAGCTGCGCACCCTGGTAAAAGCAACAGAAGATGACACAGCTAAAAGAATCCAGTAATTTAAAAGGTACCAAAAAGCTAACAGTGCAGTCGGAAGACCTACTCCTCTTCTAGACTCCAGGTCAGTGAAGTTGCTGGGAAGCACTTTCAGGAAAACACCAAGTTCCGCCTTGACAAGACAAACTATTCCATGTGGACTCTGCAGAGGTGAAAGAGCTGCCAGCCAGACTGTGGCTATTTGTACTCTAAGCAATGTGATGAACCCATGACCCAGGGCCTGAACAGACCCAGCGCCTGAACAGAGACATTCACAACTATCACTCAAGTTTCCTTCTCACCTTCACTTCCAGACAGAGTCAGAACTCTGAGGATACAACAGCACAGAAACAGACAGAGTTGAGATGTTCCTCTCCCAAGCACAATCACACACAGCTGACAAACTGCCCACAGCACTGACATAGAAAAGCCTCAGTAGCAAAGCTGGACAAACTCCAGCAGCAGTAACTGAAAACATTCTTTACAGGACGAGGAACAAATCTCAGAGCAATTAACTTCACTCAGTAGTTACAGATGGAGTTGGGAATACTGGCTCTTCCCACTGGAAACACCATGTCCACTACATGTCCCTCTAGCAGAGCAGACAAGCTGCATCAAGCTTCATCCTCACATCCAAGAGCTATGTTGTCTAGTGAGCTATACCTGTGACTGTTTGTGCTGGATGGAAATCTGTTTTTGGGAGGTGCAGGAATGCTCAGTGTTCCCTGATCCAGTAGAAGATGGGCTGCCTTGCTGGGCCTGAAAGAGAAAGTTGTGTATTGTTACATGTCTCTCAGCATGACCACCAGTGCCCATGCAGATACATTCATCTCCACACTGGAGCTGCAGCCTGGCCTGTACCACACTTTCATGTTCAGGTTTAAGGATGCTTTAGAGATTCAGTTCAGTAAAAGCAGTGTTAGTTTCCTCCAAGAAGCCTGGCCCAACCTACTGAAGACCAAGCTTTTAAAAGCCTGATATAATTCACAGGAGCTGAGATTAAGCAACGCCAAACGAAACACTTCTCGCAACAACACCATACTTCAATCTTTTGCTGTTCTGCATCTATCAGATTATCCTCTCAGATGACATCATTTTGATCTATGAATATGAATATTTTGACCTGTTAACTTAGACCTCACACCATTTTATTAAACAAGCAAAGCCTGGGACCTAAAACTCTTCACAAGGAAGATGAACTTACCAGAAGGTGACAGACTGGGGTCAGTAAAAACAACGCTGTGCTTGGGCAGAAAAGCTTCAAATTCCCCATCCCTTAACTAGACACATGCCTTAGGATTCAAATAATTTCATAGCTGCTCACCGAGACAAAAGCAAAACAGAGGCCACCTCCCCTCTGTGCCAGCTGCTCATTCTCTAGCCGCTGCTTCGCCAGCATCACCGACATCAGCGTTGGCAGAGCAGAGTGTTCCTCCTGCGGCTCCTTGGCTGTGCTGCCGTCTACCCCATACAGCGGCTGCTCCACTCGCCGCTGCAATACAGTCAAAAAACAGACAATGAACTACTTTTTTTTTTTTTTTTTTTCAAATTAAAAAAAAAAGCGATTCTCTGACTCTGCCAAAACTGTTGTCAGTGAAGCAGCAGCTCAGGAATGAGCAGGCAGCATGGTAAGGATTTGATAACTCAAACAGGACTCCTGCAGTGATTGTTGCAATGGCAGACAGCAACAAGGAAATGAAGTTAACAATTGAAAAAACCCTAACAAATGAACACACAGGACAGAATTCCTTGTCAGTTAACACATCCTCTTCCTTTGCAAATACATGTGCTTCAGAGTCAGAAGGGCAAAATAGACTGCAGGTCCAAAAATCTACACTGGGATTTTGGTCAATGTATTCACAACTACATTTTTTTGTATTTCTTAAAGACTCATTTTCAAACAGCTAATTTCATGATACTTTGCTATTCTGGCAAAGTAAACTGAGTCAGAAGCACTAAATGGCAGCAACCTAACCATGTCTAGGACCCAGACATCAGGATAAGCTCACATCTGTCATTACTGCTGGGACCCATCTCCTGCAAGGTAAGCAAAGTACTAATTCATTCTCAAAATCCTTTAAAGGTCCATTACATCATTTAAGGGCCAGCTCCTTTCTCCTGTAGTAGATTAGCTTTCCAACTCTGGTGGAGGAACTGAGTTTAACAGCAAGAACTATCCGAGCTACGTTGATTACAGCACACAGCATCTCAACGCCCTGGCTTCCACAGCCACACCACCACTGCTAAAACCTGGCAATCTGGGTAATAATCATCCAAGTCCTTCCAATGTGTAACTCCAGGCAAGGCAAATGCCTCTGAGAAAGCAAACAGTCAGGTCAGGCTTCAGTTTTTCTTAAAAACCTACATTGCAACCTGTTTTCTGGTTAACATTACCAATTTCAAGAGTGTGCTTCCTACCCCAAAAGAATGCTTGTGCATGAGAGTGGCCTTGCAAGAGTCTCAAGACCTGCAAATAATTCTAATCAAATGAGAAGCAAGGCAACTCAAATCAGCCAAGAGATTTGAAGAGAAGTAGTAACATCCTGAGGTCAGTACAATTCCTCTGCAAGGTCTGATTGCAGAAATTTTCCAATACAGTATAGATTAATTCAGCTCAGGAGGAGGTTTGTATCATGTGAAAGACATTTTAACACTCTGCTTCCTTCCAAGATCACACTGACATCTGTAATGGGTTAAGACACTCAGTGTCCTCCAATTTTCACTCATAGCCCCCTTTTTTGGGTATTAGATCAAATCATTGACATTCAGTTTGTAAGAAGAGGACAGATCTTGCAAAGGCCCAGAATAGTTTTTTATGAATAAGCAAACATCACAGGTTTAGTTGCAAGAGTAAAGAACAGAAGACAAGCATCTGTGTAAGAAGAGAGACAAACTGGCCTGGCTGAAACTAACTGCAACATCAATATTCACAGAAACACTCTGTTCTACTTTTACCTACTCAACACATACATGCATAGAAGAAGAAAACCATAGGAAGAATCCACTTGTCCCATTGTGGAGCATCTAATCTGCTGGAATAAAGGATTGTTCCTAATCCCTCATACATCTGCAACATTCAGAGATGTTATTTCTTCATTAACTTCTCTTTAAAGAGATGTATTAGTGAATTACTACATGATAAAATGAAAGTCCATTCAATTAATAAGATGTATTTTAATTTTTAGAAACATTAAATAATATCTAGAAGCATATGTGAAGCCCTCCCTTCAAGCAGCATTACAAAGCTTCTGAAATCCAGCAACACATGGAATTCTGAGGAGTGTTCAGTGTTGGGGTTTAGTTCAGCACAGTCAGGAACTGGCAAAGGTCTCTGAAGAATAATGTAAATCACTAAAGACTTTGCATTTGGCTTTGGGAATACCAACCTTTCCCACAATGTCTCCAGACTTTTGTGACACTCAACAAATACTAGAAATTCTTTAAAAGGGGCCCAGCCAATGGTCAAAACAAAAGCTCAGGCAACAGAATCTCTGAATACTGTTTTGCTAGTTGCAACAAATTTTTTTAGCTGCTCTGTCCTAGAATGGTTTTAAAACACTGGTTATTTCTTCACATCCAGACCTCACAGAAATGCTGCAAATAAAGTGCAATTACGTGCCAAAAACCAGCACCAACTGTGCATGTACACACATTTCTTCTCAAGCTTTTGCTAATGCCCCTTGCAAGTCATGTGCACACAAACAGAAGTAAAAGGCCTTCCCAAAATAATTGTGGTGGGCACACTGTTCAAGATACCCAAGGGGTCCAATCAAGATCAGAATATCCCTGACTAGTGCTGCACAAACACCCAGCATACTCCGAACTCCATGGAGACGTTCATGTGCTACAAGAGAATACAGGGTAACTAACAGGTCAGTTCCACCTTTATTAATGACTGGCACCCTGTCACATCCTGAGGTGTCTCCTTAGACCTGAGATCACCTCTGGAGGACATGCAGGTAGTTTGGAACCCAGCTCTTTCCAATGCCCGCCGATGAGAGACTGCAGGAGGCTGTTCTTAGATGTTTTCATGGTTGTTTATTGTTCTTTATCTTAGGAATGCTTTGTCCAGCGAACAGCGGTCTGCTCGCTAGACGTCCAGGGCAGAATCTGCCTGGCAGAGGCAGGACTTATCTTTTATAGTCTAAACTACGTACTAGGTATTTACAAATGACCCCCAATACAATATAATCTTGTTACATGGTCCAGATCTGTTCTCATCCAATCTAAGAGTGCCAGCGTGTCACCCAGCATGGATGACATGGAGAAGAAGGAGGAAGAGGTATCCACACCCCCAATTCTCCATCTTGGCCACGTGTCCCTTATCACAAACATTCTAGAAATCTGCTAATTCTACATTCTAACAGTCTAATTTACACTCCATTCACTCTTGTGGCTTGCATTTCTTCTCTCAATGTTGGTAAGTTGCTCCAAGGAGCCAAATCCAGCGCCCGAGACACCTGGGTCCCATTCCAGGGTCTTTGGGGACCCCGCCAGGGGGGTCTTAAACCTTCCAGGGAAGCCAGAGGAATACTCTGGACTCCCACAGCACCCCTCTGTACCCACACAGCATGTTAGAAACATTCATCCTGTACATTCATTTAAGCTCAGATATTCAGGTCAGCTACAGCTGGACTAGACACTGTCCCAGGGTCCTAGACACGGCTTTGCTCTCAGAGCCCCATTTCAGATTTAAAATGGAGAACAAGCCCAATCACTCACCAAGAGACACTTCCCTGTCCAGAAGCTTGTATTACCTGTCTGAAGCATGGCCAAGTAAACTGATGCCAGGCCACCAGCTGCGTCTCCAAGAACACTTACCGGCAAGGGGTTGGACAGGGAATGCTGTGGAGAGGATCTGGCGACCGGCGGCACGCTTCTACCGGGACTGGTTCCTGGGCCGCTGCCTCCAGCAAACTAGGCACATAAACAGATTTGATCATCAGGAATTCCACAGAGGTACTACAATTAACCAAATTCAACACAGAAGAAACACATTTATCTTAAAAATGAAGCCTTATAGGCTTCAGGGAATAATTTACATAAACTTAACATAAATTAAGAGGAAAGTCTTAATGTTCACAAAGATTTCAAAATAACAGAAGTACCTAAGACAAACACTTGTATTTGCACTGAATACATTTTCCTTTCTAATAAGAAAAAAAATAAAACCTGCACACTTGGCCATAGATGAGTTATTTATTCTCTGGAATTAGTAAGCCCACTCTCTGTGAGGAGACGTGTATGATGTGCACCACAGGATGGTACGATATGTTCACCTCCACTGAAGCACCTGTGCAAGTCACTATTAAGTGGTAGGACAGGTAAGGAGCTGGGGAACTGCTCCAGTTGGCACTGAAACCTCTACAGTGTACCACTCATAAAAAAATTACCCAGGAAAGAGCAATTTGTGACTCAGAGTTACATAAAATAAAGAATAAAGTTAAGAGAAGAGCTACAGCTCTGGATTTGCAGCCCTAGAAAAACTTCTGATATTATGCAGTGCAAATAGAATACTTATTTTTAGAATGCCCATCACTATTTTGGGGAGGGGTTTGGCCCCTATGGTGCCAGCCCCTAATAGGAAGCTTTTCTTAAGAGGAAACCCTGTAAACAACTTTCCACTCCAATCAGCAGGATTTGTGTAGGTGGGCTCTTTTGCAACATTGGACCCTTATCAAAATTGTTTGCAAACCTAGAGAAATCCTCAACTGACATACAGGTTCCAATGGAAATCAACCTCAAACCTAAACTTAAGTGAAAAAATATGCCATATCAACTGTTCAACTAAATGTTAATTTAAAAATCAACTTCTTCATATCCTCTGCCTAATTAGATATGACCATATCAGACTGACATCATCAATCCATGATCCCAATGACAGATCAGTAATACATGTCACATCACAAACTTCTACCTACAGATTTTGCAAAATGCAAATTAAGGCAGATTTGTCAATGGGAGAATTCTTACCTCAAAATAATCACTAATTTTATGTCCTCTAGGAGTGCCTTTCCCTAAAAAGGAAAGCAAAGGATTAAAATAAGAGTTGTAGTTTTAAGAAGAGAAGTTACCATGCCATTCCAAAAAACTCCTCCTACATTTTGATACTCCTTTTCCTGTTCCATGCAACACCTATCCACAACAAAGCTTCTGCACAACAAAAGCCCATCCCAGGGTTTACAGCCCTTATGCAGTTTTTGGGAGGCTCTACAGTTGACAGTTCAATTAACTCTCAATTCCAAACATCTAAGATCCAATCAAACAGCAATTGCACTTGCTGAAGTACTTAGAAAACACTAAAGATCTTGACTGTTGCATAGGTTTTCCAAAATTTCCTTCAAGATAAGGACAGAGCAAAGGGTACTTCTAGTCCTCTGCCTTCAGATAAATTACTGCATATTACATCTCTCACAAGCATTCCTGTAAGAGTTTGAGAGATAATTAGCAGTGACTTAACATCAGCTCATTAAAACCTAGTCCTTTTTTCTTAGTATCATGTTATCCAAGCAGCTCTGTCTACACAATTCTCATTATTTTCTTGTTGGAGAATGAAAGAAATCAAAATCTGCCCCTCTGCCCATTTGCTAGAAAATCTGAACTTGGGTTGAACATGCCAGGTTTCCCACAGCACTCAGGACAGCACTGCTTTCTTGGGCACAGTTTGTTCCTGGCTTGTCATGGCGAGTGCCTGCTCTAACAGGGCAGGTACACATCTTGGAAAGCAAGGAAGAGAGTACAAGCCATATTCTGAAGTCTGGCTGCTGTATATGTAGTGACACAGGACCAAAACAACACTTCAGAGCAGCATGCGAAGCCTCTGGGCAGCCTGTCACATAAAAATGCAAGAGTTTGTGCAAATAAGCCAAGTATTTTCCTGCCAATAAGGATAACAAGGCTCCCAGAAGAGAATACACCATCATGGAGTAGTTTATAACAAGCTGCCTAACACACCCTTGAGAAGGGCCATTAGTTTCCTAGGACACTGCCTGTGCACATTGTGCCCGAGTTACCAAGCATGTGGCAATCCTGCGGCAGGCTTGGAGCATGGATTACCTTGACTTGTCTCATAGGCTTCTGCTTTCCTCTTCCTATTCCGCTGGTCATTCTGCTTTTTCTCAGGAGTCTGTTAAACAATACTTCAAAATTAACGTTACTGCAGTTATTCCAAGATTTAAAGAAAATGCCTAAACACAATGATCTGTTCCACATCCCCAGTGGCCATTTCATTCCTCTGGTGCTTTTGCTTCTATTGCTGGTACTTAAAGAAACAACTGCTCTCAAAGAGTTGCCACCTTCTCATAGATGTGCTGCAGGAAGGAGAGAATGTGGTTAAGAAGGAGGTAAATTTAATTTTTCCATTCCAGCTGCTGAAAGCCAGCCTCTACTGTCTAGTGACCTCACAGGGCTAGCAGAGCAAGCACAACGTTTATAAAAACCTATGTAAACCCCTCCAAGGTGATCATGGTACTGGTACAAGGGGAATAATGATGGGAGATTTAAGTACTGACATCCAAATTTGCTGTCCAATCAGTCTCTTAAGCCAATTCACTTTAACCTGCATGTAATGCTTCTCCTCAAAGCCCTCTGCAGATGGCTTCAAGAACTATTCCAGGACATCAGCCAGGACAAAGCTGTTACAGACGCAGCAATTCACCCAAACTTCTGTTTGCTCCTTACCAGCTCTCATTAAAGTCAGTTGCATGTGCCATTTCTGTGAGCACCCAGAGACCTGATGGGCAGCTAATCAGTGGATTTATGCACATCAATTTATTTATGCACAGGCACAACACAGAGTACAGCTGACAGGCCTGAGGGCCCCAGAAGTGTCATGCCTATCTGTCTGTACAAGGCTAGCAAACCTAAACATGTGAGAATGGAGGAGACCCTGGCACGGTGCTTTCCCCATCACCAGGGTCACATCTGTGGCCAAACCTACTGAAGACATTGGGAAGCACTGCTGGAAACAGCTCACTGAGGTTGCTGGAAAGAGATGTCTTGTCATTCCCACTACCACTGTCATTTTAAAAACATCTCTTATCCCAAATCGCCCCAAATAATTCCCAAGCTATACGTTCTCCAATCACTGCAGTCACCACTGAACTATAGCCTGAAGGCAGAGAGAAAAACACTGTGCAAAACACAGCTCTGGGGGAGGGAAAGCCATGGCCAGAGTCTGTGGTAAACCTAAGATTCATGGTCTTTGGAAACCCAATCTCAAGCAACCTATTTAAAGATCTCTACCAAAAGAATTACACATACTAAGCAGAGAAATCAACCTCCCTCCTTTAGTAGGATAAAAAGGATAAAGTTGAATCTTAACCTGGCTGTATCCCCACTAGGTGCTGGACATTTACAGCCTCATCATTACAAGCTGGGCACTCAAAGACAGAATGTTGTTTTAGTAAGAGAATGGAGGGGATATGAAGAAAAAGGTGGTTATTGTGTCTGCAAGGTACTTTTTTAGAATGAGGGGACTGGAAACTCCAAAGCTACCTAGAGACTTGCTGCTTCAGCCCCTGTACGTGTAAAAGTCAGTGACATTGCCTCCTCAGTGTGTAGGGAAGAGCAGCTCCTGAACAGCGCTGGTTTGACTGTAACACCACAGGCTCCATTACAGCCTCCATGGAGCTGTGAGTGTATTAATGAGAATCAGTTTAAGTTGTTTTTCCATTCAAGTACTTACATAACAAAAATGACACACAATATTATCTTTTACCGACTGAAAAAGTAAGGAATGGGAGATTTGAGTACAGCAACTTGGTCAATTTATCTCTCTCCACAAAAGTTCATTTAAAAAAACCCAAACAGTTAAAAGAACAAATACTGAGATTTTCACCATTAGCTACATTTACAGAGTTGAAGATACTGCATTCTCAAAAGCCTCTCATACCAGTATTGTCATATAATAGCGGGAAATATGATCCAAAAGTTACCTAGTAACGATGGGGAAAGTTCATAGGAAATGCATAAGCAAATGCACTTAAATTTGAGATTTTGTTTATTAACATAGAACTTTGGAATAAAAAAAATAACTACAATTAATTTAGCTCCTTTAACGAGCATTTTGAAATAGCTAATCCTAAAGAATTGAGACTAACCAGGGACAAAGCATCAATTTCCACCTCCCCACATTTTCACAAGCAACCCAAAAAATGCTCTGCCTTGTATAGGCTTGGCAAACTCACATATTTTATAGATATGGCAAACTTTTCCACTAATGCTCTCTGGCTTTTTACGTGTATCCAAAAATGTATCCCAATGAACTGAAAACAGCTTCCCAAGCTGAGTTTTAGGAGTGCTGTGTTTCAGATTGGATAAAACCTGCCTGTAATGGTGGAAATCTTCAAGGAGGAGCTTCATAGAGAGGTCAAAAGTCTGCAGGGTCAAGCTAAATACTTCTCTGGTCCCTTTCACTCTCCAAACCAAGACAACTGTGACTGACTCTCACACAATTTCTTCCATGCCTTGAGATCAATCATGTTCAACTTAAACCCGACTACCCCAAGCAGTTGTGCCTGCTTACCTCCAATTCTTTATCACTCAGAGAGCCCACGCTGCACAAGCTCTGGTTGGAAGACTCGCTATTTAATGGACCCTAGTGAAAAGCAAGTAAAGACTGTTAGAAATAACTTCCCTAGAAGGCAGACCCATCCCAACAAATACTCTCTGGGCTAACTACAGTTACAGCAGCACCATGGGTCAAACTCCCAAACACGGAATGGAGCACTAAGAGGCTTCAGACGCCATTTGCAGCAGGACAGCTGGATTGTTCAACAATTTTTTCTCAGAATAATGATGCAGCCTTTGGAGTATTTCTGCATCAGTTCATATCCTACCTGGTCTATTTACCCACATCCACAAAACAGCCAAGATGGTATTTATAGAAGCCTAAGGTTTGAGGAAGAAAACCTGACTTGTTGAGCAGCAGGAGTTACAAGCATCTGCTTGACCTTGAGCTAAGCATTCAAATGCATCTTCACCTGGCAAGCCAGCTATTACTGTTATGTGCTGGCTGTATCACTGATTTAAATGTGTCGTTTTATGCTTTTAACACTAGAAAAGTGAACAAGTGAAACTTGTCTTAACAGCAGTACAACTGGAACCCATAATACAACCTCTCCCACTTCGCTATTTTATAAACCCATATGAGACCTGCCTGCAGAGCACCTGCTCCCACTAGGCCAAAGCAGAAACTCAGGAGGCCAGAATAGATTTATCAAAATTGTACTCAGGTACCTCAAGAGTCTGCTGCATCTTTGCAGGCTCTGCTGGATACACATCTGCATTTCTACATATCCAAGTAGTTTGAAAATTATTTAAGCTCTCCAATAAAACTAGTTTTAAAAGGAAAAAGTGAATCATGCAAAGTCACTGTGTTTTATCCTGACACAAAAGTATCCTCCTACAGATCTAACTTAAGAAATGAAGACAAATTTGAAAAAGACGTAAAAACAAGATTCACAATTAATGATGGAATGTATTAACAGGAAGAATGACATGATAAAGCCAGTTCTCCATTAATAACTTGCGAGCATATTTTCCCCAAGATGCATTCTATTTTAGCATTTTTAACTTTGCAGTAACCACTTCCCACCAATCAATCTTTCCTCAAAGCAAAACAAGTTCTCATTATACACGTGAGCAGAAGATTCAAGTGGTGGAAAAGCCTTAACACCACAGAGAAATTCCACAGTAGGTAATTTTTGAAGAGACCAGTTCTCCCTCCCCTGTTTAAGGGACCAACACCATTAGAAAATTGTGACATAACCTAGCTATTACTAACTCCAATTCCTAAGCAGGCATGTGCTGAAAGTAAAAGTTTACCTTCTGTGTTCACTGTGAGTGTTACATATCAAATTTGTTTCTCCTAGAATGACCAGCTCAGTTGCTTCAACACCAAAAAAAAAAAAAAAAAAAAAAAACACCAAAAAAATAACAAAAAAACCAACACCCAAACAAACAAACAAACCAAACCAAAATCCCCAACACCTGAACAGCTCAAGAAGCTAAACATTTTAGGATTCCCTTAAGGAAAAATTGAAGGTTTACATTCTTTAAGCCGTACCATTATCCCTTCAAAGGATAATAGCTCAGGACCAGAAAAATATTTCACCTGATCTCTTCAGTTTATTTTAAGCAAAGCAACAAGCTCCTCATCACCCAACATGATGGCTCACAAATGTTATAGGTACAACTCTCGGTTACTCCAGGAATTTACTCCTGGACCAACAGGACTTAACAGAAGTGCCAATACTAACCTTAGCTACATCCACATGAAAGTCTCACTGCTAAAAAAAATTGTAAAATCTTATGGCAAATGGCAACAGAAGGTGAATCCTTCTGCTCATTAAAAAAAAAACCAACTCGTTTATAAGTTTTATAAACTGCACAAATGCTGCCCTCCAAAACCTTTCCATTCTCTCAGGAACTCCAACCCCAACAGCACAACCAATCAACCTCCTGTGCCAGGTGAGAACTTATTGAGATAAAGGAGCATCTCTCCAAACAAGCATTGGCCGGTCTCACACTGAGGTTCTAATATAATGAAGATAAAAGTGAAAATTGTTTCCATATTTGCTTAAATCTTGCTGTCTGTATTTTGCAGATGGATAGAAAATGACAGGAGCAGCTGCTCCAAAAACACCACGTTTGAACTTTCCAATGAACATTATGATTGAAGGGTAATGTCAGTGGCTTACACAGGACAATTCTTCTGCAAGGCCCCTGTATTCTGGATCACCTGGATAATTAACTGATGGGGTCACTTATAGCTAGAAATGATACAACATTTTTTGCAGAAATACAATTTATCTTGTCCGGTACAAGAAATCCACTCAGTCTGCACCTGAATGTAAAGTTCTGGGATGCAAGCAGTTGGAAAAATGCCTAATACAAAATCCACAATGTTTGTCCTACTTCCAAAACTACAATCACCTGTACTGACTACCCTGCATAGGACATTTTTAGCTCTACCAGCTGGAATCAAAACCATTTCTTGCAATAAAAGAGGAGTTTGATGCTGGTCAGATTCTTGAACAGAAAAAAAACCCTTTTTTCTCTTTTAAATCTTCCTCTAGAACCCACACTAATGATGTGGTAAAATTCAACTCAGTGCAGTAGTAGAAAGGGTGAGAAGGAACCAACTTCTTCATTATGGAACGGGAACAGAACAGCTTGTCATTGTCTACAGGTATCCAGCAATTTCACGTCACATGTACTGATTCATGAACAAATGTATAATTAATTCTTTGTAGACATGTTTTGACCCATGCAATAGATCAAATGCATGACTTTCCCTTTTCCCTGCTTACATTTGAGAGGACCTTCCATTGACACCTTTCTTACTCTAAAAGACTAGACCTTTACAGACAAGAGCTGAACTTGGCAAAGTTGGCAAAAAGTCTTGTTTTGAGGCATTCTGGGCATGGAAAATTGTTCACTAGAACGTGTTGTACTCAGAGCAAAAAAGATGCAACACCTAGGATGTTTCAGGACTGTGACCTCGTGCTCAGCTGCACCTCCTCATGTAGTGAGTCAAGAGAAAGGAAAAGCAAGTTTTCTCAATTATCCAGGTAACGTGAGGTTATGTGTGAAATTAGGTATCAACTGCTTATAGCAACAAGTTTAGGCATGGATGTGAGAAACCATATACCTGAGCATCTCCCCTCAGCTAACAGTCAGTGAATGTGTGTATAAAAAATGTTCCAAATTTATATTTTATCATTCCTGACTGTTTACATTTAACATTTACATTAACTCAGCAACTGACTTGGGATGAAGGTTCAGTACTTATTTTAGCATACCATTTTTAAGTGGACATGACACAAAAGGAATTAAAGGAATGAACATGAATTTTGGAAAAAAAACCCCGAAGGGAAGAACATTAACACGAGTACATTGCCAGGGAAGTAGCAGTGGGGAATAATAAACATGCAATAGTTTACACAGGAAGGGCTTATGAATTTTATTCCAGAAGTTATCTGACTTTTCTAGCAAAGATCACTTTGGGATAATACTGCACTTCTCTGCTCTCACTACCAGCCCACTCATCCACTGTGCCCTGTCAAGGCAATTGGTGATGGGGCTCAGCAAAAATTCAAAATACGTGGGTCATCTGAAACAAGCTAATAGCTCCTATAGTGTTTACCCAAATGACAAGCACAAGAACAGCACACACTTCCTCCTCCACAAGGAATTTCTCTCCAAGATAAGCTGGCATGCTTTTTTCCCTTGTGATTCACCTATCAACTGCTGCTTCGAAGTCTGTGACCTACCTATGCACAATAAAGCCTCCATGTTGAGAATTGGATGCAACAGCAGCAGGCACTTTGAAGACTCCTACTCAAGAGGTAAGAATTTAAAATCTGGCCACTCACAGGAGCTGGTTAGTCATTTCTCCCTTTGACAGAGCCCCTGGAAAGCCCACAGTTAGGCTTCAATGGCTGAGACTTCAAAAGAAACAACTTATCCTGCTAATAGCTCCCACCAGATCATCTAGAACAACACCAAGCTGACTCAGCCCCCCCTACCATCTCCTGCCTCCCATGACTTGTGCATTTCCACAGCCTTCCCAAGTTCCCAGAAATAATCCATCACTCCATAGCTCAACCTGGGAAGTCTCCATTTTGTGATCTCAAACTCTTCATACTGAAAAGAAGCTCTAGGAATTCCAGCTGCCTAGCCAGAGTCTCCAACATAGGCTTACAGCAACATGCAAAATTCTCTTGCTGTCTAAAAGAAGGAGACATGGAGATAGATATACCTCATTACCTCCAGCCAGGATAACCTGAGTCCCTCTGAATTCTGCAGCAGGAGATTTCAAAGGCAAACAGCCAATCCGTAGTTCCACTGAAGGTTACTGCTGACTCCACACAGGTTTACAACAAAGTGAAATAGCTGAATGGTTTGAGTCTGGTCCAGTGCTACAGTCTCAGGTTCAATTAACATATTCTTATCTTATTTCAAGCATCACGTAAGTATGAGAATGACAACCTGCTTCTTTTAGAAAAGCTCAGTATTACTGCTGATAATGAAATCCCCAAATCACTGAGGTCTTTTTGCCATGAGAAGTTTATCTACTCTCAGATGTTCACAGGTAACCCCCACTCTATCAGATGGGCAAGCAGATTTGCAGCAGGATTTGCCTGTTTTCCATTATGCCTCAAGAGGTTTCTCTGGTTGGAAATATTGTGTTTTTATTTTAGTGATGGCAAACTGGACAGAAGAGTCATGCAACTCATCCTAATCCTCAGCTCAGGCGCAGAAATAGGACTGAGATCTGACAACTATTTCTGGGCTCTAGCAGCCAGACAACACATTTGAAGTAAAGTTGCACACAAAAGCATCCAAAGAATTTTCAAGTATCTGGCATAAAGTCCTGGCACGTTCAGTGGCAGCTGTTAAATTCAATTCTAAGTTTTAAAACTCTTATTAACTGGTTCTTCTCATGGCCTATGACACCTGTTAGGGAGCACCGCTTCCCTCCAAGGAGGACATGATTATTCTCAAAAATGAATAACTTCGCTGCTAAAACCGCTGCTGAGTACATCCCAGAACTGGAGCTGCTGAAGTGATCAAGACTTCAGAAGTCACAGAGAATAAGTAAAAACCAAACTAATATGAGCAAATACAGTTGTTTATGAACAATTTTTTGGCAGCATATATTCTACATCATTACCTCAAAGCAGGAGGAAAGGGAACACTAGCTACTACCAAGACCAACACTTTTTTCAATTCTGGCACAGTCAGATGGATCTACAAGACTCCTACAGCCCAGGTACTCTCCCTAAAACAACTTCAGCCATTTTAGTTTAACTATAAAGCAGCACATAGAGCTTGATTCAGAGATCTTTGGAAAATCAAACTTGTAGAAGATACATGTGCTGCTCTGAGGATCCACCCTGGTTAACCTCGAGACAGAGCTCTGTGCAAATACAGATTCACCAACCACAAATACTTATTCAAATTCTTATCCAGGAAAAGTTTGCGGAAATGACAAATCCCTTCAAGTTAACCCACCTGACATCTTAAAGGCAGTACCCAAATAGGAAGAAGGGAGGTAGAAGATGAGAAGAGACTAAATTAAACATTATCTAGAGAAACAACTCACATTTTGTCTCCTGGGCCTCCTGACCCAAGGAAGATGTCTAGTCAGGATAATGCCTCATGGGAATGCACTTAGGTTTTCCCAGCAAGTAAATATAAACAGGAGCTAAAGAAGCAGGAATAGTAGGTGTCAAAGTGTCATGTGTTAATTCAGGGACTTGCTCTGGGAATTTGGGGAAGAATGGCACTTCACCATACGGCAAGAATCGACATCTATAGCATCACCAGCTTTTTGAAGCTATCTAGCACATGGGTGAAGCATAGAAGTGTAACAGTTGCCTAGAAACATTCCTTGCTCATGAATTTGTTTCAGTGAATTAGCTCATAAATTTGTTTCAGTGAATTAACTCCAAGCTTCTAGTGAAATACATTCTTCAGCCAAGTAAACCAAGTAAGAAACTTCATCACAGACTTGTAACAGAATTTTGACGCTTTTGGGGCTGCAAACTACCTCGGTCATTGGGTTATGCCTTCAGCTACCACAGGAGGTGACAAGCACACAGCTGTTTCCAAAACAGTTTAGGATTTCTGTCCTCTACTGTTGTTACTGAAAAGCTCTTCCAGAATCCCATGACTTCCATGGCTAGAAGCCTTTTTCTAGTTTCCAGCCTGAAAACTTATTCTAGATCAGCTTGCTCTCATTCATATCTCAAAACTTTTATAGTTGTTGTAGTATAGGTGTTGCCAAAACACCACAGAGGAACTGTGGGCTTGAAGATGAAGTCGTATTAAAGTATAAACTAATGCTTTGGTTTTATACAGATCCAAAATATACCCTGTGTTTAAAGAAAGAAGCAAGATACACCCAGTGGGAGAAAGGCAGGAAGCTCAGCACAACTGCCTGCTGCCTTCACCCAATCACATTTGAGCATCTGAGATGACATTTCTTCCTTTTATGCAATAAACAGCACCAGATACCTTCCATCCCAGGATGGGCCAGGCTCTGTCCCACTAGATGGCACCCACTTACTCCATGGTTTTTCCTTAAACATTTCATTGGAGCCAGCTAAAAATCTTAGCTGAATCACACAAAATTGTATCACAGCTTTCCCAATATATTCCCTTTAAGACAATGACCTACCAATGCCAGTGCGGAGCATGACGGACGGAGGCTTGGGGGGGGAGGGAGGGAATTTGAAGCACCAACCTGGGAGGGAATGTAGTAGCTGAAATTAATATTGCAACCAAGATTTGCTGCAACATAGTAGAGTCATGCTAATTTATATCAATAGTTGGCTGATCTATTGCAAATTAGCAAGAATGCAAGTAAATAAATAAATACATTGTTTGCAATAAGTGTAATGCGCTTTAACAGTTTACTGACTAGTACAAGGTAAAATTGCGTAACAACAAGTAAAAATAAAACTCAGTAACAGAATAGCTTTGCCCGAAGTGAGTCCTCCAACAAATGAGGCTTTTTTCCTTGGACTGCTTTAGAAACGAGTTTTCAATATTCACCCCCACAGAAAAGGGCATGTACTTTCTGCTCGAAACATACTGGAAACATAATTAAGATTTGCTTTCCTGTATCACTCAAAGGTTATTCCTTTAAAAGGAAGAATTCCTAACATTCTTTGCAAACACTGAGTACATTGACACTGCTTTAAAACTATACCAGCGTCTATGCTTTTAGCTATTCTAGTAAGATGTTCAGGTTTATCTGCACTATTACAGCTAAATATTCTAAAGCAACAAAACAGGGAAAAAGAGGAAAGAAACAGCTGATAAAGTACACGATAAATTGTAATGTTGTATGAAACAAGATCACAGTACAGTAAATGCCATCAACTTTTATGAAAGAAAAAGAACTTAATATGTAAAAAGTCTTAAGAGCAGGGGAAAATATAAAAAAAATCCCCACTCTTACTTCAGCAACCAAAATTGTTACCTCTTAACTTCTAGTGTTAATCTTCCTTACTACACTTTCTTACAGCTGAGCCTTTGGCTTTCTTGTGCTCTCTTCCCAAACTCAACTTTGTCTGAGAGGCAGAGCAGAAAGAAAAGTGACAACTCAAAACTCTTTCAAGTTTTGAATCATTTTGTGCTTCTCTGAGAAATGTGGCATCTACAATGCTTTTTCTCCAAATAATTCTAAGTGGCTTCAGAAAACCATCTAACAATGTGCTCCTTTACCATCTACCTTGATGTTCAAAACTCAGTTATCTCCCTCAAAAATTATCCCTAAACCTAGTTTAAAATGAGTTCTGTCACTATTTCATGGCTCAGAAAGACTAACCTTAACAACACCTGGAGGACTCACAGCTTAATGCCAGGACACTAAGCAACCACACAAGGTTGTTACTCAGGTGCCTTGCTTTAGATAGCTCCTGACCAAGTGGAAGCTGTACATGAGGATAAAGATGGGATTTTATTGGCAGGTTGTGGATCAGACACAGGAGAGCTGTTCTGCAAACACTTTTTGTGGGTCTTCCACATGATGGGCTAGACTGTTTTAGCTCCTGCACCCTAAAGAAGAGAACTCGATGTTTCAGTCTGGTTATGTGTTGTATCCAACACACAACACTCGAAACTGTATCCCACCAGCAGCCAAATTCAGCTCTCAAATGTATTCTTGGAAAAGGGAAGAGCCAGATGAGATTCCCTCCTCTATAGAATTGTCATGGAGTTTTTTGGGCATACAAGCTGCCTTAAGATGGAGCAATTCCTAAGAAGTTAATTAGAGCCCAAAATCTTCTGTATAGCAAAACATCTGCTCACAGAGATCCCATTTTCATTCCTCTCAAACATACTTCAGACAAACTAGAGGTCAAAACACAAGTGACATAGAATTTGTTTGCAAAGCAAAATTATCCATGTAGAAATTAAAAAACCCAACTAAAGTGCAAGGCAGGATGGCTAAGCAGTTATACCTGTCACCACAGGCACTCACACACTCACCTTGGCAACCCCAACCCCAGTGAACCTGGCTTCTAGGAGCTCCTGCCTGCGTGGGTCCAGGCTATGCAATTCTTCCATCATTTCTGCTGCTGTGGAAGAATAACACTCAGATTATGCAATGCAAGGAAAGGAGAGAGACATTTAATATTCTGTGCCACTGACGAGACTTAAAAATGCTTGTTCTGCAGCACAAGCGCATAGAGAGCATTTTCTTGCAAGAGAAACACAAGATTACCATGTAGTAACAATAAGACTTTGCTATCGTATTACAGTATTTAAACTATAACCCTACTGGAGTTTCCTCTCCTCTGTTGTACTAGCCATTTCAAGATCTCTAAATCCAAGAAACCAATTATGTCACATTCTCCCACTGGATGCTTTATTAAAAAGAAAACATGGGACCAGGGTGTTATGACTAAAAGCTTCAGAGCTTTTCATCTGTGCTGCATGACTAGGAGAAAAAAAAGCAACATTCTTTACCCCGTAATTTATTTTTGGCCAATCCTGGAAATACTCGATCTCCATGAACTCCAGATTTCAGTGATAACAGCTTTGCTTCTTCCAAGCACAGAGTGGGATTACAAGAAGAAAATAATGCACGATTAAACCTTTTAATTTACAAGGTAATGCATCAGATACTTCTAAAATAACAGCAGCTACCTGGGGTACCTCTTGGCAATCCAACACCACAGATGCCTTATTTGAAGGATTAAAAATTTACCCAGCATAACTGTGCAAACAAGGTAAAAATCAGGAAAGACATAATTCAAATCCTGAACTGAGAAAAAATGGGACAAAATTTAATGTTCATTATAACTGTGAATCACATCTTCCCAACTGCACCAATCAAGTTCATTTCCAGAAATGTCTGTTCCAGTTTCATTTTCAGGACTATGGTAAGAAGGAGATAAAAAAAAAAAAAGGCCAGAAACAGAAGATAAAGATTTGTAAAAAGCATATGCGATGAGGAAAGTTCTTGAAGGGCAGCAAGTGCCCTCTAGAACAGGCAGTGCACAATTGTTCCTTTTATGAACTGTCCATTTTGTCCCTGCCGCTTCCTCCAAACGCTGCGGCTCCAAGCCACAGGGGCAAAGTGAATCCATCCGGGGGCATTCTCAACTGCTCTCCCAAATCAGTCCCAAGCCTCAAAAACGAATGGGATCCTAAACGTGGTTATTAAACAACCATATTTCTGACATGGGCTCTAAAAGCCCAAAGCTCTCAGCCCAGTTTTCAAAACAGGAAATCTGAGCAGTGAGGAAAATGACAGACGAACCGCAAATGCCAAGATGTTAAAATGCTCCCAGGGCTCTCGCCCATCATGGGGGGACCATCCGAAGGGAACCGCATCCCCACATCGGGATGCTGCTCTGGGGAGGGGCTGACACAAGTTCCCCACGCCGGGAGCTGCCCTGCGACCCGCTGCACCCCTCCAGGCAGGGCTGGCATTTCCTCCTGGGAGAGGATTTAGAGCACCCCTCTCCTACCCACTCGGGACGCAGGGGCACCACCCGCCGAGCGAGCAGCCTCGCTCCGCTGTCAGCTGCTGCACCGCCTCGGCCTCTTCCTCCCTTCTAGCACCGCCTCAACCCTCAGCCCGAGACTCCGCAGGCCGTGCCCACCCTCCGCCAACCCCGCGCTGCCCCCAGCTCTCATCCCCACCCGCCAGGCCGGGCCAGGCCGCGGGGCCTGCGGCTGCTCCGTGCCCGGCGAGGGGCCCAGGCCGCGCTGCCGCCGCCCTGGGGCTCAGGCCGCGGCCCTCTGGCCGTGACCCGGCCCGGCCCGCGGTACCAGCCCCTGCCACCGCCTCCCCCGTGGCCGCCCCCACCCAGCCTCGGGCCGGGCGGGGAACAGGCGAGAGGTGTCCCAGCGCTACCCCCACCGCCCCTGGGGGGGTCTCACCTGGCGCTGCCGCTCCTACCGCCGCTGCCCGGCCCAGAGCTCCCCGGGCACCGCGCGGATCCCGCCGCCGCCGGGGGCAGGAGCAGGAGCAGCAGCAGCAGCAGCAGCAGGAGGAGGAGGAGGAGGGAGGGAGGGAACCTGCTGCGGCGGCGGCACGGGCGGGAAGAGGAGGCCGGGGGCGGCTCCGCGGCCTTTGCCGCGGGCACCGGGGCTGAGAAGGGCGGAGGGGAAGGGTGGCGGGGGGTGGAGAGGGAGGGCTCCGGGCTGGGAGTAGGCCGCAGATCCCCGGCCTCGCGTGAGGGGCCTGGCCGGGCCGAAGCGCGCGCGGGCCAGCGGCGGCAGGACAAAGGCCTCGCGGGAGGATCCGGCGGCCAGGTGGGGCAGGCGGGCGGGGCGGGGGGTGCACGGGGCCGACGGGCGCGGCAGGGCCAGGGCAGGTGCGGCCCCTCGTCCCTCCCGCCCCGCGGCGCTGGGCCCGGCCCGGCCGATGGGGGCACACGCGCTTGGGAAACCGCGCCGCGTCTCGCGAGAGTTGCGCGGCGGGGGGGGGGGTGGCAGGGGGGGCGAAGGGGGCAATGGGGGCGTGGCTTGGGTAGGGGTGGGGCCTAAGGGGGCGGAGGGAGGGGCGGGGGCGGCAGGTGGGGAGAGTCAGTGGGGCCTGGGGGGCCAGGGCAGGTCGAAGAGGGCAGGAGGAATGGGAGGGTTCACACGGGGCAGTGGGGGGCAGTAGGGAGTGAGAGTCCTATGGGATTGGCGGGGGGCTTGGCCGTTGACCTGGAGGTCAGGGCAGGTCTGAGGGGGCAGGGGGCATGGCAGGTGTCATACAGGTCTGGGGGAGCAACAAGGGCTCAGGATGGATCATGGGGTTATGGATATCGGGGGGCTGAGGGGACAGCATGCTCAAGGGCAGGTCAGATCTAGCTTCAGGATGAGGACAGGTCTGGGGGGCATTGGAGGGTCACACACATATGGGGAAGAAGCAAAGGTCAGAGTCCCATGGGGTTGGGAGGGCTGAGGGTAATAGCACAAGATGGGGTCAGAAGGGCCTGGGGGTCAGGACAGGTCTGGGGGGAGCAGGAGGTATGGAGGGTGGTCTCACAGGGCTCGAGGGCAACAGATTGTCAAGGTGGATTGTGGGGTCATGGAGGGATAAGGGGGCAAGCACAAGGGGAGAGTTGGATCCAGCCTTGGGGTGAGGTCAGGGCTGAGGATCAGCAAGGTGAGGACGGGATGATCACAAGTGGTGGGACATCAAGGGTCAGGGTCTTAGGGGGGCCAGAGTCTGGTGGGGAGTGACAGGCACAAGGAGGGGGTCAGATCCAGCCAGGGCTGGGGGGGGACAGGGCAGGGCAGGCCTAGGGACATGCCACCACCAGGGGAGCAGAGGCTGATCTACCCCCTGCCCCAGGATGCCTCAGAGAGGGGGTGCACAGGTATGACATTCATGCACCCCCCCAGTTCTTCACCTCCTCTCCAGTCTCAACCTTACACACCCATGAGGAATCTCACTCCCCAAACCACCCTCATACCCCAAGGGGGAGTGCAAGGGCACTTCAGCACCCCCAGCTCACCCCCCATCCATCCCTGACCCCTGGGAACAGCACTAGGAACAGGCCCTCCTTTGGAGCTGATCCAACATGGCTATCATGTCTGAGACACAACCCAGGCGCTTCAGCAGCCCCCCTGATACACAGTCCACAGCTCTTTCCAAGGCCAAGCTGCCACCACAGTCGTGAAAACAGCCCCCAAGATTAATTAAGATAGGGCTTGTCCTGGCTGGAGTGGAGCAATTCCGCCACAGTTCATTCGGCTCATTGCAGACAGCAGGGGCAGGACCCAAAGTGCTGCGGGTGTTGCACCCGCTCGCTCCAAGGCTGAATCAGCTTTCCAAAAAGCAAACAAGCAGGAGGGGATTGTTGGGAAAGGAAGTGGCCAGGCCTGTCCAAGGGGAGGCAGGCGCGGATTAGCAATGGGAGCGGAGGTTCCTGGAGCTCGAAAAAGGATTCGCCAAGGCTGGGAACGCCGAGGGACATCCGTCGCCTCCCCTTCACTGCGTGACATCAAACAATTTATGACCGAACTGGAACCGACTAGTTTGGCAAAAGGGATGTGGAGAGAAGCTGGCGGAGCTTCATGGAGAAACCGCTTCTGCAAGGCGATGGGGGAATTTGTGTTATTTTAAAATTGCTAATTGATCGTACTTTGTTAAGTCAGTGCAGCAAATGGCTCTGGGAGCGCTGCTTGCTTATGCAAGATGCTTTTCCTGTGCTTTAATCTGTTGTTTTTTTTTCAGTACAAGAGCCACTCGTTTCATCTGCTCTGTAAGTGACATTTTCAGCATGACGAGTGGCAGGAATTTGTAAAATAAATAATTAAATAAATAGTGATTCGTGTCTGTTTGGGGTTTTTTTAAAGAAAAAATCCTGGAGTAAATATTACATCAGCTGGTAGCTAATTACAGCCATTTAGGGAACTTTAATTAGGACCACTTGCAGTGAACATTGTTGAAGGAGGTTTAAATTTCATTTGTGCATTTCAGTTTGATTTTGGATGGAGAGAGAAGTGGTGGAAGCTGTTACACTCAATAAAAGGACTGACTTACCAAACCCCCCAGCTCTTCTGGGCTCACCTTCACTACCCTAAGAAACACCTCCAACTCCAAAGAGAGCAGTTCACACCCCTGGAGTGCTGGGCACCAATTGGACACCAGTAACACCCAATCTATGGTACTGTCCACCACCTTTGTTTTAGGGGTGATGGGAGTCACTTTGGTCTAATTTTCCCTGTGCTTTTTGGACAGCACTTGGTGGAGCACTTTTTCCTCCTTCTCCATGCATTGTCAGAGACTGCAGTGCCAGGTATCACAATGCCATCAGTATTTCCACGTAGGCCACCAGAAGAAACTTTTGTTGTCAGAGAATCACAGAATGGTTTATGTTGAAAGGGACCCCAAAGCCCATCCCATCCCACCCTCTACCATGGGCAGGGACATCTTTCACCATCCAATCTGGCCTTGGACACTATCAGGGATAGGACAGCCACAACCTCTGACATTTCCCGATGGTCGTTTGCTCACTGTCATTTTCACTGAAGTCACAGACCAATACCCCTCTTCTCCTTCCCTCTGGCAGGACTAAATTCCAGGGGGAGCCTCCTGGAGAATCCATTGCAGTCAGGAATGTTTTCTAAGACATCTCTTGATGCATTGCTGAGTTCCAGGCCTCACAGAGGACCCATGGCCAGAGCACGGGGCTCTGCTGGGTCAGGCTGGAACATAAGGAACAGAAAAACTGAGGCAGCACCATCCTCCTCCTGTGACTCCCCTTCTCCTGCCCTGCATTCCTCTGAAATAATTGGGGTTTCTCTTCTCACTTTTCAAATTCAGGACTGGAGCACATCACCTTCAGCACATTCTGGAAAGGTGGTCTGTCGTGTTTTGCAGTCCAAGGGCTCTGCTAGCTCAGCTCCTGGATGTCCAGCAGCTCATCCTGTAGTCATATCCTTCCTAAAGCTCCTCTGCTGCACACTCAACTATGGTCCTCTCCACCTTCATCCTCTGAAGAGCAGCTCAGAGCAACACTTCCAGCTGCAGTTTCCAAGATGCCGAAGTTGCACCTCACACCAGGCATAGCAGCTGGTCTCTTTGTGGCACAGCGAGGGAAGGAATCATCAAGTTTTAACTGTATTTCTGGCTGTAAGCAGGAATTTCAGAGCAGCCTTTAAGAATCCCACTTGCTGTCAACAGAATACAGGTAGGTACAAGAGATTTTAGACAAGTTTGTCAAATAACAATAGGAAGGAAGTTACTTGGATAAATATCCCAGTGACCAGTAATCTCAGAACTTTTTCCTCCTACACTCCATCAAGACACAGCTCTGAATGGGGCTGCTCTGCACAGCCCAACCTGGTACAACACTTCCAACTGTGCTGTGCCAGCACATCTGAGATTGGGCTCCCTGGAACAGCAAGGGTCTCTCAGGTAAAAATATAATTATCTGTGTTGACACATTGCACTTGGATTGCTGGGAACTGATCTCCCAGGTTTGGACTCAGCAGAGAATTGGTGGACTATTTGTTTGTTTTTTTTTTTTAATTGATTGTTTTTTTGTTGTTGGTTTATTTTAAATAAGAAAAGCCAACTTATCGGAATGTGCTTCTGGTCAGAAAAGGTCAGTTTGTTCTTACAGGGAAAGGTTTGCGCTTCAAAGTGGTTGGAATATGTAAGTAGTTCATCATTTTGTACAGGAATTTTTTTTATTCAATTAAAAATTCTAATGTCAACTTCTAAAACACTACTTCTAAAAGCTTATAAAGCCTCAAAACTAAAACAATTCTGTCCTGGTTTGAAGGACAGGTGTCTGCCGATAAAGGCAGAAGTTTTCCTTTGAAATAGAGACTTTAATTCCACTCCCCCCAAGTATTATAATCGTTTGAATCAAGGACTCTAAGGCAGAGATAAGGGGGTAGGAATAACAGCTCTTTTACTAATATATCTAACCGTACAAGCAGAAACAATAGCAGTTGTTAAAATTACCAACAAAACAGAACAGATAACTCAGTTCCAGTCCTTTCTCAAGCTGCAGGCACGCTCTCTCTGCGCTCGGTCCCGGTGCTGCAGACGGAACGAAGCCCCCCAGCTGCAGAGAGCAGGCAGCAGCGGAGGTGGGAGGGGGCGGCAGCGGCCACGCCGGTCTCGGGTGGGAGCGGCTGGAGCGGGCAGCTCCTTGCTCACCGTTTGTGCCCGGGGATTAGCTGTGCCCACAGAGGCAGGAGGCTGGAACGGGGCAGATGCAGGGCAGGTGATCGCAGAGGGTCTGGCTCTCCTGCGTTCGGCCACGTGGCTCCAGACGGGACGTCCTCCTCCAAGCTTGCCGGAAGCACGAGTGCCCCTCCTGAAGCCCAGCTCCCACCTACCGCTTTGAGTCGTCAAAGGTCCTGGGTGTAACCCGGCCAGCTCCATTGGCATGATAATGGGAAAAATTCTTTAAATTGACACAGTAATAGGAAAATACTCAACCCCCAACAAATGCAAAGTTAGAAATCAAGATTCTCTTGACCTCAACTTGGTTTTCCCTATCATATTACAGTTAGGGAGCAATTCCTGTGTGTTTCATGTTCTGGCCCAGCAAGAGGAGACTATTTGGACCTCTAAGAATTCTCATGCAGGAAAACTACTCCTTCCAGCCCACACCTGGGTGACGTATTAAACTATTCTGTTTTTCCTTTTTTTTCCTTAACATTTTAAGAGCCTCTGAGCTCTGGTCCTTTCAGAGAAGCCAGTTATGAGCAACAGAGTATGTACATGGCTGACCAAATATTATCTCATCCATGGGGACAAGCCAATTCTCCTCCATCATCAGCTCTGCCAGATGGCTCCTGTGCGCATCTCCAGGTTTTCCATCAACCAGTGTTAATGCCTCAGATGACACTGCTGTGGTAGCTCCTCTCTTCTTGTCTCAGCCTCCTTGGATATCAGTAATATCCCTACACAGCACTTGTATCATGTTTGGAAGAACAACTCAGCTGCCATGGCCATTGTCTTTGTCACTGGATTTGACTGGAGCTTAATGCTCCCCTCCACAGGCACAGCACATACAGCAAAACAGCAGCAAGCCCTGCCTTCCCACCACAGCCTCTGCTAACCCACAGGTTGATTAGACCAAAACTGGGTAAGATTTTATAGGGATTTTAACAGAGCACATAACAAGTTCCTTCTGCGTTCAATTTTGAAAAGATAAAAGGTCAGAAGCCAAGATTCTGATATTTTAAATGTGTTTTGGTGACTTTTCTTTGCCTCTGCTTTCCAGGCTTGTGGAATACACTAACTGCATTTCCCCAAGCATTTCTGTACTGCCACAAGGTATGTAAATCTACTGATATAAGGTACACAAAAGAAGAGCTGAAATTCCTCAGTGATACTGGGACACAGGCAGCTGGGGACTGGAGAAAAACAACAAATAGCCTGAACCTTTAAATTGTAAAAACTGGCAGGAGTGATCTCAAATCCAAACATATGACAGCACTGGGGAAAAAAAAAGCCTCAACCAAAATCCAAAAAAGTACAACACTCAATAGGCTTTTAAGGATTTTAGCAGTAGGGGATGATGTCAGCTCCAGGCATCACATCCTGAAGAAGCTGACCCTTGTCTGCACAGCAGATTTTGTTAGACCTAATGAAGCATGAGCTGACAGTGAAGATTTTTCTAGGCTTTGGGCATTCAAAACATGTCACCCTTGTGCGGATTCTTGTCTGCTAAGGGTAGGGCTTCTGCCACACTAGGAACATTGAAAGTGTCTTTCCTCATTTTTCTTAGGGAGAAAACCAGTATTTGAGCACATCAAAGATAACACGCCATTGCCTGACTACTTCCTGAGGCCATTCTGAGAGCCTCCACCCTCCCACACAATAGTTTATCTCTGAGGTTGTTCCTGCCCCTCCCTCTGTCTACATTTTCAGGTGTCCCATTAGGGATGCTTTGATACCCAAACCCAGTAGGAAAGCATCCAGGTCACTCAGCCTCCAGAGAAGCAGCAAGCCATGTGCAGCCTCAGAGCCCTGATCCAAGGCAACACGTCCTTGCCGCTGGAGAAGGAAGGCAGCTGTGTGCAGCCACGTGGAACTGCGCGGCCACCACGGCCCAGCCGAGGAGAACCAAACCTCACAGGCAGGAAAGGAACACCTCTGCGATCCCAAAGCACACAGTACTGGAAATACCCGCTGGTTCTGCAAGCACCTGAAAAGATGTGATTCTCCTGAACGTGCCAGCAAGTCCTTCCCTGTCGTCGCTAACTCCCGCATTCCCAGAATACAAGAGGACTTTATTCTCAAAAGGGTTTGTCCCTTGCTTCTCTTTCTCCTGCATAAAATGGGCAAAACTGCAGGAAGAGATGGGATGGAGTTGAGCTGCAGGCTGTGGCATGCACCTGCAGAAGCACATCAGAGCACAAAGAAGCACATGGCAGCACAGGGAGGCTTGTGTCCACCTGACCTTGGGGGGAGGAAGTGTCAAGCACAGAGTCCTGCAGAGAGGAGCTTGCTGGAAGCTGGCAGATGGGTGAACAGAGCGTCATCACCCCACAGAAGGACACTGACAGAGCGTGTTGCTGATGTGGTTGCCATAGGTCGCTTAGTGAGAATTACCATAGAAGGGAATACCGAGTCTTGAGGAAGTGTATAAAACCAGCTGGTTTCTTTGAATAAACGGCTCAGACTCACTGCTGGTCTGAGCCCATGCCTCAGTTGTTACAAATGGTGTTCTGCATTGGGACTTGACAGGCAACTTGTGGTTGCACTGATGGCAATGCTTGGCTGAATTTTAAAGGGGGCTGAAAGAAAGCCTGGGAGCTGAAACAAAGCTCATGGCACCAATTGACCTTTCCACAGGATGAAGGTTAGCAGCTGAGAACGATGGAGGATGATGTATTCCAGGAACAGAATGTCACAGAGACATTAGAAGAGATTTTGAAAAAGCACAACAGAAAAGTTGAATCTACATATTTGGACAGACTCTTCTTCTGGGCAAAGACTGTGATTCAATTTTAGATGATACCAATATTTTTGACACTGGGACATGGGATGCTTTTGAGGACGCGTTGTGGGACTGAGTTATGTGAGCTGATGCAGTGCTGACAAAGCTTTTGTGTCTGTAGCAGACTGTGTGCGAACCGCTCATGGTGCATGTGGCACCTGCAGACTGGACAAAGAATGATGCTTGTACCACTGCGGCAGCCATGCTGACCCCTTCTGTGCCACCAGTGAATGACCATAAGTCTGTCTGCCGTGGGAAGGGAACCAGAAGATGGCCCCTAGTTCCCTGACTCATTTGGAGGGGACCCAGACAGTATTGTAGAAGAGCTCACGCCACCCTGCGCCATCAGCTGGAGCTGTGGTGAGTGCTGAGCTGGGAGGACTCTTCATAGCAGCACATTCCCTCTCTGTCCGCCCTCAG
Source organism: Oenanthe melanoleuca (assembly GCF_029582105.1). Lineage (NCBI taxonomy): Eukaryota > Metazoa > Chordata > Aves > Passeriformes > Muscicapidae > Oenanthe > Oenanthe melanoleuca. The sequence continues at coordinate 204,096 of NC_079360.1, forward strand.
TGAGTTTAGCGGCGGTAGGAGGGGAGTGTGCAGAGCCATGGGGGCACGGTGCTGTAGCGGAGATGGCAAGTGCGCAGTGCTGAGCACATGGCGGCGAGCACACGGCAGGGCCACGCCAGCGAGCGCATAGCACAGCCAGGGACAGCAGTGAATGCTGTGCTGGTGACATAGCAGTTACAGCAGGACGTGTGCAGCTCTCTGCATGTGGGCAGTAAGAAGGTGATCCAAGGAGCCTGGTGGCACTGGCACAGGCAGCACTGTGTCCCTGTTACCTGTGCATGGCAGGATGTGCCTGGGAAGACACAGCCACCATCTTGTGCAGGGGCTGCTGCAAGCTTGGCATGTCATTCTTGCAGCTGGACCATTAAAAACTGTTTTTGTTACTCAGAATGTTGCTGCAATCCTGGACCCTATCTCAAAGATTGCTTTTTTACCACACCATCTTGTGACCCTCTGCATTGTTCTAATTGCTTTTTGTTATGGATGCTCCTGTGTGCAAGTCATATTTTGCTCTTGTTAAAAAGTAACTTTATGATTTCACTAAGCTGTAGACTTTGACATGACTTTTAATTAGATTTAAGATTAACTGTGTGATGCTAGTGTATTTCTGGACCCAGACAGCATGAAAACATAGTTTTTATAAAGAAATTTAGTTGTAAGATAATTATTTAATGATATGTACATGCATTCTTTTGGTTACATTAATAAAGGTTTGCTTGTAGGTATTTTGGAGAAACCCTCCCAGTCCAGGCTTGGGCCCTAGCAAAGCCTTGGCCCTGGCTGCTTAGGGAAGTATGCCATCAGACCCAAGTATTTCTGCACTGGAAGTGTAATCAAGTCATCTTGACTTGCTGATTTGGTCTTATAAAACTGGACCCCCTTTTGAGGTGAACTTGAAAACCTTGTCTGGGAAAGGTTTTTCAGGTCCTCACTGTGAAATGGGGCTCCCCAGTGATGGCAGACTCTGGGTTATGGTAAAGTATTTAGGCAGTTAAAGGTGCCTTGCTTATTTTTGCTCTGTAGTGATTGTTGTTTTATTAGATGCACTGTTTAACTGGGTTGAAATGTGTTCATGCAGGGATGGGATATATCCCTAATAAAAGCCTGACATGTTCTTAACTTTTAGAATCACATTCAGAATGACCTAATCCCTTTCAAACATTTTTGTGAATCACAAGCTCACTTAAGCTTAGCAAGAATCTTGAAAGTAGAAAATGGGAATGACCCTTTCCATTGATAACTGGGGGGGCAAAGATATGCTTGTATTTCCAGATTCCAGCCCACAATGGGTACCTGCAAGCGTGATCCAACCAGCCTTGGTTGCTCTGGCTTTATCATCAGCTTGTGGAGAAGCTGAGGGAACAAGACGAATGGAGCTTGTTTGGTTCAGGCTGTGGGTCAAACATATTCTAATGCTGGGAGTGTTTTGTTTCGTGATTCTTGTTTGTATAGAACAAAAAAGAGGGAATTGTGGGAAGAGATGGGATGGAGTTGAGCTGCAGGCTGTGGCATGCACCTGCAGAAGCACATCAGAGCACAAAGAAGCACATGGCAGCACAGGGAGGCTTGTGTCCACCTGACCTTGGGGGGAGGAAGTGTCAAGTACAGAGTCCTGCAGAGAGGAGCTTGCTGGAAGCTGGCAGATGGGTGAACAGAGCGTCATCACCCCACAGAAGGACACTGACAGAGCGTGTTGCTGATGTGGTTGCCATAGGTCGCTTAGTGAGAATTGCCATAGAAGGGAATACCGAGTCTTGAGGAAGTGTATAAAACCAGCTGGTTTCTTTGAATAAACGGCTCAGACTCCCTGCTGGTCTGAGCCCATGCCTCAGTTGTTATACATAACAACACTCTACCTTACAGGGCTTTGGAAAGCCTTAATTAGACAAACTGCTCTGAGATTTGTGTAAGAGAAGAATTAAATCAACATATTGTAAAGCCTGAGGTAGTGCACACACCTTTTTTTAGCGTACAGTCAGCCTCTTTGTGAATGTCTGCAAATACATTCTAACCTTCCTAACGATGCTCACCTCACTAGGGAAGAAGTCACTTGCACAAAAGCCAGATTTAGTTTTCTGTGTAACCTCCTCTTCACACCCACCATTGGCACTGCATGTGGAAAAAGCCATGTAGCTGTGTAATTACAGACTGCAGTGAGGTGGCCCTGCTCAGGTACTGCTCCCCAGGTGAGGGGGATATGTAGCATGTTTTGAGCCTGGTCCCAGGGGTTGAAAAAGGAGTCTGAGGGGAGAGTAGGCAATTTAATCTCCAAACGAGGAAAACCACATCCAGTGACCCCAGGGAAGAGTGGTACCTCTCTCCTTACACCTGAGCAGATCCCCTCATGTTCCACACACAGCCCAGAGCCTGATCCCAGCATCCAGGAACTGCCTACAGCAACTCCCTGCTTTGCAGGAATTGAAAGTAAGTTTCATATTCCAAAAACCTGGCAATCCCCCAGAACTCCATAACTTCCACATAATAAGAAATTGCAAGAGCTATAAGGGTCATTTGGACAGCAAAGACAACCTGAATACAGCAGTCACACTCCACCCCAAAATCAAGATGCAATTCCCATGCTATGTTGGTGCTCGCAGTGAGGGGCTTTTGGGATTAGCACCAGAGAGCAGAGTTTAGAACAGCAGGGTCCAAACCTCACCAGGATTTTCTTCTTTCCTGGAAACAGCCAATAGGCTGGGAGCTCCTGGCAGGTGCTGACATGTAAGAGTTGCCAGTGAGCTTTGCTATCACTGCTTTCCAACCGCTGCCATTTCCTGTTCATCCCACTGCATGTCAGAGACCAAGAATAAAAGCATTCCCTGTCATGACAACTGCCATGCTTACAATCCCTTAGCAGGAGGGAAAAGCCGAGGCACACACGGCTCAGATTCCCTTGCCTTTCCCTGCCTGTGCTCCAGCCAAGTGTCTAGGCCTGGCTTGTGCTCTTCTGGCTCATGCTATATCCTGCTTAGTTCAGATTAGCACGCAGGGCTGCCTACAAAGGTAATTTCCTGCAATGCATCCCACTTTTTAAGCAACACAAGCTCCCATGCAGCCAGGCAGTTCCACACAGGAACTTGCTGCCTTCAGCGAGAGCTAAAAGCACAAACTCCAGAGCTCTGCTGGTTAAGCACAGAGCTGACAACTCTTTTTCCTCCACAGCACGTCACTTTGCCGGTGGGTCCTCCAAAAAATTCCTCCTAATCCTTATTTTTCTGGTAATTTCTATCTTGACCTGAAACAGTCAAAATCAGAACTTCAGTTGAAGTCAGTGTCTAGGGACACTACACACAAGGATGTGTGCCAGGCACCCCCATCAAGGAAAAGGAATAGTTACAATAGCAAAAATGGTCCTGGATTGTGGCATCATCCCTTATGGACTGATTTCCCCCCATATAGCAACGAACCAAAAATGGTGGCACTTCTCTGACTGACAAAAATCAGATCCTGCAGACTAATCAGAACAAAGACTTAATTACTTAGTTCCCCTTTATGTGTGTTTACATAGATGGAAGGATGGTCCCCTAATCCTGTAATAACTTGATTCCTGCAGCCCCATCCTCGCTTCTAGGCAGTAAAATCTGTGCAACTTTCAGAAGCGCGCAGGAAAAACAGTTCAGTTCAGTTTGGATCTGAAGTTCCTGTAGGGAATCCAGTGGGGGCAAGCCAGGGCTCATCCCAACACCAATGACAGTAAGAAGCTCTTCCAGCTTCCGTTATGATACAATGCCATAAGCTGCTTGCGTGTGCACAGGAAGTTCCCTCTGCTCACATCTGTCTTCTATTGAAAACAATTAGGTCTCATTTATCCCAGAGCTCTAGAACTCACTGCAGATTAGAAATGGTAGTGGCACACCTGAAGAAGGCAGAGCAGAATTATTTGGGAGAGAAGATAATTGTATCTAAACTCACATGCCCCTGGTAAAAAGAATTTGATGACCACTGTTTTAACAATCCAAATCACTATGGATGACTGCTGTTCTCACGTTGCTGTCAGGAAGATCCTGTGAAAGCTCTGATTTGCAGTGGAATTGACAATTTACCTAATTTTGAAGAGACAGCATTAAAAATTCCCCCTAGCCCCTTATTCACGTCACCTCCCCTGTTCCCTCCGGCCTCCCAATTCAGTCTGTCTGTGAAACCACAAGAGAAGAATGAGAATAATTCTGAGACTATCTCCAAGTCTAAATCCAAGTTAAAGGCTTGATGGCATTATCCCTAAATAAAAGGAGTATGTGAGGGGTCACAATAGGTGATAATTAAGTTCCCTTCCAGCCAAAACCTTCTATGACTCTCCAAGAAAATCCACCATCTTCTGACAAGAGCCAGGACCAGATTTTTCAAAGTGCAACAATGCCTGGATCCAAGATCACCAGGGCAGCACACGTGAAGAACTATGAAATAATCTCTTCTGCTTGGGAGGTTCATCAGGCCATGCTGGCATTACCTGTAAGACACAGACCACAAGACTTGGAATGATGGGAACAAAACCAGAGCAGAAATGCTAAGAAAGGCTTTAGAGTTAACATTACTCTGCCAAGAAGGAAGAGGGGGAAAACCCCCCAAAATACTAATGGCACTTTAACCTGTCTTTTCAGCAGGGTATATTTGGAGATTTCCTTTGAACATGCTGGAAAGCTTGAGCAGCCCAGCCTGCTCAGCAAGGTGGGAATGGCAGGAGCTGCTGCAGGTCAGGATCAAGGTACCTGAGCAGAGCTGTGTGGGAGGCAAGGCCTGGAGTGGCAGGAGAGCAGCAGCTTCGGAGAGAACAGGAGCTGGCAGGGATTAGTTAAGGAAGCTCAAAGAGTATCTGTCTGTAGGAGGCCTGGCTCAATTCAACACCATTAACTTGCTGCTTTCTGAACACCACGAAGAGAACAGGAAACAAAAGCACATCTGCCCAGCATGGGCCCTTGTTGAGTGGTTGCTTAAATACTCCAGGCAGAACTATGAGCTAAGAAAGGCAAAGAGCCACTTCAGTGGCTCCAGGCTCACAGGGCTGCAAGCTTTTGCTTGAAGCCCAAGTTAAAATCAAGCAACTGGGATACAGCCTTGAAAGCACAAACAAATAAGCCTTCATTTTCTCTAAATCAGGAGTTAGAATTTAAAGGTGAGTCCATCAACTTTACATAAATCACGTTTATAATTAAAAACATATTTTTCTGCACTGCTTACAAACCTTTGGATGATTAATATCACTTTAATTCACACTAATTACGCTGATTGTGTACCTCAATAATTTTTCTTGCAGGAATGTTGGGATTAGCTCCAATAGAAGTGGAGGACCACAGCTTAAGGCCATGGGAAAACCCTTGCAATAGAGGCGAGTTAAAAACCACCCCCAGAATCCTCCAGTTCCAGTATGTTCATCATTGCCAGAAAGTTCTCTGTTTCCCTTATCATTGGTTTCTTTTTGCTGCAACCATTTTAATATTCCTAATTGCCTTTCTTTATTGGACCCCCCTCCCTAAACTCCACCCTAATTCCTCCCCTCCTCCTAGTTTATAAATACCCCTGCCATGCCCTAACACCTGCTTTTTGTCCATTTGCCCTTGTGCATGGAACAAGCCTCTCTGCACCATCTTTCCCAGTTCGTTCAGTACAAATTGTTAAACTTGCTGTTTGTTGTTTTCTAGTGTTATTTAGTTCCTAAACAATCGGGTCAGATTTTCTTTCTGCATAAAATTGCCAAGTTAAGAGAAGCCTCCAGCCCTAATAGCTGGGCTAGTGTCGGAGACTACACAGGGAGATAAAGCTATCCCAGGGGTCAGGGACCAAGAGGGAAAGTACCCCAAGAAACTGCTTGAGGCCCCAGTAGCACCTGAGTCTGTCACTGAGGTGGTTACACAAGTCCTGTCAGGTCCAATGCTCACACACAGCTCTTGCTAAGCCTGACTCTGTGCCTGGATAAGCTGAGGAGACTTCAGCTTGTTCACCTGGTCCTAGAGGACTTGAGCTGTGTTTTGCCTAGACCTTACCTGAGGCCTCAGCCTTGCCAGGGAACCAGATTTCGTAGGTTTAGCAGCAACTGCAGAGCTTCTGGGGGGGGGTCAGGCTTGTGTGCAGCAGAAGCCAGAAGTGCTTCAGAAGGGACATGCTTTATCTCCTCCTGTTTCATTTGTAGATGCTGGAAAAGTTCTCGGCCCTTTAGAAAATACACTACCACCAACTGAACAAGAATTATCTTCTCAGCTATTTGACTCCCATTCCCTGTCCCCCCCTCCCTCCCCCTCTCCAATTTGATTTGATTCAACATTATTTAAAAGAAAAAAGCAATGGTGCATTTCCATTGCTCCACCACTGCAGCCTGTGTGGTGTGAATGGATTCCCGGGTTACCTTTCCCAGGGAAGGCTGAAACGTCCTGACCCAGAAGCCTTCAGGTAGTAGACAAATACTAGCAATATGCAAGAAATACCTGCAGGATGACACAGTGACATGGAAGTTAGCTTGCTGCCTCATGCCCAGCAGCAAGTACTGTTCTTTCAATGCTTCCCAAATCAGGGTGTTTCTGGTCCATCTCTCCAGGGCTCCTGAAGGCTCTCCAGAAACAGCAGTGACATTTCCTTAGCTTTTTACCCCTTGTGGCAATGTAGGATGTAACCAGAAGTATGTATTCCATCACCATCTTCATAAGATGTTAAACCCAGTTGGCTGGGCAGTGTTCTTTATCACTTCCATGACACACCCCTGATAACTCCCTCTGGGGAATACATCTCTGCTAATCAGCCATCAAGGCCTTACTGAATGACTCATAAAATTACATCATCCCATTGTGAAATGCTCCGCCCAGGAGGAGGAACCAAGCATTCCTACCTGGATATAATCTGAGGTTTGGAACACCACAAGCAGCTTTACTACTGGATTCTCAGAGGAGAAGAGCTACATAGCCACCACTGGACCTTCAGAGGAAGACCCTTCTACAGGATCACTACTTCAACAGAAGCACATCTATCACCTCAAGAGGACTGCAGTCATCATTTAATCGGATTGCTGCCAACATCCTGACCAACAGGGTGTCAGGTTGTATCCCGACTCTGTCAGGTTAAGCCAGTGTTTCCTGCCTTTATTTTAATTTTTCTATTAAATTGTGGTTCTCACCTGGGATGTCCTGTTGGTTTGTTTTCAAGCTAGCACACACTCTCTCCTCTGGTTCAACACAGCAGTTATTTCATAATCTATGTGGCTCTAGAGGTGGCTATGTCAAGCTCCAAATAGGAGTCCCTGGCCAACAAAATACAGGGAACTGTGCTTCAGCCAGTGGCATACACACAACACATCTTGATGCTTCATGTACCAAAATAAGGCAAGAGATACCAGCCAAAGGTTTTTCTTCTTCAGTTAATGGGCAGGTGGCACAGGCTCACACAAGCATGTGACATTTTTGCAAGCCTGATTTATATGAATCAAGCCACCACTGAAAAGCGTGAAACTTATTCTAATACCTGTCTCACCACACCCTAAAAATACCAGAAGAAAACAGGCTGAGATAAAAGGTATTTGCTGCCAAACACAGGGAAATGCCTTCTGAAAGCCACAGTGTTTGCTTCCTCTAAGAAATTAACCATGAGTGCAAAAATTAAACATCCTGCAGATTTCAGATCTTTTTGATCTGAAAGATCACTTTCACAAAGTGTCTCATCTGCTTGGGTTTAGCACATCACCATGACAGGGCAGTTTGTGACCTGAGAGCTGCAGCCAGTAGAAAAAGCAGGTAATTGTTTATAAACCCTGGTCCTGTTAGCTGCTCCTGATCTGCTGCACTGTGAAGGTGCTCCAAAACTGGCATCAGCAGTAAATTTTTGAAAACCTGAACCCTGCCTGAACCCTGCCAGCTGTTGTGTAATAGCTGGGAGGACATTCCTGTGGACAGTGAGCAGAGCACTACATCATTTACTTTCTCCACAGGTTATCTTCACAACTTAAGGCATTCAGGGAAAGCTGGCACAGAGAGACTCGCATAGTCTCAGTTCCTGTCCTCAGATCAATGTATTTTAACTCACGGATTGGCACACACCTGAATGACTAGGAAACAGCTGCATGAGATAAGCTGGCCAAGGGATTCACATCAGTGAGCAGTTGCAGAGAAGAGCAGATTTATCCTTTGTATGTTTGCTTCCAATATAAGAATACACAAGACAGAGATAAGGTCAGAGCTCTCCTGTTTCATGTGAAAATCCAGAGTATGAGCAAGTTGCTATTCAACCTGCTCAGCTGCTGTACAACATCATGACCATCTCTTAGGTTAAAAGCATAAATAATTCTTAAAACTCGGACCAGTAGCATGACATTTACAGGGCTCCCTTCTCAAGCCTGTGCTCTTCAACATCCACATTAATGACTTGGGTGCAGGACTTGAAGGAATACTAAGTTTGCTGTCTGCACTAAACTGGGAGGAGCTGTGAGTCTCAGGGGCAGAAAGGGCCTGCAGAGAGACCTTGACAAATCAGAGAAATGGGCAATCACCAGTCATGGGAAATTCAACAAAGGAAAGTGCTGGATTCTGCACGTGGGGAGGGGCAACCGAGGCTGGAGAGCAGCTGCAGGAAGGGACTTGGGAGTCCTGGCAAGTTGAACATGAGTCAGGAGTGCCCTGGCAGCCAGGAGGGACTCCATGTCCTGGGGGCATCAGGTAAAGCATTCCTGGTCATGAAGGGGATTGTTCTCCTCTGCTTTGGGGCAGCCTCACCTCAAATGCTGGGGGCAGTTTTGGGCACTGCAATATAAAAAAGACATTAAGCCACTAGAGACCAGAGAAGGGCCATGAGAATGGTGAAGGGCCTTGAGGAGAAGCTCTATGAGGAGTGGCTGAGGGCACTTGGTCTATTCAACTGGAGGAGACTGAGATCAGACTTCACAGGGATCTTCGACATCCTCCTAAGGGACAGCAGAGGGGCAGGAACCAATCTCTTCACTCCAGGGACAGGACTCGAGGAAATGGCTGGAGCTGTGTCCAGGGAGGGTTAGGCTGGATATCAAGAAAAGGTTCTTCCCACAAAGAGTGGTTTGGCACTGAACAGGTTCCTCAGGAATTGGTCACGGCCCCAAGGTTTCCAGAATTCAACGAGTGTTTGGATGATGCTCTCAGGCATGGGGTGGGATTGTTGGGGTGTCCTGTGCAGGGATAGGAGATGGGCTTGATCTTCATGGGTCCTTCCCAACTTAGTATATTCTGTGATTCTAAAAGAATTCTGCTTGCTGTACTCTCAGGGCATTCATCCTTAGCAAAACTCACTTGAACTGATGCCAGGCATGGTACAAGGCACAGAGGTCCTGGGTGTGCAGAACTGTATCACACACCTGTTACCAGGAGGAGACAAAGAGGCTTCAGCCTAAAGTCTACATGCCTCATGGCTGAAGTGCGGTGGGTTTGCAGTACTTGCACTGGATCCACACCCGATACATCGTCATCTGTTTCCCACGGTTCACTTGCAATCGCCGATCAACCAGATTCTGGATTTTCTCCAGCCCAGCTGTGGTGAACAGATGATCTAATTCATCTGGAAGCAAAGAGAAGGAGACTGAGGAGACCATAGCTTTTTTTTTTCCTTTAACTGATACTCGCTCACACTGAGGGCTAAGCTAAGCTGAAAGATGCATTAGAGGAAACCCACGGCCTCACCCTGACAAGGGAAATGATCAAACAAGACTTAACTACTTTACTAGGGGAGTTTAACATCACAGTTTCTCAAGTATCCTTCTAGCAAAGAAGGAAACAATTATTTGGAGTATATATAGAACTACAGAGGCCTGACAAAGAAAACAGCAGCAGTTTCAAATATGAGTACTGCTTCTAGTAATCAATTAAGGAGCATCTTCTGGCAAGCTGGAACAGAGCCATTCCTTCCCCCTGTCCAGAGGAATTTCAGAGTCCTCAAGAGCAAAGAACAGGATCAGACCTATGCTTTTAAATAGTGTCAGTAAGATCTGTGCTGCCTAGGCTGGAGGGGAATGGGATTCATTAAGGTTAAATTTGGGGGAAAAAAACGCCTTAAATACACACCCTGTTGGGGCCCAATTAAAGCACTAAGTGCCCTCGAGGCTTCAACGATTCCATTGGCAGGTATTCCTGACCAAGCAAATTAAGTCTCACAGTGCCCCAGTCCTACTGAGCAGCAGAGCTTACTTCCAGAGCATGTGGTTTGTCTGGAGTTTCTGTAGGAAAAGCCTGACAGGTCTCAGCTTGTGCTCCTTTATCAGATGCTTCCTATTGTGAGGTGTTCACCAAACATGCATTAATTTTGTTGTGCGAAACAAGACTCGTGCAGTGGGGAACAGTTCAGTTGTGCCACTGCTCTAGAACTGATTGTGCACAGATGCCTGTAGTGGAGGGACTGGAGGCACAGCGGGTTATAAACTGGGAGAATAACTTTTGCTAACGCCACGCAGCAGCAGAACTGGAGGGGCTGCCTCAGTTCCATGCTGCACCACACCCTTCTGATTTCCATGAAAGCTGGAAAATTAAGGGAGGCTCTTCTAAGTGGCTTCCATCTCCCTCCATCCTCTGCAGCCAACATACAAGGAGAGCTCCTTCAATCCCACCCCTCCCAGGGTAGCAAACACACCAGTCTTCCTCTTAAAGGACTTTCCACTAAGGAATAGACCATGCCATGCTTGCACCAGGAGCTGACAAGCCCAGGTCACTGTTTAATAGGGAGATACTTAACATTTCACAGTGCTCCAAGAAAGAGGCTGGAAAGATCTAGTGGCCAATCTGGAGGGCACAGGGACAAGAAGTGACGAGAGTCAGAGCGATGTTTTTCGATGGTCAAAGGCACGTTTCTGGCCTCCTACCTTGTGTGAAGAAGTAAACTCTAGTGCCATCACCTCTCACATAGAAGTTATCAGACAGACATTGACCTAAAAGGAAGACAGATGCAGTTACCAGTGATCACTTAAAAACCCAACAATTGCCATCCAACAACAGGCCCTTCTCCAGCACACACTGTGCTTTGGGGAATTAATGAGCTGCCTCCAAACAGGGCAGACACAGCTCCAGAGAATCAGAATCTACTAGTGATGGGGCAAGAGTTCCCAGGGGAAAGGAAATACCTTTCTTAAACCGAAGTTGGGCGAGATCATAACGACCATAATCTCGTAACAAGATCATTCCCCCTGGTTTCAGAAGGCGACTCAGTCTGGTCACAATGCACTGCATCCTGAGAGAAAAACAAACCAGGAGCGCTCAACACTCTGAGAAATCATGCTTGTTTCCTTCCAAAAAGATGGAATAAAGCTCTACATGTTTCAACTTCATATAAAGAGCTACCCAAAGCCAGCTGCATTCTGAGCTCTTCCAGAGTCAGGCGGGTTGATTTTATTTGGCCTCTATTTTTTGACATTCCCCAATTTTGCTTTATTTCCTACAAGGATACCATCCTGCTACAGCAGGGATTAACTGTTCTCTCTTACTGATTACAAAAGGATCTCCACCGGTTTCTGTAACACAAGTAGCAAGCAAACGTGAAGACAAGTGCTGTGAAGTAAAACTAAAAGGAACAAAAAAAGAGAGTAGTGTAGGTTGTAACCATTATGACACTAACACCGCAGCACTTTTCTTACCTTTTTTCTGAACCTCAACCCTTCCTTCTTGCCACTTCCCATGTGAGAAATTCGACTACCCTGAGCCTGAAAATCCAGCAGAATACTTTCCAAAATGAGTGCTCAGTGTGGCTGGGGCTCAGAACAGTGAGCCCATCAACAATCATCTGCAGCCACTTAAAATCACCCTGTCCTCTGTCCTTGGTTATAACAGCAACAGCAAATACCTGCAAATTTAATTTTCTGAGGCTTTAGGGAAAACTGGACCACAAACAGAACAAACTTTAATTTTCCTTGATAGGAGATCATTAAAGAACTCCAGTTGTAGAAGAATTATCTTCTGCAATCAGAAGGAATTATTAAAACTTACTTCTCTGGGAGAATTGCTGAGAGGACAAAGATAAGAATAACAATGTCAAGACTCTCCTCTGGCATTGGGAAAGGGCTTTGGTCATTGCACAGGTCATGGACAAATGCAAAGCAGCGAGAAGTATCATATTCTGCATTGTTCTGTATTTGAGAGAGAGAAATTAAGAGCATTAGCAGCAGATCCTGATCTCAGTATCAGCTGGACTATTTGGATTATTAGTATTACATGGAGTATTTTAACTTTCACATTATCAAGAGGTGTGTTCAGAGACCTGTTTCAGCCTCACTGGACTTCTGTGACAGGTATGCTTCTTAGTCAGGCACAGCTGTTCTCAAAGGAATAGGTGTGAAATGTGAAAAAATACACACTGGAGATTTACAAAGAGCTTTGGTCTTGTTACAATCAGACAATCAGCACTGTAAAAAACTGCCAAACTGGATTCAGGGTTTATTGCAATTTTAAGGTCAGAGTTCCACTTACAGTGGTAAGAAGTGAAAGATTTATACAGATAAATTGGAAACCTTTACGTAAGTGAGAGTGCCAGGGCACCTCTCTGCATCACTGAAATCAATATTCAATTCACCTACAAGCAGATATTTCCTATACCCTAAAATTCAAACTTGGTTGTCTAAAGTTAAAAATTAAAAATCAGTCCTAAAAATCAGATTTAGACATCTTTTAGAAGTTGCATATTTTTCTAAAGCTGCTGCTACAGATTGCAGAAACCTCTACAAACAGTGCTGGTCACATCCAGAGGAGGAAATGGATGCTGACTCTGGTGCTTTGCTCTCCTCTCATCTCAGAAAGTGACTGATTGCATTTGATACTTCATATATTCTCAGTTCTGCCTTGACCTGAAATTTATTAGTGGTATTTGTCCTTTGACTAAATCCCAGCCTCCTGATCCATAAACATGATCCCTCCTCAGCTGCCTATGCAGAAGCAATCAGACCATGCTCCCAGAACTGTGGTGACACTAACACACATACAAACCAATACCAGCTTCAATTCCTGTAAAAAATAGCCATTGAATGTTTTCAAGGTTCAAGTTTGTTTTCAAGTTACTCAGCTAAAAGAACACTGTATTGAGAAAAGTACTGCCTATCACAGGGGAAGAAAATCTGGCTGACTTGTTTGTTGCAATGTGTGCTTTGCAAAATGTGACATTTTGAGAACTTTTACTTCCCTAATTTCTACAATCTTTGATGGCTCATGCTCCAGATTTCCCAGTGCAAGGGTCAGCACCAGGGCTGGCTAAAACCAGAAAGCTGCCAGCACAGACAGAGAGCCATTGGCAGCTGGGATAGATTTGTATTAATGGGCAACTGGCCCCAAATACTTCTCACATTTTCATAAGTCACCACTGAGATTACCTGGACAAGATCCACAGCTGTTGTAGAAAAATCACAGCAATAAACAAACAGGCCTGGGTCACTGCAATAAATCAAAGAAACTCTTCATTTATATCAAGGAATTAAGGAGTGTTTCAAACACACAAAGCCCAGAAATCCTGGGCTTTAGTTTCTGTGCAAAATCTGGTGGATTCCATTGTTCCTTTATACCCATTATTTTCATATGGAACGTACTGCTTCCTTTTCCTTCTAGATCTAAAACCAAAGGCTTCCAAGCTCAAAACACAATAACCTGAAGCTGCAGATGGCAAAGACACCATTTGCATTTAGCTTTTCTCTGAGATTGTCTAAATTAGGAACATATGGAACATTTTTCCAATTGTTTTTCAGAGGTGGTACCTCATGCAGGTCATGCAGCCTACTGAGAATTATTTCACAGAATCCCAGAATGGTTTGGGTTGGGAGGAACAATAAAGATCATCCAGTCCAACCCTGCCATGGGCAGGGATACCTTCCACTAGACCAAGGTGCTCCAAACGCTGTCCAACCTGGCCTTGAACACTTCCAGGAATGGGGCAGCCACAGCTTCTCTGGGGAACCCTTGCCAGGGCTTTCCCACCTTCACAGGGAACAATTCCTTTCCAATATCCCATTTATACCTGCCCTCTGGCAGCAGGAAGCCATTTCCTGTTGTCTTGTCACTACTTACTTGTTGGTTTGTAAAATTGGGAAGACTGTATTCCCAGCCCCACAGCCAACCTGTATAAACAGAGCAGATGTATACAGTGAAAATAATTCCTTCAGCACATCCATGCAGATAATTTTCAGTCATCTTTCTAAAGCCATGGAATGAAGAGCAACTCATGAGTAAAGCTGAGCATGGCAGTGACCATTCTTAGGTGTCCCTGCAAGATCCAAGCATGTTAAAAGGTCTAAGGAACAGAATTACATGCGTGGGAAACAACTAAGCAAGTTATTGTCAAAATCTTAATAATAAAATTATATATTGTTACTCTTTTGAAAGCTGTTTTTGCTGGAATCCCAAGCATAGCAACCAGTATGAGTCACTGAAGTACTGGCAAAGCCCATGGATGAGTTACATTGACTTCCATACAAAATCAGAGCTCCAGAGAAGTTAAGTTTGCTTTACTCTAATTACACCTTCTGCTTCTTCTCATTTGAAGAGATGATGGCTCACACATCTGGGTTTGGGGAATTGGCCTCTGAATGTTTAAAGAATCAGTAAAATTGAAACAGACTGAGCTGAAAAAAATACAGAGGGTTTGCAGTGGCAGATGTTAGTTAAAATGCTCAAGTGAGATAGGAAAGGCACGTTGAGAACACCAAAGTCTAAGGAAATCTTAAAAGTGTCAGATTAAATTCAAAAATCAGACAGTTCATACTAACTCTCTCTGGAAGGGCAGGACTTTCATATAATACTAAGAATTGAACAAATCCAGTAATATCTACAGTGAAGAACTAGAGGTGGCAGAGCAAAAGGTCACAACCAGCTGTCAGCAGTCCAACATTTTTAACTGCCAAAAACTTCTCTGGGACAAAGCCTGTATTATCACAAGGACCCTAAGGAACAAACCCAAGACCCTTGGCTTCATTGCTTTGTTTCATACTTCCCAAGGCAAACAGGAGTCAGCACAAACACGCAGAAGATAAAAGACAAGGTGTCCTAGGGTGACTATATGGTTCTTGTATCCCCAGTCGTCTGCTCTATTTATTCTGACTATTAAGATCTGCACCTTTAAGACTGGTTCTGAGAGTGAAGGGGGAAAGAAGCATGCAGTGTTTTCAGAAACTGCACTTGCTCCCCTCCCCACATTCCCTCTCACAGACTGTGCTGTCTGCAGCACAGACAGTGGAAGAGAGCTCTCCTTCACTTTTTAGTTAGTTTTTTTAGCTAGCTGAGGTAGAAAAGTTCCCTGGAGTGTAGCTTTTCTTTTTCTTGGATATGATCAGCACTGCTCTGGACTAAAAACCCAGAAAAACACCTGTGAGCTGACACGTGTGGCCCACCAGGGCCTGGGATGCAACATTTGCCAGTGTCAGAGGGACTGATAAGAGACTGAGTAAGCCGAGCTATACCCCATGACAAGAACTTTCTGAATTTGCCATCTTTTCAGAACAGCGAGAGGTTTTACTGATTAATATTATCCATTTTTTATGCTTGTGAATACTTTGCTTGTTAATAAACAAGTTTTTTTCCACTTTTCTCAGAGGAAATCTTTTCCTGAACCAGGAGGGGGTGGGGCCGCTTGAATCTGTGTCCTAGAGAGACCCCTTTGAAAGTTTTCTCCCAAATTTGCCCAGGACACCACGGAAAGCTTTATACGGAATAGAAGAATCAGCTTCTTCAAAAGATGACTTTTAAATGCTTGTTTGAACATCTGATAGCAATAGTTGACTTTTAAACTTGGAAGAACTTCTTTAGTCCTTGTGCTCTGCCAATTCAGAGTCTGAACCAAAAGAATCCCAACAGATTTAGTTCAGTTTTAAACTGCCCTCTGATTTTTGCATTTTACTGACTGAAGGCAATCATCTGCTCCCTTGCTGTTTGACAGTGATACACATTTTTATGTCCCAGTCACACTGACATAAGGAAAGCTTTGATGTGTGACTTTGATTTACAGCTCTTACCTCTAATATACGGTAAGATGCAGTTGATCCTGGGTAATCCCCATCACTCT
Organism: Oenanthe melanoleuca; assembly: GCF_029582105.1. Lineage (NCBI taxonomy): Eukaryota > Metazoa > Chordata > Aves > Passeriformes > Muscicapidae > Oenanthe > Oenanthe melanoleuca. The sequence continues at coordinate 220,056 of NC_079360.1, forward strand.
GATTCAGCTCACTGTCTTCCCGTGCAGTCAGTTTCTCTGTGTGGCTGCCAGGTGGGCTTTTTATCAGGTGTAACTGACTCTCTGTCCTGGTTTCCAAAGAGCAATGGACATTTCCACAGCTTCCCAACCCTTCATTGTTGGATTCTGCTGTGTTACTAAATCCATGCACAGAATCTCCATTTTGGCTTGAGTTCCTGTTAGGTGCCAGCTCAGGAAATTCAGTGAACAGCCAGTGCCTGTCCTTGAAGAAGCCATTTTCATGGATTTTATAGAAGTCATCCCAGTATTTCTTAGCATTCACCTCATATTCCTCTGTGAAAACAAGCAAAAACATTACCAAGCATCAAATCAGAAGGTCTCAGGATTTAATCAGTCCAGACAGTGAGAGATCACTGCAAATATCTAAGCACCAACCTGCTGTAATAAGTGAGATTATTGACTGAGAATCACCTTTATTTAAATTTGCAATCCCACATAAACACTCAGTCTACGTCCTTACAGTCACTTTGTTAGGACTTAAAAAGGGAAAAGAGAGAAAACTCTGTTTTCTGGTAGGATTTAAAGGAAGCTGGCAACAGAAAAAGTCTCTTTGAAGGAGACTGTAATGAAGTAATCTGGTTTTACTGCCATCTCTAACACTAACTTGTTCAGTTCACTGAACAATTAATTTGGAGCCTGGTGACATTAAGCACATCTCCTAAGGAATTTTGTGAGGGCTGCCTGAAGCTGAAAGCTCCTGTCCAACACACTGCTCCTATTTTCAGGTGGAGAAACAGAAAAATTAGTCAACTCTCCAGGTCAGGCAGGAAGCTCAGCTAGAATTTATGCAATCCTTCAGGTAACAGGACAGCATGCTTTCCACATTTTGCTGCATTCCAGTCCAGATAACTTTGCTTTCCATAGTTCTGTGTGTGTCAGAGCATCATACATTTATGAGCTAAATCAAGAGAGGGGAGTCAACAGTGACCACTGATTAAGGTGGAGAGCTAAAGTGGACAGGCTAAAGACAAAGAGAATTAATTTGAGCAGCAGCATTTTCACATCAAATAGGTCATCCAGGAGCAAGACGAGTATTACAGGGAGCTGAATAGCTCTTACAAAGCCATGACCAAGTGAAATTTGAGTCACCTGCAAACTTATTTCCACACACTTTCAAAGATTTCAAGTACAGTCTAGGGGAACTATTTCTAGGGGAGATCAAGCAACTGTGACTTCATCAATGTGGTAAGTCCTCTGTCCTGGGAATTACAATCTAATTATAGCATCCTATGCTTGGAATCACCTAGAGACATTAGCATCCACGGCCAGAAACCCCAATAGCATACCAATATCAAGTAATTCCCCAACCACGTTTGCATGGCAATAAGTGCATTACTGAATAACAATGATTGGAGGGCATTATTAGCTGAACTGATATTTGTTTATTAGTCTTCCTGAAGAACATAAAACTGTTTCAAAGTGAGACACTAAAGTGAACCTAGAACACCTGGAAAAATATGTAGCCTCAGCCAAATATAGACAAAAATGGCTTTAACAAAGAAGCACTAATCAGTCATACGTCTGTTTTTAGTAGGATCTATCCCTGCAGCACAAAGAGCTATATATAAAAATAATCTCTCTACCTCAACTACAAGGATTTTCTCCTTTTAAGAAGCCCAGTACTTAAACCTGAAACTAAAGGAAACTTGAATGTCTGATATTAGACACAAGCAGTACGTTTGTGCCATGATCTCACCGTAGGTCAGTCAACAGTGCCAGGACAGGTCACTATTGGCATGGAAGAAGTCAATGACTGCTGATGCTGGAAGAAGTGTTATTGATCCAAACCCTGCCACACTCTGTCCTGAACTGTCTTTCTCCCATGTACTAGCAGGAATATGCAAGGCTTCTGGGGCTGAAATGCTCTTTTACCTAACAAAAATACAAATTCTTGCTCATCTTCAAGAATCCCATGACTGCCTGACTGCAGTGGAATGCTTACCTGAGATGCTGGGACAAAATTCCAGCCCAGCCATTTTGGATAGCCCATATTTCTGCCACAGTACACTGAAACCTTTTGCTCTTCCTTTGTTATAGTTGTATGAAATTCTGTTGGATGCTTTTGAAGAAACTGTTATACTCCAAACCACATGTGGGGAAGCTTTATTTAAAGCTCATTTACCTTGGAGCCTGGTGTTTTCAAAGCACTGAATAAAGGATCAGTAACAATATAAATACAAAAAATCAAGGGCCAGCTGACAAAGATCATACAGGGAACAGATTTAAGCGAAAATATGATCATGTTAATTTTTCAGTAAGACTTCAAGCCAGAAAAGTTCACATCATACTTGTTTCAGGCCCTTTTTGGGGTATTAGCTCACAGTGCCTCACTGTGCAAGCCAGAATACTCCAGAGACTTTCCTGATAAGGACTGCTGAATTTCTGCTCACCTTTGTAAACACACCCCCAAAGCCAAGCCCATACTCACCCCTTCAATCTGCAAAAGAAGAGCAAATAAAAGTAACTGTGCACCACAACCGGAAGAGAATCAGGGACCTCCTGACTTGGAAGGGGGCTAATTATGGAGCCTCAAAAGGAAATCAAGCAACTTGGACGTCTTTCTCTTTCTTTTCCCAGCCAGAAGACATCTTCCATACTCACAGAGCTTCCCTTCTTCTTCAGAACAAATACTGACATCCCCAAGAAGTCCACAGAATAATACAGCCATAATGACCAATAATCTGCCTTTGTTCTCCTCCTTAGATCATCTTGATTCTCAAGCTACCAGACCCTTCAGGCACATCTGCCTGGGTTGCTTTCTCTACTTTCCAGCCATCCCATTGTCTCTACATGCTTCCCAGTGAATAGCAACCATCAACATTTGACTGGGCTCCATTGTTCAGTCTGGGAAATACATCATAGAGCTCTGACAAACTGCTCCAACAGCAAATTGCTCCACATTTTCCTAGTTGTATATAGGTTCTCAAAGCATGAGAGACAGCATCCTTTAATGCTAACCAGATTTTGAAATGAACTCAACACAATGGGCATCACAATGAAAAACTGCTGGATACTTCTAGCAGTCCAAGAAATTAGGAGGGTTACTCTTTGGTGTAATTAAATTTGCTATTGTGAACACAACTGGAAGCTATATGGAAGTGTCTCAATAGTTCCAGTAGTGCTCAGCATCGTCTTATGGGTGACACATTTGATTTAATTTGAACAAAAGGAGCACATCCACCCTAGAGCTCGTCAGGCTATAACAAGACCATCATCACACAAAATAACCATTTCAGCATCATTTGAGGGACTGGACCAAGTCCTACCAAGTGTGGAGGAAATGCATTATTAACAATCTCAGAATGGGCTCCAACCGTGACTTAACCGCAGAATTGAGCACCTTGAGCTTGATTCAGAGACAAAGCTCTGTATTTTGGATTGACAAATATCCTTTATATCAAATAAAATAAAAACTTTGTTTATCCTCAGATGACAGCAAAGGGATTCCAATCAAGATAAAATATCTTTTCTTTCTCTGATGATATTGTTCTCATGCAGTTTGTTCACTCTGTAGAGACAGATATGGACAGTACTTTATCAGACCCTTTAAAGAGAAAATCAGCTTGGATCAGGGCTCTCTCCACAGCAAGCCAGCAAAGAGACTGGCTACTAGCAATTAAGTTTTAAAGAGCAAAAATAAGCAGTGGCAACAACTCTACACTCAAAGAGGTTTGTTGACAATGAACACTAGCAAGTATTTAACTTACACAACCCGACAAAGAAGCTCAACCCAATCTGACTCCTCCCAACCAGGAGTTGTCACTACTGAGGGTGGAAGAGTGACAGAGAAGTAAATTAAAAGCAGAAAGGTTCCTAATCCTCAATGTCTCATTATCAAACACGTGTTAATGCCTTCTGAGTGACTGGGAGAGGGGAAAGGGTGGAATTGATGGTGTTCTGATGTGGCCCTGGCCAGACTGTTCCATTCCTGGCACATGAGGACACTGTCCAAAAGTACCTTGTTTATGTTGTGGCAATAGCTGTGAGCTGTTCTCTTCAACTTTACTCCTGGCACTGGCTTCCTGCTCTTCTGACCATTCCACATTATCCCTGTTGTGAAAAATAAGATGAACTAGAGCTAAGCATGGTAGGACAAAGACAGAGGGAAAGAGAAAGGTCTGGAGAGCTCTCCAAATAGACAGGGGTGCAGGTGTGATCCCCAATTCCAGCCCAGCACCAGCACGACGGCCTAGTCAGCACATGCAGCCCCTAGGCCTGAAGGAACTAATATAACTGCAAACAAAAGGAATCCTAAATCTGTCCCATTTTGGATGCTCAATCAAATTTAAAGGGAATCGATCCTTACTAAAACCATGAGGGCACTCAGCACAAAACTACATTGTCTTTCTCAAGTTAAAACAAGAAAGGCAGTTGGGTTACTTGGAAGGTAACTGTTAAAACTAAATCAAATTATGAGAAAAATATGCAGGAAGCTTTAAAGTATTAAGAAATATTAATAACTTCAAATCACACACACAGGTATGCAGTCATTAAAGTTATTAACTTGGCCTTTTTTCATTAAAACAAGTAAATGAAAAGCAGAAGACAAGGCCCAAGAACCAGTTCGTGTCTCAGAAGGAATTAGTCTTTTGATTTTAACTCACAAAACAAAGGCTTAAATGTTAAGTTTGTGACAAAACAGATTACTAAGAATTTCTACATGAAAACTAAGGATATGTTTTCGTAACATACCTGTTGTATAGAATAGTCCCAGAAGGAATGACAGGCTGACACATATATATATTACTCAATTACAAATAAAACACACCTGATTCTTAACAAGGTATAGCAGTCAGAGACCAAAAGTGGATCTATTTACCTCAAAAATGCAAACCACATTTAGTTCCCAGCAAATTAAGAGAATTTGATGTTTAACTTAAAACAACTTCTGCGTCCAAATAAAGAGCTCCTGTTCCAAGCACGCACCTGGCACACCTTCACCTCACTGAAGGACTGGCACGTTACGAATTTCTGACAGCAGGTAATTTACCTTTATTAACCACAGCAATAAAACAATTGCTACAACTACAGGAGCCTGAGAAATGCTACTACTTCAGGACGGGTGGGAACTGCTCAGAACTCCCTGTCGATCAGTCCTGAAGGTTCAGGTTATCCTGGGGATCAATGCCAAAGGTTCAGGAGCCCTCAGATCAGTTCCGAAGGCTCCGGACGCCCGGGGAGCGGCACTCCCGAGCAGCGGTCGCATAGGGCACTGCCCTGGCCGGGGATAGCAGTGCCCGCCCGGCCTGCAGCCGCTCTCTGGCCGCCAGCCCTACATCCACCGCTCCCTCAGCCCACCCTGCGCCCTGATGGCGTCTCTCGAGGCGCATTCGGAGAGGAGAGCGGCCACCGCGGTCAGGTTGGGGGTGGCCCATGACACAGCGCTTGGCCACACACACTGCAAATCGGAGAGGCGACAGCGAGCCCGCCCCGGCCACCCCCACCCCACCGCCAGGCGCGCGGCGGCACCACCACAGGGCAACACAACCCCGGGCGGCTCGCGGGGGTCTGGAGCGGGCAGCGGCGGCAGCCCTCACACACCAGGCGTTGTGCTGGAAAAGCCGGGCTGGGTCGGTGAGCAGCCGCCGCCCGAAAGGCCGCCGCTCCCGCGCCTCGCTGGGCGCCGCCATGACGGGCCAGGCAGCACCGGAAGCGGAAGCGGCCCCGCGCAGCCCTACCCGAAGGAGGACTGAGGGCGGCGGTCACGTGGCAGGGGCGGTCAGCTGGGGCGCTGCCCCAGGAAAGTGTTGGGAAAGGGGCCCGAAAGGGCCTTTAGTGGAGTCCATCCTGCATTTCAAGGATTCCCGGAATGGGACAGGCTGGAAGGGACCACGGGGATTCATCTGGTCCAGCCTTCCTGCTCAAGCCTTCCTGCTCCAGCAGGGTCATTCCACAGTACACGGCACAGAGTCCCAGAATGATTTGGGTGGGAAAGGACCCCAAAGACCATCCTGTTCCAGGCCCTGCCATGGCAGGGACACCTTCCACTAGCCCAGGTTACTCCAAGCCTCGTCCAGCCTCGCTTTGGACGCTTTCAGGGATCCAGATGAAACAGGGGATTTAAGGGTTACATAGAATGAAGAGTATAACATATATAGTACCAGTCACTGTGTGCTTATAAGGAAAGGAATGCACGATGTATAATATATAGTATCAGTCACTGTGTGCTTAAATAGGGAAAGGAATGCACGATAAGAGACCCCTGAAGTATAGAAAAGTGTCCCTCTCCATAAAAGTGCAAAGTCTGCGACCAAGAGACTACAAGCACATGCGTGGAAAGACAAGGTGAAAAGTTCAACGAGTGAGGAAGACTTTTACTTCATCGTTTTCTGCCCACAGACTCGTTTGAAGACCACTGACTCAATAAACTACGCAGCCGCAATGAATATGCAGCTAATTTCCATACGAAGCGGGGAAACAGGCGGGGCAGATAATCAATATGTATAGGCAATTTAGAATATGCATGTACTTCCTAGATAAATAGAAGGTTAGAAGCATGTAAGGTACGCAGGATTTGGGAGGATGCTCTCCCCCTGCGTCCAGCGCTGAATAAAATACGTACCTACTCCACAACTTTACGGGTTGTGAAGTCTATTTTCTGCGCTTCACAGAGACAGCCACAGCTGCTTTGGGCAACCTGTGCCAGGGCCTCCCATCTTCATGGGGAGGAATTCCTTCTCAATATCCCATCTAACCCTCTCTTTCAAACCTAACCCATTCCCCTTTGACCTCTTACAACGAGGCTTAATGGTTCAGGTTCAAAGGATTTGAACGGATTGTCCAGGACTGCCTCCAGACAGTTCTGGAGTATCTCCAGCAATGAAAACTCTACACTTCTGGGCAATCTCTTCCAAGTACTTAGTCACTGCACAGTGAAAAAGTCTAGTGTTCAGGTGGAACTTCCTGGGCATCAGTTTGTGCCTGTTGCCTCTTGTCCTATTGCTCAGCACCACCAATCAGAGTCCAGTTTCATCTTCTCAGCACCATTTTAAATACTTATTTGTTTGGTCTTCTGGGAAGAGGGAGGGAAGATGAAGGAGGAAGGAGAGAAGTTGAGGAGGCCACCAGGATGATCAGAAGGATAGAACACCTCTTGTACAAGGAAAGGCTGAGAGAATTGGGATTGTTCAGCCCGGAGATGAGAAGCTCTGGGGTGACCTAATTGTGGCCCTTTCCAGTACCTGAGGGTAGTCTGCAAAAAAGATGGAGAGACTATTTACAAGGGCCTAGAGTGACAGGACAAGGGGGAATGGCTTCCCACTGACAGAGAGCAGGGTTAGATGGGCTATTGTAAGAAATTTTTCCCTGTGAGGGTGGGGAGGCCCTGGCACAGGGTGCCCAGAACAGCTGTGGCTGCCCCTGGATCCCTCAAGTGTCCAAGGCCAGGCTGGATGGGACTTGGAGCACCCTGGGACAGTGGATGGTGCCCCTGCCCATGGCAGGGGTGAGACTGGATGGTCTTTAAAGGCCCCTACAAACCATTCTGGGGTTCTGTAATTTTGTTCACAGCATGCAAAGGGAGGCACAGGGTGCCCATTTCTTTCCAAATTCTGTGGCCTTCTTTCTGCAACACTTGAGGGAGTCTCCATCCATCCATCCATCCATCCATCCATCAATACATCCATCCATCCATCCATCCCACACTGGCTGGTGCGGTCCCTAAGCTCCCTGGGTGGCAACCAGAGGACAAAAGAGGGCGACATTGGCTTGTGAAACAGCCCAGCCCACTCAGCACGAGCCACTGCACCCTCAGCTTTGGAGGAATCTGGTACCTGAGGAGTTTAAACTGCACAGAGGTGACATGCCCGTGGTGGCACTTCCTGCAGTGCCTTTGCAGAAAAGATGGCAGCTGTGCAGATGCTTCTGGATGTGCAACCAGATATAAAGCTTTTCTGGAAATCTCATCTTGGGGCCTCTCTGTTTTGTGTATGTTGTTATATAAGGCACAAATACCCCAGTAGAGAGGGGAACTTCCCTCTCTATCCCACAGAGGCAACTTATCTGATAATCTGAAATGATTCTCCCGGGGCAGAGTTGCCAACTCCACCCATTTCCCAAATACTTTGAGATGGAGGATTCCTCTGGTAATTGAAGCTGACCGAGTAATTTTTCCTACGGTCTGAAGAGGAGGAGAGTGATCAGGGCTGTTACTGAGCCTTGTCTTGCTTTCACAGTGCTCAAAGGGAGCAGAGATCCCACTAGCCTTGAGAAGATCTGGACAAGTTATGCTATGGGGATCCATCCCCATTTTTCGCAGTGCTGTTTAGGTATCTAGGGAGGACAATTCCCTGCAGTTTATCATTAGCCAGAAAAGGTAAGGTTGACTCTTTCTGTGTCCCATCTGGTAGGAGAAGAGCTTGGTCTCTGCTCTTGTATCCAGAAACATCTGCAACAAACTGGAGAAAGGGAAAAAGTGAGACTCTAGACTAAATGCAGGGGCAGAAATCCCCATCATAGCATGATGCCTCTGTGGCACCTGGAGATACAAAAATAAGGTATTAGACTCTGCTGAGACAGGGGAGGGTGATTTTACTGCTGGGGGAGCCATCAGTCCCTCACCACCAGAGACTTGCTTCCATGTTTATCCCATGTGGGTGGGAACCACTGCAGTATTCTAAGGGAATCAACTGCCTCATGTTAACATCACATCCTTGTCATCTGACAAGCACCAGTACAGGCATGCAGAAGGCTTTCAACTAATCTGTTAGTTTCCAAAGACTTCTAGGTTTCCTCCAAGGTAAAAGACTTTAGATACCTAGCCTTAACTTCCTCTGTCCTAAGGCTTCCAGCTTTCTTTGCTGATGAGATGAACCCTTCTGGCAGTGGAGCCCAGGATGGAGTTGAGGTCCTGGGTGTCATTTTTGTGCCCTAGGGAAGTGCCCAGGCAGTGTTTGAGTGGAGCAGGGAGTGTTGCCAGCAGCTGGGACAAGCTCTCCAGGGAGATTTCAGACTTTGGGAGTGACAGCAAAAGGGCAGCTGGAGAGACTCCATCCACAGAATCCAGACTTGACACCTCCCATGGCTTGGGGGTCAAGTGAGTCTCCTTTGTGACCAGGTCAAAGTCCAGATTATCCACAATGGTTGTGCCTTCTGTAACAAGAAAGTGTTAGAAAGCTCCCCTGACTTCTGCCAGTCAGCACAGAGAGACTTGCCAAAAGGAGGCAATTAATAATAATAATACTAATAAAAAAAAAATAATTACTCCTTTGCCTTTCACCTACTCCTTCCATCTCAGGATCTGAAAAAAATGTAGCCACAATACTGCAATGAAACTCACTCCCTCCCTCCCAGCAGGGTTGGATGCTGAGGCTAAGGAGGATTAAATTACCTTTCTATGGCTGCTCATCACCCATCACCTCCTTCAATGCTCCACCAAGCATACAGACACAGCCCCTTCTCCTGTGCCCCACTGCGGGGTGGCACTGCTGAGACACACAGAGTTCACACTGTGCCTCTCTTACATGTAAAACAAAGCAAAAATTCAACCCAAGATTAAGGGGAGTGCAGAAATAGAATTTAAGCTGTGCTGAGTGCATGGCATGTCCCACGCCAGAGTGACCCAAAGAGAGTTGCAGAGACCCAGCAGCCTCCCTGTGCTCCTGTCGCTGGGCTGCTGAAGGAGAAGCCAGGTAGGAGCAGAGAGTGTGTCCTGGGCTTCCTGCAGCTCCTCGCTGGCTAAGGGCATAACTGGAATCTGCATTATGGATGTTACCATGTCCACAGGGCTATGAGGGAAGGTGGAGTTATTCAGTGGGGAGATATCATAGAGTCATGGAATTGTTGGGGTTGGAAGGGATCTTAAAGACCATCTCATTTGACTCTCTGCCATGAGCAGGGACATATTTCACTAGACCAGGTTGCTCCAAGCCCTGCCCAACCTGGCCTCAAACCCTTCCAGAGATGGGGCAGCCACAGCTGTTCTGGGCACCCTGTGTCAGGGCCTCTCCACCTTCACAGGGAAGAATTTCTTCCCAATATCCCATTTAACCCTGATCTCTGTCAGTGGGAAGCCATTCCCCCTTGTCCCCTGACTTCAAGCCTTTGTAAAAAAGTCTCTCTCCATCTTTCCTGTCAGCTCCTTCAGGTACTGCAAAGCCACAATTAAGTCACTCTGAAGCTTTGTTTCTCTGGGCTGAACAATCCCAATTCTCTCAGCAAGTACGTTTGAAGAAGGGAAGCCCAAAATACAACAACCTAAATTATTCTGTGATTTTGTGCTGAAGGAAATGAAGCATTTTGGCTTTTTAATTCCAGCTCTTTATTTTCTTCTTTTCCAAATCTCAAGTTTTCTGACTGGACCAGATGCTCCAGATCCTGGACTATCCCAAAATGCCAATGTACTCACCATCCACAGCCATATCCTTCAGTACCTCCTGGAGATTCCATTCTGGAAAGTGGATTTCCATTGAGAGTGTTGGCACTTCACTGACCTGCTTCCCTACAATGAGTGGGGAAATGCGTTTCATTTCAGAAAATTCCTTAGAGACCTAGAAAACCCCATTTTGGGTTGTGAATCAGACAAAATGCACTTTTTGTCACCTTTGGCTGCATTGGAAGTGCTTTGCTTACTTTTGGGGTGTATTAACAGAAAAGTTTACAAAAGGAGTTGATGGGGTCCAAAGAAAGAGAGCACTTCAGCACTTCCAGGATTTAAGGTAGTAGCCAAAAGAATCTTAGCCTTAAATACTGCTGTAGGAGCTGTGTCAGGGGATGGGGGGATGGGTTTCAGGGTGTCCCCACTCCCTGCAAACCCCCATGGGGTAAATATACCTGTCCAATGTGGGAGATAACTCAGCAGCCCAGGAGGTGGAAAGCTTGGGCCGAGCACGTACAGACACCACCATCTAGTGGTGCCGGGCTCCAACAGCCTCCATGCAGCCCGGAACGGGCACGTTCCGCAGCGCCGGAGCTTCTACAGCTCCTAAATGGCTTCTGCCAGGGAGCTGCGAGAAACCACGAAGTCCACGCCTTGCCCCAGGAGGGACCTCCGGCTCCTCCCTCTCCTCTACTCCGGCGGGCACAGCAATACTGCCTTGATTTGGGGGTGAAAAGCCACGCCAGATTCCCAACAGCTGCTCCTTGCGCTCATGGTCTTGATCCGGCAAATAGCCATGCCCCCTGGCATCAAGGGGCAGTGAACTGGGATAAACTGGGGTCTTGCCTCAGCTCCGTGGGAAATGGAAGTCTCCTGCCTGGCATATGTGGAATCGTTGGGGTTTCTCCAGTGGAAGCAGCCCCAGGCATTCTGGGCGTGGGGGCTCATCCTGCTTCTTCATGTTGCACCCAAGTGCTGCCTTTGCCTTTGTATTTCCCTGAGACCACCGGCAGACAAAATGCTCCTCCTGAGGCCAAACCAAGCTGGGCTACCTCAACTCAAGCCTAGATCCCAACTGGGTGCTGGAATCATCCTCTGAGCCCCTGCATGGCACAGCTGGGGACACAAAACACTACCCAAGGTGCCTTTATACAGTGTGGGTTGGGAGCACTTGGTACCCCGGGGTGTGCTTGGGGTGTCAGAGACCCAAGCAAGCAGGATGTGGCATGCTGGGGTTCACTTGCAAGGGAGCGAGGTGCTGCAAGTACCATAGTCTGTAGCAGGCTTTGGCCCACCCTGTGCCCCCCCCCAACTCGTTATTGACTCTGAGGAGGGAACCAGTAACAGAGCAGAGACTGCCGTGGGGGGCCAACAGCCCTGCTTGCCCTGGTTCTGCCATCCCTCAGCCCATCTAATCTCAAACCAGCTCCCCTAGTTGTGCTGGGGTGTCAGGGGCTGCCCTGAGGGCAGAAACCTAGGCACAGGCTGGCAACAACTCTGATAGTAGTTTGAGTGTGGTGGGGGTTTTTTTTGTTTTTTTTTTTTTTCCTTTTGTTTTGTTTTCTTACTATTTTTATTTTTTTTAATGTGAATCACTGACACTCTGGTGCTCCCCATCAATCCCCGGCCCTCCTCCAGGGCTCAGCCCCAGATCCCAGCACCAATCACTGTCCCTGCTCCCACACTGCTGGGACAGGCCAGCCAGGGATCAGGGACATAGGGCCATCACCAGCTCAGCCAACACGCTGCTGGGCCATTGAGGCCAACCCCACGCTGGGAACAAGGTCACTGCTGCTTTTTGGGGCAACTGAGGAGAATTATGCCATTGTGTTCTGGCAGGGCAAGGATCAGGCAGCAGCACTGTTACAGCCCAGCAATGCCCCTGGGACAACTCTTTGTATTCCTCTAGGAGTGACACACAGCCCCAGGCAGCAGGACATAGCCTGAGCCCTGCCTGCTCTTCTGGAACCCTGAGCCACACGGAAGTCCAGGGTTGCTGCAGTTACACAGTCCAAAAAACATAGAAAGGGGAGAGAGGTGGCCAGGCTCAAGGGATATCAGGTATCATGACCATCCTAAAGCAGCTGCTTGCACATCCATGTGAGCTGTGGCATGAGGACAGTGGAGACAGACAGGAGGAGCTCAGCACCATCCCAGGGGCTGAGCCAGGCTGCAGTTGGTACCAGCACAGCTGATGCTACACGGAGTTGGCAGGTGATATAGACTGAATGAAGTGGAGGGAGTGAGGGAGGGCACTGTTTTGTGGGACACAGCTTTTTACCACCCTGGGTCACAGAAGCACCAGTGACATACAACTGCAAGAAGAAAGGACCTGCTGGGCTGCTCAAGCAGTGTCCTGAATCCCCAAAGCCAGTGATGGCTCCTGTCTGGCAGCTGTCCTGTCCCAAAGAAGGTCCCTCTGCCCAGAGGAACTGAGACCAGTGCAGAAGGGGACTCCAAGTGGGCAGAGCTTCACCAGCACAGGTGGTGGAGGAGAGCACAGCTCAGCATGTGGTTCAAGCAGCTGCTCCTGAATGGCCTTGGCCCGATGAGCACCGAAGAGTTCACAGACTGACAGAGATCATCCCACTTCTCTGTGTTCAGTGTATGGAGGGGCTGCTGGCTTTGCGAGCAACCCGCTGAGGTAAAGACCAAAGTTTGCTATGGAAAGCACATCCCTGCAGTTACAGTGGGGTGACAGACAAGAGGGGTTGGAGGCAGTCAGGGATTTGTTAAATTACATGCAGTCATTCACACAGGCAGACACAAACAAGCTCTTCTGTAAACTGGATTCCAGGACATCCCACGGATCCTCAGCTGATCCCTTGGCCAGTGCTGGATGTGGCATCCTTACATGTTCCCACGGTATGTGATGTTGGTGAAGGTAGATGTGGCCTCTTTATATAAAGGGTTATGGGTCTGGAGGAAGAAGGAGGATGAAAAAGAGCATCATCACTTTGTGCTTGGCATCAGCATTTTTTCTACTTAACATCTGGGGTAACTGAGGCACTGTCTCAGCATGGAGTGGTGGATCTCTGTCTCCACCCAAGGCTTTGGATGAGCAGTTTAATGGCTCCCTATAAGGTTTCAGGGGGAAAATAAGGAAAAGCTGCTTTGGAGCAATGGAAAAGCAGCAGGAGCTCAGGAAGAGAGGGACTTCTTGAAAAGCTCCCCATCCCATCCCATGCCATCCCATCCCGTCCCGTCCCGTCCCCTCCCCTCCCATCCCATGCCACCCCACACCATCCCTTCACTTTGTGGGGGGGTTAGGAGATAGAAAAGAGGTAGGGGAGAGATACCAGTGCTGTCCCAGCCCCCTCCCTTGTGCTCTGGGTTCCTCAGTGCTTTCCAGCATCCCGTGACAGGAAGGACCTTCTGCCTCACTCATGGGATGGAAACACTGATGTGAGCAGTGAGTAAGGGGGTCATGCTGTTGACAAGTGCTTTGGATATGCTGGAGGTGGGAAAATCCTCTAGGACATCTCCTGTAACCTGTGCACAGCCCCTGGGACCACAGTGGGCTCAGGGAAGGGCTGTCTTGGCTGGCAGTGTCACCTTGAGTCCTGCCTAGGACACTGTCCCAGGCTTTAGAGAGGAATGGGACAAGCTGGTCCTTAAGGACTCTTTCATGGGACCACAGATAGCAGCTGGGCTCTCATGCTGGGAGCACTGGGATCTGGATCCCTCAAGCCAGGGGCTGTGGAGTTTTGGGACTCCTGCTTAGCATACAATCTAATGCCCCTCACCGTGTCCCACTTGGCCCTGGCCTTCTCCTCCTCGAAACGGGCGAACTCACGGCGGTCGTGGATGGTGATGAGGAGCTTCCAGATGAGCAGGGCAGCGAGGCCGATGAGCAGGATGGCACCTGTCACTGAGAGCAGGACTACCAGGACATCTGGCCCCTTTGGACAGTCTGAAACAGAGAGGAGGGCAGGGCTGCGGGGAGAGCCTCAGCATCCCCAGGGCAACTTAAAGCAGCTCTGGGGCTACCTGGCCATGGGTACATGGAGCTCCTTTAGTATCAGGAGGGCATCTTTCTCCTCTGCCACAAGCAGGAGCCTCCATCCTGAGCATAGCAGGCTCTGGAAGGAGGATCCTGTCCATGGGGCACCTGTGCCAAAATACTTGAGCACCTGTATGTAGGGTGGGGGTCTGAACTCATGCCTGGAGCCAGATCAGGGGCACCACAAGTCTATGATACCAGAGACCAAATCCTTGTGCTTGTGAATGTTTGCCCCAGCCAACAGCCCACTGACACTCCAGCCTGGCCTCTGGCTGTGTGTCAACACTGAGTTGCCAAATGGGGGCAGTGAGATCCAGTGTGAGCCTCTGCAGCTCCTGCTTCCCCTGCACACTGCCCAGGGCCATGTGGCCACCCCAGCCCATGTCTGCCTCTCCTCTCCTGTCTGGCTGTGGGGCTGGGGAGTTCGGGCTGTACCCTGCCCATGGCAGACAGCTGCAGTGAGAGCTGGTGGCTGGCTTCATGGCCTTAATTCTGAAGGATCTGCAGCCACATAGCCCCAGGCTCAGCTGAGGTCAGTGGAAACCCTGGGGCTGCTGATGGGAGCCTTTTCTTATCTGCTTCCCAAGAAAAAACACCCCCATAAAGTCAGACACAGGATCAGGGCAGTGGGAAGGTTCACTCCCCATCCTTGGCCTCAGTGAGGGAATAACTAGGGGAAATAACCTAGGAAATGTGATATCTGAGAGGCAGGAAATCATGGCCCCAGTGGCACTGAGCAGGGAACAAAGAAGTTCTTTAATCCCTCTCAGCCCCCAGCCATGCTGGCCCGTGAGCCTGGCTGGAGTGGGAGGTACAAAGGGCACTCAACATCCCTCTGTTCCACAGAGAAACCCAGCACAGTGCATTCTGCAGCCCCCAGCCTCAGCGTGGCAGCTGGGTCTTACCAGGCTCCTCGATGACGTAGAGGATGGACTTGCCACTGGAGTCCTCGTAATACTGAAACCTCATCACACAGTCATTCTCGTCCTTATAGGTGCAGTTCATGGCATCCTTGCCCCTGTCACCTGCCAGAGGGACAGGCTCAGGACCCCCATGCCAAGGGGTGCACACACAGAGGAAAAGCGTGTGGCATACACAGCCCCCTGGATTTCCACGTATTAGGGCAGGGGTTGGGTCTCGTCTTACTCAGTTCCTGCACGGTCTCAATCTCATCACGGCACATGCGGCTGCAGGACTGCTGCTCCACTAGCTTTCCCCGCTCAAACTTCTTGCACTCCACGCAATCTCTGTGGAAGAGGGAGGTACTATAAGCTTCTCCATGTTCTCCTCGGGGAACTGTCACACTTTTCAGTCTCAGATTGTGGAAATCACAGCAGTCCCAACCCTACTGAGCTGCAGATAGTGAGAGTTCCTACCACCAGTACTGCCAGCTCCATGATGGGATATGACCCTTCCCAGCTCTCTTCCAGCTCCCCAGTGGAATATGACCTATCCCAACTCTCTGCTAGCCCACAGCGTGGTATGACCTGTCCCAGACCTCTGCTCTCTCTCACTTTTTGATGGTGCAAGCATCTGGGCAGGTGGGGCACTTCTCGCAGGTATCTCCGTAGGAGCTGGGCTGGGTGCACTCGCAGCGGCCGCACACGCAGGAGCCGTGGCCGCTGCACACCAGCCCATTGCTGGACATGCAGGTGTCGGTGCGCGTGGTGCAGTTGCAGTAGTCTCCTGTCCAGTCTGAGTTGCACAGACAGTCCCCACAGCTGCACTGTCCGTGACCTGGGGACAACCAAAAGGCATCAGAATTCTAAGTGTCTCCACAGAGCCTGTTAGCAATTCCCTATATGGATGCCGACGACCCAGAGTGGCAGCTCACCCTCTGTGGGCATGGCAAGGCAGACCAGCCACCTGGGACAACTCCTTTGCACTGTCCTTGGGGTGGGACACAGACCAGCTCACACCAACCCCAGACCTTCAGCATGTCCCCAACACTCCTCTTATCCCACCCGAGCAAGAACAAACTCCCACATTTTAGGCTGAGCTGCCCCAACTCCAGCAGCAGCAACTGGAGATGCTCCATCAGACCTGTCTCTGAGCAAGTCAGTTTCTGCCTGTGGCTTTGAATTTAAGATTGAGTCAGGACATCTAGTCAAAGCCCCCATGTCTCACTCTTTCTCAGATCTGGACCAGACAGGGAAAGCTGACTGCTGGGAAAAGCCCAACACATGCTCACCGAGACTGGTTTAATCAGACAGACGGAAAGGCATGCTCAAATCCTGCCAAACCCTGGAGCTATTTGGATTTTAGTTTGATTCCAGCTCAAAGATGAGACACAGTAAGTGACAGCAATACTGTGGAGCTCCACGTGCTGACCTGTCCTAAGCCCTGAGCACAGTGGCACATGCTGGGAATGCTGCTCCAGGTGGGGGATCAGCTGGGCACCACCCTGTCTATGCCCTTGGAGGCACCGGCATGTGAAATAAATGTGTAACCCCATTAATGAGGAACTAGGGTTGAGTCACAGGAAAATACTGCCACGCTGGGTGACAAGGCACGGAAACAGACTGGTAGGCTGGGGAGAAGTGGATCAACAGGGTCAGAAAGTTCAGGTTAATTAACAGCCCACCCTGGCCAGGGGCAGCTCTTCATCATTGCCCTTCACCCATCCTGGGGACCTGCAGCCCTTGTTCAAACAGGAACAGGCGCCCTGACGACACTGACTACTCAGGGTAGGGGAAACCCAGTGTTTCCACCTCCATTATCATCAGGCTGTTAAGATAAAAGATCAATCTGAGCAGCACAGAGGCAGTGTGAGCCATGAAGTTGGCCTGAGGGGCAGGTGGGGTCCCAAAAACTCAATCTGGGGACATCAAAGAGCAAGAATCAAGTGTCATCTGGTCCCAGGTTTCACCTCACCCAGGCTGGGCTCCAGCAGAATGGAATCAGCTTTGGCCATGGATGTTTTACTGGGGATTTTGGGTATTTCAGCAGGAAAGTGGTGGCTTTTTTTGGCACTCTGCTAGCAGCCACCTATCCTGGGCTTACAGAGGGAAGCTGGGATTATGAATGGGGGTGGTTACCCCTTGAATCAGTTTTGGAGTGCTCTGCTCCTGGAGATGATGTGCCACAGTTTCATGCTCTGTTCCTAGGCACTGTCACCTCTTTCACGTCTCTTAAATATAGGAGATGGGCGGAGCACTGTGATTCACTCAGATCTTCAGTATTTACTGAAGGTGTGGGTGGAAGGAACCTTAAATGAAGGTCCCTGGTGGGTAAGGGAACGCAGCATATCAGGACATTTGGAACTGCTGTTGGGATGGGGATTCTGGAGGAAGGCTTCTTCTGGGAAGGAGACCCAGAGAACCCAAAGACCTGGTCCTCTCTTCTCAGTAGTAAGAGCAGTGGGACTGGAAAGGGGGAGTCTGGGAGCATGTGGAAGAGATAGTTATTCCAGCAGAGGATAAAACCCAGCTCTCCCTACTCCTCCCCCTCTACCCTGGGTTTCCTCCTGCAGAGCACTACTCCTGATGTGTTTGAGCTGTGGTTCAAGCAAGGTCCCTGCCCTGTGCACCCCAGAGCTGCATTGCTTGGTCCCCACCAGACCTCCTTTTTAACTTCTAGTCCATCCCCATTCCCAGCTCTCAGGCACAGGAGATGGTATCAGTGGCCAAAAAGGGAGTAATTCCCCTGGCATCACTTCAAACCAGGGCTGGTCCAGGGAGATCCACAGCTGAACAAGCCAGAGGTGGGGACAACTCAAGGGACAAGCCCCAAATTGACCGGTGTCTCCCTGGCCCATGATCTCAGTCAGCCTAAACATCCCCAAGCTGCCTCCCTGCCAAGCCCAGAACTCACCTGAGCACATCTGGCCCTTGAAGCGAACACAGGAAAAGTCGTCGCACTCACAGTACTTGCCCGTCACCTTCCCAAAGTCGCTGCTGTGGCACACGCACTGCCCGCAGATGCACTCGCCACGCTGGCTGCACAGGGGCTGGCCTGGCTGGGGGCTGCAGTTGTCCTGCTGTGAGGGGTTGTACTCCTCCTCCGAGCACTCGCAGTGTGAGCCCAGGCGCCCGGGGTTGCAGCGGCACACGCCGCACTCCAGCGTGCCATTGCCGTGGCTGCAGGACAGGCTGTTGGCCTCGGCGTGGCTCTCACAGGAGCACTCGCAGTTGAAGTTCACCACCACTGTCAGGCTGTCCTTGAAGCCCACAGGTTTGATGGTGAAGGATTTCTGCTGCTCCTGGGGGCAGCCCCGCACTTTGGCTTCGATGCTGAAGCTCACCTGGAGGGCAAAGGTGTGTGTCTGGATGTCAGTATGTCCAGATGTCCAGTCCATGCCCCAGCTTAAGGAGCTCAGAAATGGGACCCAGCACGTCTCTTTGGGCTCATCAAAGCTTATCAAAGCTATCCCAGCACAATGTGGGCCAGAGAATGTGCCTGCCACAGTAATCAGGCAAATTTTAGATTCAGTATTAGGAAAAGTTTCTTCACTGAGAGGTTTGTCAGGCACTGGCACAGGCCACCCAGGGAAGAAGTAGAATCACTGTCCCTGGAAGTGTTCAAAAAACATGTAGGTATGGTGCTTAGGGCTTAGTGGTGGACCTGTCAGAGATCAGTTAGTGGTTAGACTTGATTGTCTTAGTGGGCTTTTTCAACCCAAATGATTCCAGATTACCATGCCCTGTGGGCAGCAGCCCAGGCTGAGCTAGGGAGATCACAAGAATCTGCATGCAGCAGATTCGAAAAATCATTTTCCTCCTTGCACCCACCCTGCTGAACCTCTCTCTCTCTCTAGTTCTGAGATTCCATGGTCCGTGCCACCTGGAAGGTTGTGGGACAAGCAGATGGTGTTGGTGCAGAGCAACAGGTGACCTGGCAGAGCTGCTACGTAGAGGGGAGAAAAGCCAAGCCTATAAGCAGGATCCTCACCGTGTCCCCAATCTTGAGCCCCATGCAAGACTTGAGCCCAGGGATGACCTCATCGTTGAGGCAGGTGGCATTGAAGGCCAGGGACAGCTCTTCAGGGAGGTCACGCACCTCCAGCTCTACTTTGGAGCGGATTTTCTAGGGGAGGAGAGAGGACTGATGAAGATTCAGCACAGTCTGGGCAGGGCTCAACCCTGGGAGGGTCCTCCCCTGCCCCCAACATCACAGTGACGCACATGAGAAAGAAGACAAGTGCCCCAAGTCTTTCTCAAGACTCAGCTGTGTCATTCTCTACAGGGAAAAGTCTTCAAGGCAGGAAGGGACAGGTGGTGAACACAGTGACCTCCCACACAGGAAGTGCCTGCATACATGGGTGCAGGCAGATGCCACAGCTGGTACAAGGAGGATGCTTGGGGCTGGGGGAGCTGACAAATCTGTGTGGGTTGCTGGCAGTGGGAAGCAGTGGCTGTTTTGTTAGGGAGATGGTCTGTGTGGCAGAGCCATCACACTGCACACTCACCCCATAGGAGTCCAGTATGAGCTGCAGGACATTACTGGAGTCTCTGGACAACGTGCCCACGGTTGTGCCTGGGATCAGCTCACTGTAGTTCTGAAGGAATATCGTAAACAGGGTCTGTTTGTGATGGGTAAATGTGCCACGGCTGGGCCAAACCCCATCCAGGCACATGGGAGCTTTGACAGGACAGGAGACCACCAAGCCATGTCCAGCCACCCATGGCCCACCAGCCCCCCAGGAAGGTGGCTTTGCAAAGCAGCTTGTACCTGGTAGAGTCCAACAACCGTATCTGTCACAGCAAAGATCAAGTTGATGTTCTTCTGTGAGAGTTTCTCAGTCATCAGGCCCAGAGAGGGATAGTCCTGGGGAAGAGGAGAGGTATAGCCTAGGAACATGTACACCGCCCACTTGGTCCCCATCGTGTTCTCCAGCCGTGGCTGAAACACTTTTCCCATCCCTCAGGGCTCCACAACCCGATGCCTGGGTCAGGCTTTACCAGTGTGGTGGTGGCAGAGTAGAAATTATCCTTGTCGATGTGGCACTGGGCATCATTGGGCTGCACGATGCCAGCCAGCCGCCCGTCCAATGCAATATGGGTTTTCGCATCCGTGGTGAAGACGAGCAGGTGGGAAGCATCATTCCTCCAGCCAATTTTTTCCTGCAATTTAAGGCAGCTCTCAGTCATGTGTCAGCACATGCTGAGGGCAGTCCCATATGCCAGCACCCCACCTGCTGCCTTTGTGCCAGGGTGTCACGGCTTTGCCTTAGAGACCAACCTTTGCACAGGGAACCAAGGCAATTGCTCTCCCAGGGAAATGCAGTGGGAGTGTGGTGTCTGGAAGGTGGGCATGGGCTACTTGTAGATGAAAGATGAGTTTTAATTGGTTAGAGTGTTAATCAACCTGGCTAATGACTCAGGGATGCAACACCTCCAGCAAAAGCAAGGTGAAGACACAGGAAGTGTTGTCCCTTCTGGACTAGTCACTGCAGGGCTGACATGGGATTGTTGCCGAGTATCTGCTCCGCTTCTCTCCCCTATCATGATCCTGTGAGAGTCCTGCTCTTCCCTTGGCTATTGGGCTAGAAATATCTCACTTGAATGTTCACCCTCTCAGGAATCAGGAATCACACAACAACTCAACAAGACTTATAATCATGTCCTGGAGGGGTTGGCTGGTCCCACCTGGCCCAGCCTGGTCACCCTGTCCTGACCCCAGCCAGACCTTTCCTGCCCCTTACATCGCATACGGTGGCCTGGATGATGGCATCGAAGCCGCCCTCGGGTGCATCGCGGTTCCGGGAGACGCTCTGCTTCCGCACCTCTTCGTTGAAGCGAGTCACCTCATCCGTGAGTGACAGGACGTGTTTGTACCCAAACATGGGCAGGCAGGTTTCCCCAATCCTGCAGGAGGAGAGCACTCAGGGCACAGGGCTCACCGGGCTCTTCCAGCTCCCATCCCTGCCCTACAGCCATCCCACATCCCACAGTCCTGCGCAGATGTGCTGGAGGGCCCCAACCCCCCAAGAGCCTGAGGCTGATGAAGGATCTTTCAAATAAAATTAATGTTCTAGGGATGCTGGGCTCAGGTCAGCTCCCAGCCTCAGTCCCAGCCTCAACACTTCTTTTGAAAAAATGATGCAATTTTTTTCCCTTAAGAGCTTTCCAGTGATAACAATATTTCTAGTTTAGACCTGCTCCTCCTCCCTGTGCCAGCAGAATACAGATTGCACCCAGGTTTAAACTGTGTCCAGAATTAGGCACCCACTTTCTCCACTCCACTCCTTTCCTCCCAGGCTCAGCTTTACTCCTGAATTCTCTACCTACCCCCCACCTAGTAGCACAAGGGAACAGGGAATGGGGGATGAATTCAGTTCCTAACACCTCTGCCATTCCTACCTCCTCACACTCTTTCCCTGCTCCAGTCTGTTGTCCTTCCCATGGGAGACAACCTTTCAAGAACCTCTCAAACACAGGTCCTTTCTATGGGCTGCAGTTCTTCACCAACTGATGTGGATTTTCAGCCACACTGTGGTGGTGTCCCATCACCTTCTGGCCCTTACAGGACTCCCCCAACCTGGACTTACTCATAGCAAGGGTTCTTGACGGCTTCTGGAGGAGATATGTACATATAGGGGGAAATGGGTTTATCCACAAAGGCCCCAAAGCCGATGCGTAGGTTGCTGGTGAGCTTACGCATCTCACTGGCCAGTTTTGTGCCCAGGTTCTGGATGTTCCTCAGATCATCTTTCATTGAGTTGGACAGGTCCATCAGGTAGTAGATGTCCACAGGGTAATCTTCCACTTGACGCACTTGGACATGAAACACTTGGGAGTCATCTGCAAAGTGACAGGGCAGTGGAGTGAGAGCTCGTCTCCTGGAAGAGGGAGGGGGGCTCAGCACAGGACTGGGGGAAGGGGTCAACAGGAACCGAAGGGGATACTTAAAGCTTCTAGGAGGAGAACATCACTCTTAGACAGAGGGGCAAAGCCCTTAGTTAGGTGCTTGCACAGGAGATGTGATGTGTACCCCTTGGAAGTGTCCAAGACAGGCTGGATTCAACTTGGAGCAACTTGATCGAGTAGAAAGTGTCCCTGCCCATGGCAGGGAATGGAACAGCATCGTCTTCAAGGTCCCTTCCAACCCCAAAACCACTCTGGAATTCTGTGGCACATGGGGGTTATGGCTCCTGCTCTCCTAACCTCTCAGTGCCAGGATCTTCCTGTCCAGGGCTGACCTTCCAAGATATCCTACAGGAACAGCGGGATGAAGTGAGGGAAACTCTCTGTGTGTGGGCAGTAGGTCTTAAAGGGATCATAAGACAGGCTGCAGGGCTGCTGCGGACTTCCCTGAGCGTCCAAGGACTCTGATTATTTTCTGTGCCCTTCCCCATCCCCGTTCCTTTCCTCTCCTCTTGGCTTTCCCAGCCCCTTCTGAGAAAACTTTGGTGAAACATTTTCCATTGAAACAAAAATCTCCTTAGAAAGAACTTTCTAGTTTTGATGACTTTCGCACTTAAAAATACAACAACTGAAACCACTTGGGGTTGACCTTTTCTTTCTGCCTTTTTAAGAGACACAGGTCCTTTCTTCTGATCTTTGAAATGGCTTCTTTGAAACATAAACCAGGGCACAACTGTAGCCTTGTTCAAACACCTCAAATGTTGAGAAAAAAAGGCCTTAACTGAGCTTAAATTATTATTGTTTTCACATTTCCATCTAAATCTGCACACCATGTTTTTTCAGGATGAAAGAAGTTTCAGAATTTATGACAGCCTGAAAAGCTTCCTCTCCAGCTGTGCTGGGACCCCACTACGGAGCTGGGGGTCCGATTTTTGTTCTTAGAGAGCAGCTATTTGTCCTCACTGAACTGAAACCATGAGGATTCTCAGCTTGTGCGACACAAGCTGTGACTTGTCCTCCTTGTATCCTTTGTGATTTGGTCTTGCTTCATGAGTCGAGGTAGATGACTTACGCCAAACCTTCTTGGTTCGGCAGAGATGGTATCGAGCTGGGGTCTCTCCTCTTTATTCCAAGGAACAGGGATTTACAGCACACTCACCTGCCTCCTGACAACCACCTTTAGACCTAAAGAGAACAAGGGCCACTTAGTAGCTCCATGTCCCCATTGTGTGGAGATTCCTCTGCCTGCTGTCCTTCCAATGGGGCAGGACTCCTCCTGGCCATGCCCAGGGATGTGCACAGAGGCCACGTGCCTGATAGCTTTTCCTCCTGCCTGGCATCCTTGAAACTACTGGATGCTGGCAAAGGACCAGAGCAGTTAATTGGCTCCAGTCTGCCTGGCTGAGCAGAGCCTGGGAAATTACAGGGATCTGGTGGCAGCCCAACCTTGCCAGCTGCTCCGCAGCTTATTAGATATGAGCTGATTTTCCACCCGGGCATTCTGAGCACAGCAGCAGTGCCTCAGGTCTGAATGGCTTTATATGCATTGTTGAAGTTGCATCCTATCCTGCCCTCAAATACCTCAGGATTGAGGCAAGAGAATGAACACAGTGATCAGACAGCTCAGCTGCACACCAGACATGTTTTGGAGGATTCTGTGCTGCCACCAGCCTGGCCTTGACCTTGAAGGACATGAGACTACCTTGGCCAGTGAGGCAGAGTAATGGCTCACTCAGTGCTGGAGCCCTTCGAGTTATTCCCACTCCATCCCCCACTTCTGGAGCAGTCTGGGGGCTCGTACCTGACCGCAGGTTCAGCTGTATTCTCTGCGGGCTCATCTGGGTGGTGGTGGAGCCCCCCGAGCCCTTGTTGCTGAGGGGCCGGTCCTCCAGGATGGTGACACTGCTTCTGGGGGACTCAATGTGGTCCTGTGTGCAGCCGTTGTGCAGGAGGTTGGCATGTAGGTCACAGCGAGGGGTCGACTGTGCCCAGACCTGCGGGGGAGGGACACGGTCAGGAGACTCCCAGGACTATGCTGGGAGAAGGAGAAAGGCCCTCACCTTTTCCCTGGAGAGCCCCTGCTTTATCACACCTAACTCCAGACCAGGATCAAAGGCTTCCTGGAGCACACGGTCTCTGCTGTGTTCAGACGAGCAGCCCATCAGCCCTTGCCAAGAAATGATGAATAACGCATCCCTGCCAACCTCCTCCTGACTCCTGGCAGCTGGAGCCTTAGGTTTGGGTTTTGGCAGAGCTAAAAGGAAATCCTGTCTCTCTGGGATGGCTGGAGGAGGGCGCAGCAGGATGTGAACATGGCAAGCTGGGTGGAGGCAGTGTGGGACTTTTAAAATTATTAATTACTTTGACAAAAGACAAATCACCTTTCCCCCCCATTTTTCCAACATGGGCCCTTAGAAATCCTGCCATGAGCAAGGAGTGTGTCCAGTTGGTGAGCTCACTGCATAGAGCAGTGCTCAGTTCCTGTCTGGAAGTGGATCAGACATATCTCCAGCTCTCCAGCTTCCTAATGGACGGAGCCAACCGGAGAAAGGAGCACCAAAAAAGGAGTGAAAGAGTGCAAAGGCACTGGGGCAGCAGGAAAAGCCTTGAAGAGCCTGTCAGGGGCAGGAAGTAGAAAGTGTGGAGTCATGGTGTGGTCCAGCCATGTCCCTCCTTTCCTAGAAATCTCCTGGCTCCTCATCCTTATCACAGAACATTCAGAAGGGCTCCTATTCCTTTGGTTGCTTATGAAGACAAATATGGGAAGAATTTCTCTCCCAGCCCAACACTGCTGTGATCTGCTGCCTCATGTTCCTGCTCAGGCAACACCCGCCTTCCCCTCCAAAGGGATTCTTTATCTCCTTCCCTCAGCCCAAATCTTTCCACATTGGAGTTCTCCAACAGAGGACCACCACAGCCTCTTCCTGCAGCAAAGGGAAGTGGCAGAGGTCCTGGTAGGGCTGGTTTAGTGGCCTCCCTGCTCCTGGGATGCTGGAATCCAGTGCTGAGCCTTCCAGTGCTGGAGAGGTTTCCATGCAGGATATCAACTGCCCTGGGTTCAGGCTGGTTGAACCCAGGGATGGATTTGTATGTTTTATGCAAACGAGTAGAAAGACACAAATGGTGTCAGGAGGCCCTGGCTGGCCCAGGGCCCTCTGGAAACAGTGACCAAGCGATAGCCAAAAAATACATCAGCAGGCGTGTTCCTACCCTGCCCCTGCCTGGACAGTGTGCTGACAGAGAGGAGGACGAGTCATCCCTCCAGTTTAGCTCTCTCACACCCACCCACCCACCCACAAGCTCACTCCACAGGGATCCCTGCTGTGGGACAGGGTGGTAGGTTCATTCCAGATCTCATCAATCATCATGTAAATTCCTGTCCCAGTCAGGGAAATCACTGGAAAAATATGTGGGTGAAAAGCATGCTGGGCAGGTGGGTTTTAACCATGGTGCTCAGCACCTTATGGGATTAGCAGCATCATTCCTGCT
Source organism: Oenanthe melanoleuca (assembly GCF_029582105.1). Taxonomy (NCBI): domain Eukaryota; kingdom Metazoa; phylum Chordata; class Aves; order Passeriformes; family Muscicapidae; genus Oenanthe; species Oenanthe melanoleuca. Next base: position 245,707 of record NC_079360.1, read on the forward strand.
GTGAGATTTCCATGGAGAAACTGTTTAACCACAGGGCTGCATCCTTCCCCTTTCTTTGGAGCCCTAAATATAGTGACTGATTCAAGACTTACAGGAGTGCCCCCAACAACAAAAACTACTGCAAAAGTGGGACATTTGGCTACAAGGCCCTGGCAGCACCCAGTCTGTTTTTGACCCCAGGCTCTGCCACTTTGCTGACTCAACACCTGGGGCACAGCCCTAGTTAGGAGTGACCCAGAGGCAGCCCAGGCTTGCTGGTGACAAATCACAGGGATTTCACCATAAGAAACTATTCCCTGTCAGCACAGACCTGATGAGATCAGCTTCCTACAAGGAGATGTGGGCAGACATGTGCCCCCTCTCTATCCCAGCCATCCCACAGCCCTTCCCAGAGAAGGGAAGCTCTTCTTGTCCTCTCTCCTACTGCAGAGTGGACATCTGCTCACGCTCCCTTCAGAATGGGAAACCTGATTATTTTATGCCAATTGCTGCCTCCAGAGCTGATCAGTGAGGGCAGAGTCAGGCAGGGCTCTGGCAGAGCCAGTTCTATCCCTGAGCTCCAAGGGTGGGAGTCTGCAGGAACTTGCATATTCCTCAGGGCATCTCTGTTTTCATCTTGGACACAACCACATGCAGCATCAGCTTCTCTGCAGGAGAGCTCTTGGGAGTGCTCAGAGAACAGATACCTCCACAAATTAAGATAAAACCTTCCAGCAGCTATGCTAAAATCCAAATCCGGTCCAGTCTGCCCTTCAAGAGACCTAGAGTGGGTGACATTTTGGGTGGATGATACCCTGAAGGATCTGTCACAATAATCTCCAGAAGGATTTTAGAGACACATTTCAGTGTTAAGAATGGCTGGCTTTTTACAAAAAAAGCAGATGAGAACATCCATTTACTGGTAAGAGTGGCCAAAGTTTCTGAAAAATAAATAAAACCCAACTCTGCTCTGCATCAATACCCGGGGGGGTCAGTGATCACAAGAAACCACAATGAAATCCTTCTCCAATCCAAAACCAGGACAGAGCAGGAATAACTCATCACCCCAGGCTCCTTGGGAAAGCAGTGTGAGTGGAAAAGGGCTGTAGTGAGAGCAGAAGGAGCACAAATATGAGGGCTGTTCCTTTAAAAACAGGAGGGGTGCAGTATCAGAGACCTCTCCCACCCCAGGGAAATTAAACAAACCCACAGAAAAAATCCTCATTTGCTAAATTGAGACAATGTGATCCAGATGTTGGAGGCAGAGTTGCTGAGCAGAGTGCACAGCCTGGCTCTCCAGGGGCTGGGTCTGACAGCAGGACGGCTCCCTCGCTCTTGTCGTGTCTGCCAGGGAGCAACAGCTTGGAGCAGCACTGGAAATATTTCCTTTTTTGGAAACCTTTGCTGATCTAGAGGAAAAAAAAGCACATCACAGCTCCCACTGCACTGTCAAGCCACCAGTGCAGCCCAGGATCAGCGGCTGGGAAGGAGGAGCCGAGCCCTACCACCATTCCCCCTCGGTGCGGGGATGGAGAGGGAAGCCAGGCCCCTTATCAAGCTGCTTCTTTCAGCCACTCCTTGCAGGAGATAAGATGGGCACAAACATCTTTATTCACACTACATGCCAAGAGTCAGATCTGACGGCACAGCAAGCCAGAAGCCTCCCCTCTGGATATGCATTGATCCCAAAGCATTAGACCATTGCTGGCATGATCCAGCAGCGTTTTCCAGTTGGATCACTTTTCCCAGGTCTTTTCCAAGTCCCAGTGGGAACTATGGGCACAGTTACAGCTGACAGAAGTGGGTCTTCAAGAACAGAGAAGAAGAAAGCAAGGAAAGCCTTGAAGGAGGTTTTATCACCTCTCTCCAGTCCCACCACCTTCCTTGGCTCTGCCCTGGGGCTCCTCTGCCATCCCCTTACGAAACTCCATCCTCTTACCCAATGGTTTAACTACCAGGGCAGCATTTTTGGAGCAGAAGTGGCAAATCTGCTTGGCCCTCACGGACCCAAACAGGATGATTTGAGAGCCACAGCTCAGCACTCACATCCCCTTTAGCTCAGTAACCAAAACTAGGCATCTTGCCTTCTTCTCCCCTTATTTCTAATGAAAAAAGGCTTTAAAACCCAGCCCCTAACTTCTTCTAATGAGTATTTTAAATTAGTGTACCAGGCATTCCAGGCCCACTTCCCTTTTCAGCACTTCGAGGAATTAGGCTCCTTCAGCCAGAGCTTTTCAACAGGTTTCCAAGAAGCAAACCTAAAGTAAACTAAGTTTTTAAATGTACATTATTTGAAAGATAAAGTGAATTCCAAGTGGAAACACTACAATTTCCCAGCCAGCTCAATGTAGCTCCCACCAACACACTCAGATAAGGGGCATATTTTTAGAGCAGGGCAGAAGCAGTGCCCACTCAAGTGCCTTGAGCCAAGGTCTGAGCCAGGTGCCACCAAGGAATCTGTTCAGATACGGTGGAAACAGAACAGATGGAGACTGAGTTTGTGGCTGTAATCTAGACTAATCTCAAAGGTTCTTCCCTTCCTTTACATCCCCCGCCCTTCTCAGGGATGTACTTCAGCCCTGCTCAGCCCCCAGGTCTTACCTCAGCAGAGCACCAGGCACAGAGAGGACTGACAGCCAGGCACTGCTTGCAGGAGTTCACCCCACGGGTGGTGCAGATGTTGCTCCCTGAAACAGCAAAACAGAGCAATTACAGCCCACAGAACCCAAACTCACATGTGTGCTCAGCCACCAGCATCTGAGCAGCCAGAGCCCCACCAGTGCCCTTCTATATCCCTTTTCCCACCTGCAAACCCTGGATTTTGCCTCCTTGCTCTCCTCAGCCTGGAATGAGCTGGGCTTCATCTTACCCAAGGCTGAGCATCTTTCCCTACCTGCCAGCTCCTCAAAGACTCCTCTCACCCCTGCAGCATCACATGGGTGTTGGAGTGAAGCCCCCTGGCAGGGGGTTCATCTGTTCTTGTGCCTCCCTGCAGACACTTTAGGGCAGCAGGAGTGGAAAGGGTGAGTTCCCAGGACTGCAGGATGTACCCACAGCCCCGCCAGGGATCGGCTGCCTCTTCCCACCACCTTGACCTGGGGTGGTTGGTGCAACCTTGAGCAGACACTAAACTCAGTGGCTGGTCTTGGCTCAGCTTCAAATCCAGGGAAGGGAGGGCAGTGAAAGAGCACAAGTCCAGAAATGGGCTGGTGGAAGTTGGCACCTACGTCCCAAGCAAAGGTTGGGCTCTGTCAGTGTGGGGACTCTGGGAGACACGTGCTGCTACCAGTCCTGAAGGTCAGAGGCGGTGAGCCCCTGGGGGGAATTCAAGGGCCACGAAATGCCCGTGGAGCCCAGGGACAGGAGGACCTCCACTGACACAGACCAGAGTGGGTGGCCCTGCGGTTCCTCCTGACAACGGCCAATCTGACAAGTGGCTGGGACATTGCTGCCATGGTGTTACCCTTGGCTCTTCCTCCCTCCTGGGCACAAGCATCTCAGCAGTTTCTGGATTCCCCAGGCAGAGAAAAATGCAGCCAAGTGCCCACTTGGCTGGGGCACACTGCAGCCTGGGGGATGCCAGCAGGGAACAGTGTACACTGGGCACTAGACCCTCCACTCTGCCCTGTGTGCCCCCATGGTTGCCCACTGTCCCAGCAGTGTCCCACAACCGCAGGAAATGCAACACAAAGGAGAAAGAGGAAATGGTGAAACAAACATCATCAGATCTTTGAGCAGAACCACAACCATAGCACCGTGCTCTCCTGCCTGCTGGCACGTAGCCAGGGAGTGTACACACATGTTCACACCTGTGTGTGTGTGTGTTTGCATGTATGTCCATTTGAGAGTGGTGTCACATGGTGTGCTGTCCCAGGGACCAGCAGCTACTTGGGGATGCGCCCCAGGGTGTCCCCATCACACCTCTGATACCTGCAGTTCCCACTTGTCCCAGACTAAACTAAAGGCTAAGGGCAAGTGTCTTGCTTAGCACCAGCTTTGGGATGGCACCCGTGCCCAGAGCTCTCATCATACCCTGAAATACACAGCTCCATGTGAGAATGGGACAGATTTTAAATGTTACATGCCCAAAAGAATGAGAGGTTGGTCTCCAGAGCTTCCTGCACCTCAGCAATATGCCAGCAGCAATACTGATCCTTGGCTAGGAAGAGGGAAAGCAAAGGGCTCTCTGAAAACAGCAATGACAACAACACCTCCCACGACTCTCGCTGGCTCCTGCTGCGTCCATGTGAAATCCCTCGTCCCCTGCCAAGTGCCAGTGGCCACAGCCAGAGCACGCGCCATGGATTTGTGCTGTGCTGTGCTGCTGGGAGCCAGCTCAGCCCTTTGGAAAGCAGGGAGGGACTGCCCAGACAGCCCTCAGGGGACGGGGACAGCCCTGGCAGCTCCAGGTGCTCTGGTTTAAATGCTCAGAGCTGCCAACGCCAGGGCCGCTTGCCTGAACATGGAAACAGCTTCCAAACCTGCAGGTCCCTGGGTGTGGGAGCGCAGGGTGTACCCCTGGCCTCCTTGGGGGGTCTCAAAACCCCCCTGGCAAGGGTCCCAAAGACCTCTGAATGAGACCCTGGTATCTCAGGCGCTGAATTCCAATCCTTGAGGGAAATTACCAACACAGAGGGAATGGAAACAAGCCACCAAAATCAGTAAAGTGTAAATTAGGTTGTTAGAATGTAGATAAATAGAATTTTGGGAATGTTTGTGATAAGGGACATGTGGCCAAGATGGAGAATTTGGGGGTGTGGATACCTCTTCCTCCTTCTTCTCCGTGTCATCCATGCTGGGTGACACGCTGGCACTTTCAGATTGGATGTGAACAAAGCTGGACCATGCTATAAGATTGAAGTGTATTATACCCAATATGTATATGTAAATACCTAATATGTAATTGAGAGTATAGAAGATAAGTCCTGCCTCTGCCAGGCAGATTCTGCCTTGGACATCTGGCGAGCAGACTGCTGTTCGCTGGACAAAGCATTCCTGAGATAAGGAAGAATAAACAACCATGAAAAACTCATTGGTGGGCATTGGAAAGAGCTGGGTTCCAAACCACCTGCATGTCCTCCAGAGGTGATCTCAGGTCTAAGGAGACACCTCAGGATGTGACACCTGGGGAGCCCTGGTGCCTTGATACCTTGATTCCATGGTGACGGCCCCTCGCTCAGGATGGGGAGAGGTGCCACATGCTAGGAGTACCCCTGCTTTCCACTCTCATATCCTTCCTGTAGTGGCCACGTCCGGCTGCTGGCTCATGACTGTGGTTGCTTAGCTCTGCTCGGGCAGAGTTACAGCACAAGTGCCACCAGCAACAGTCCTGGTCCAGGCTCCTGTTAATGCCAGTGTGGAGTTTGTCCTCTCATGGTGGGTTTTATCTGGTTTAGTCATCTGGCTCTGCCCCAGCACCCACCTTGCTGGGGAAGGGCAGAGCTGACAAGAGCTCCATGAGAGCTCTGGGACATGACACTCACCAATCCAAATCCTGCCTCAAACAGGTTTTCCCTATGACTTGACCCAATCTCTCAGCCACTCCTTGCCTCATTTTCCCTGTGCAGTGTTACCCTTGGTCTCAGTAAGACCAGGTTCCACTGAAACTCCATGTGGAGGATTCCAGGATCATGTCTGTTGGCAGAGCCCCAGAATGCCTCCTCATGCCATGAAATCTGATCTTGGGGCTAAAGAGCCCCAGGATCCTCTGAGCTCATCTGCTCCTCACCATTTGCCACAAATTAGCTCCTGCCTGTTTGCAGCCTGTGGACCCTGGTGGTTTCCTTTCCTCTCCTTCTGCTGCCACCCCAAAGAGGTCCTTTATCTGGTGCCCCTTCTCTTTGCTGGGGATGTAAATCCAGTCTTCTGGTGGATTTTGGAATGAAGGCCACAGACCCAAGCAGAGCACTGTCATGGCTGGGGAGCTGCACAGGGTCTCAGGTGGGGCTACAGCTGGGAAGTCTCATCTGGAGGGATGCTGCCATTCCCAAAGCTGCCCTGGGGTCTGATGTCACATTGTGCCATCATGCCATTGCTGGTGGCTTTGCCTGGGGAGATCTGTATATCTGCCCTCAGACGCACAGACGCACCACACCTGTGGTCCTTGTGGTGTCTGTCCATCACTTCATGACTAAGACACTTCCCTGGGGATGGAGGACCCTTCCCTTCCCTGGAACCAATCTCCAGCACTGTACAGGGCCATTCTTGGCTGCACTTCCATGGGGCTGGATGGAGCAGGGCCTAGGCAATTATGACCATCCAAACATGAGGCTGATCCTGCTGTGAGCAGGCAACTGCACACCCCCACCAGACGGAAATGTTGCTTTTTTGGCATTATCAGCACTGGTTGCATGGCTGGATGCAAGGATGCAGTATTAGGAGGATTGTGTGGGAGCAGGGACCTTGCGAGGATGTCAGAACAAAAGCATAGATGGGCAGAAGTGGAGGATGTGGAGGAGGTGGAGGATGTGAAAGATGGGGAGGATGCTGCCTCAGGGTTTTGCTGTGTGAGTGCCTGGCAGTCCTTCCCAGACTTGGACACTGCCTGGCTGTGAGAAGGTACTGTCCCAGTACAGCTTATACTGACAAATTCTCTATTTTTTTAGTGAGGTTTTTTTTTTCCACCTTTGGAGCTTTTTTTTTCTAGCCATAAAAACTAATAAACCCAAGTACAAAACCTGCATTTTTAAACTATGATAGCAGCTCCTCCCACACAACGAGCTGATCCTAAAGACTCCAGCTTTTGGAAAAAAGCAATCCTGAAATACAGGGAAATGGGAGATAAACTGCGCAGAATGATGGGAACCACCCACCTGGGGCTGGGCAGAGCTGTGGCCCTGAGAGAGGTGAAAGCAGGGAATCCCAGACTGGTTTGGGTTGGAAGTCACTTTAAAGCCTATCCAATTCCACCCCCTGCCATGGGCATGAACACCTTCCACTAGACCAGGTTGCTCCAAGCCCCGTCCAGACCGGGATTGAATTTAGGGAAGTGACGCCCAGACGTCTGTGGCTCAGCATCACCCTGTCCCGACGGGAGAAAATTACTCAGTCCCAGCCTGCATTCGGAGTAACCTCTGTGTGGTGCAGGAGCAGCCACACACTTTGTTTTCCCCCTCTGCCACCTTGAGCAAGAATGAGCACAGAGAAAACCTGACAAACACATTTGAGGAAAGTTGATAAAGGTACAAACCACACCCTCTCCAGCCTTTCCGTTTGACTCAGTGATAAGGATCTGGGCTTTCTTGGCTGATCCCCACCCTACCATTCTGGGGGTCTTTAATCTCTCAAACCTCTCCCTTCCTGCCAGCATCTTCCTGGGAATGGAATACCCCAAACTGAGCACAGGCACCACAGATATCACGTGTACAGACCCAAACTGCAGCTCTATGAACTCAGACTCTTGAAGGTTATCCTGTGTCCTGTACTGATGACAACTCCATTCAGCAGCAGATCAGAGCCTCAGGCTGTTCCTGGGAATTCACCAAAGTCTAGAATACTTTAGACAGAACAGTGTTGCCCCAAACCCCAAGTCTGGCCTTTAAAACAATGTGACTGATTTATAAGTCACCATACTGCAGTTTCAAGATTTCCTTTGAGCCCTAGGATCACACCTGGGGAGGAAATAATGCTTTTCCAGGCTTTTATGTACCTCTGACATTGGAAAACTTTTTAAAAATGCAAACTACATTTATCCCAAGATCATCTGATGACAGCAATCAGATTTCTTAAAGAAAAGCATCAAAATAACATGAGAAAAATAATACAGGACAGCAATGCTGACATAAATGTCCCCGCTCCCCCCCACTTCCCGGGCCTTAAAATGTACAGATACAGGGAGGGAATACCCGACATGATTTCTCCCCGTGAATTTTCTGTTTATAAAGCATGAAGCCCAAGTCACATCCAAGTCCTTCCATTACAAACCAGTAACCAGAGCCAAACACAGAGTAGGCAGATGATATAAACTCACCACATCCAGTAAGAATAACACACCAAAGTATGTCTTGAGACATCTTTGATACCTTTACACCCTATATGAGAACCTCCTGGCCCGGACCCAGCTGAAGCCCAATGAGCCTGAGCAGCGCTTCGAATGCGGGAACGCACTGCAGCTCAGGCTGCCAGCTCCCCCTACGAGTGATTTTCCCAGGAAATCACAGACCCTGGGAATGCAGAAAGTCCTTGGGATTTTTAGAAGTTACGGCAACATCTTCTCTAAACCGCTGTAATCAGTGACAGAAGCGACAGAGTAAACCTACCCCAGCTGCCAGCAGTGCAGAGCAGGATCCCGAGTGTCACGGAGAGCTGTCCCATCTTCTCTGGGCCCCAGGCTGGGGGGTCTGCTCCGACCAGCCCCACCACGAGTGATGGGCAGCAGCTCTGCAGTAGCTGGAGGTTTTTAGCGGCCCAGGAGATGAATCATGGGGCTGGGTGAATGACACACATGGCGAGCGGGGCGGCCGGAGGAAACTGCCGCCTCGTCACTTCGGAGTCCGGAGTGACCCCGCCCGCTCTGCCGTCAGTTGCTTATGAGGTTTTCACTCTCTCGGCTTAAATTAGGACCTAATAAACCCTGGCAGCGAGTCCTCCGTCGGCGCTGGTGACCTGCAGCCCCGGGCTTGTAACAGGCTCTTTCCCATAGGCTCTTCCGTCTGGCTTTAATTCCTTACAAAATCTTGCTCACTCCTTCCTGTTATTAACTCTTGAAAGGCAGCTGGTTTTAAACTCCGTCTAAACTGCTGGAGTTTCAAGGATTTAAAGAGAAATAGAGCAAATACACACTAATACAAAAGTGTGGTTTCTCAGTTCCCTCGTTAGAGAGGGAATGTCCCTGCTAAAGCAGAGCGGGGAGCTGAGGGAGACCCAGCCAGGAACTGGACCTGTGGAACCAGCAGTTTGGATATAAACCTGGACATCTCATAGGGAGGGAAGCTCAGCTTGGGATCACATAATTTGGGCCTGATTTTCTTCTCACTTGAATTGTTTTTTCCCCTCTGTGTCCTCAGGAATTGATCCTGTGCTGAGCAAATCCAGGGACTGAGATCTGCATAGGGACTATGCTCACTGAAATGTCAGAACTGCCTGTGGGTGTCTCTTGAAGGGGTTTCATAAACCTCTTGCTCCCCTGCAATACCAGGGTCCTAGTCAGAGCTGGGGAAACAGGCACTTGGAATACACCTTCAAAGCAAAAGGAGTGAAGGGCTGGAGCTCCAGCATTCCCTGGGATGCTCTCTCCCACTGGGTGACAGGAGTTGGCGACAATAATGACACAACCCTGGGTCAAGACAACCCAGCACACAGAAATACCAAGCTGTGGAATGCAAATTTTTGTGGGTGCCAAGAGCTGCAGCCACATCCTGGAGGCTACAGACAATGTGCACAGACCTGTATAAAAACCACAGCCCCATGCTGGGAGATGGGGATAACAGCACTTGTGCCAGAGCTGGCAGCTGTCTATGAGAGGTGACAGTTTTTGTGAGGATGAGGTAGAGATACAGACTCTGTCTCACAATTTGGGGGCCTTCCTTGGCTTTAAAAGAAGTTTCAGTGCCTCTTTGCTTCTCCACATAGCCCCACCAACCTCGAGGATGCTGCTGTCCTCCTCAGTGGGGATCACTGTCCACCTGGGATCCAATTCCCTCCTCAGGTCTTGTTATTAGGATTTGGCAAAGGGGACTAGGACAATCGACCCTGATGCAGTATCAAAAAGGGCTGTACCTTGGCTGAGACATCAATACAAACCCCAAACCTCTTTCTGGGCAGCTCCAGTCTTGACCTGTTCAGATCCTGGAGCCATGTGTCACTGCAGATCCCATTAGCCAGTTTTAGGGCATCCAAATTCCATATTTTCCTGCCTGGACATGCTGCCTATATGGCCTTTCCCGTCATGTGGGGCTTTCTGCTCACACAATTGCCTGTCCCCCTGTGTTGTACTATGTCATCCTGTGACTGTGTCTGAGTGTTTCATGGAAAGGAAGATTAGTCTTAACTGTCTAGAGAGGACTGTGGCATCCTGTTTGACTCTGCACTCCCCCAGACCCAACCTGCCATCCATCTCCCAGGCCCTCTTCATCAGGGATTCATCCTGCCCAGCTCCTGGCTGCCTGAACTGGCAAGTGCTGCTGCTCCTAAAGGACATGCAGCTCTGTGTGGCCAGGAATCCCCTGCCCAGTGTGGGCTGTGATACTCTCAGCATTGTGCAAAAATACTAAAGGAAAAGGAAAAAGTTGCAAAATTAAGTATTTGACCTGCCTTCACCTTCCTGGGCTGGTGTTGCCTGAGGACAAGGATGGAATGAACTCAATCCACCATGTCTGGGTGGAATTTCCCTGCAAACTACAAGAAGGTGCTGCTTGTCCTGAAAACATGTCTGGGATGTGAATGTTCCATCCTGGAAGTGTTCAAGGCAAGTTTAGACAGGTCTAGCAGAAGATGTCCTTGCCCATGATGGGGGTTAGAATGACTTGTGGTCCCTTCCAACTGGAACCATTCCAAGATTCCACAATGTCACCTCCAGGCACTGCATAGTAGGCACTGGGATGCTACAGATTTTGAGTTCCCTGGTGGGATGAAGGCAGGAGCCAGCAGGGGAGGGTTTGGGAGCCCTGGCTAATCCATCACCACAGGCTGTGACCCAGGAGCAATGAATGCAGCCCAAATCCATGCTGGGGTGTGCTGGGAGAGAAGATGCTGGAACTGGAGCCACCAGAGGGAGCAGAAACTCCTTCAGTCTGGGAGCATGCAGGCTGGGGCACTGGGGATGCTGATTTCCTCTGGGATTTTTCCTGGCCCTCAGGTAAAACACAAGCAGATGCTCTCTGCATCAGGGTTTTCTCCTTCTTACTGCATAACTTCTGCTGCAACTGCTGTAGAAGAGTGAGCAGCAACCCGGAAAGAAATGCTGAATGCAGAACAAGGAGGAAAATGCAACAAGTAAACCCTGAACTGAACAGTTCTGAGCCCCTAAAGTCACAGCAGCAGAGCAGGGGTTCCCAGCTGCCCAAAAGGAAGATCATGACACTGTCCCTACCAAGCTGCCCATACTCTCTGCCAGCCACATGCTTCTGCATTTGGCTACAACTCATCAATCCTCATTTTTGTTTTATTAAAATCCCCTTGAGGGCTGGGCAAAGGAAACAAGGCAATTTGTACATGGATAAACCAGGGCAAGGTTCTCATACTGTTCTTAGGGAGTGATCTGCTACTCTGGGATATCAAACACATTTCCAGGCAAATGCCAATGGGCAAAGCCAGGAAGCTGGGACATAGCAGTCCTGTGGGTACAGCCCTGGGATGAGCAGGAGCAGGAGTAAGCCTGACAAGCTGGACATCCTGATTCGTGGTGTTACTTTGGGAGCTTATGCAGACAGAGAGAGGGGAGTGATGGTGAAACTTCCCCTGGGATTGCCTTGGTGGGGCTGAGGGGCCTGTGATGCTCTGGCCCTGAATGTTGCAATAACACTGCTGTGGGATCCAGAGCTGGGGACACGGCAGAGATCAGGGTGCAGCGCAGAGATCCCCTCTGGAGGAAGCTCAAGTGGGAAGGGGAGGAGGGGGACACCATTTGCCCTGAGGAAGAAGCCCCCAGCCAGAGGAACTGGAAGGAGAGAGGGGCTGGATCCAGCTCTTCTCTGGAGGAACAGGACAGGCATCACCAAGCAGAGCTGGGGGTGGACTGGCTGGATTGGGCTACGCTGCTTGGAGAAGGAGTGGGTGGCATGAAGCAGCAAGCAGAGATTGGTGACAGCAGCACTGACCTGAGGCTTGCAGGAGCCTTCGGGGGAACAGGGACCTGCCAGCAGTCTGGGATGCAAGTGCTGATGTGCCAGCACTGACCATGCAGGATGCTTTTGGGAGAAGGTGGGAGAGCTGGAGGGAGGGATGAATTCGGTATCACTCTGCAGGGCCTTAGGGGTCAGCCCCCACCGGGGGTGGCAGGGGGGTGGGTGCAGGCACCCGTGGCAGGGCAGAGATGGGGTGTGCATCATGGGGAGGGGGTGGGCAGCAGGGTGAACGTGGGGGGGGGGGGGGGAGGAAGGCGGGCCTGGGGGGAGGCTGGAAGGGGGTGGAGTTGCTGTTTTTTCTTTGAGCACAGTGAAGACTTTAGCTTGTAACTTGCATTTGTGGAGCTCCCAGCCGGCAGACACGAGCTCTCCCTCCCGCAGGAGAAACCCTGAGATCCGGCAGCACCACTCTGCTGTATCAGGGGAAGGCTGGGAGGGCAGGGGGCATGGGGTGATCCCTGGCTGCTGTCTTCTTCCCCAAGTCCCTTTCTCCTTTCCTCTCTCTCTCCTTTTGCTTGCCTGGGGGCTCGTGCTAACGCTGTGCCAGGAGGGATCTGGGATCCAGCCATCCGCCGGCTGCATGGACTGGTTTCCCACCTGCTCACAGCCGTGAGGAGGTTCTCTCTCCATCCCGGGCGCTGAGAGACGGAAGGCAGGAGGCGGCTTGGAGCTGCCGAGCCCTGGCCTGTTAAGGGCAGACAGGGGGACAACAAGCTTCCCTTTTACCTTTCCAGAGGATTTGGGGTCACACACAGGCCATGAATGGATCCATTTTCAACCAGACACTCCTGGAGCAGGCAGCTGACCCCAACAGGACTCAAGGCTTGGGGATGCTTATGGCCTGCTGCAATGGGACCAGCACAGTGCTGATGGCGACTGATGGCGGCTCCTTGGTCCTGGCACCGGACGAGAGGAGCCTTTTCATCACGAGGGTGGTGCAGATTGCTGTCCTCTGCGTCCTCTCCTTGACTGTGATGTTTGGCATCTTCTTTTTGGGCTGCAACTTGCTTATCAAGTCAGAGAGCATGATTAACTTCCTGGTGAAGGACCGAAGACCTTCCAAGGACGTGGGTGCTGCAATCATGGGACTTTACTGAAGCCACTGGGCTCTTGTAGGCAAGTGAACTATCTGGACCTGGTGTTGAGATGCATATTCCCATGTGTTTGGGGCAACTGGGGGGAGTGGGAAGGTGGGAGGGGTTTTTTAGTCTGTCTGTGTCCATGGGAAAGCAAACCTGCTCTTCCCAGCCAACAAACTCTGGTGATGAATGGGGTAACCACCTCAGAGCTGTGTGAAGCACAATAAATGACCAGCATTGTGTTGCATGCAGAAACAGCTTAAGTTTTGCATGAAACTTGCAGAAACAGTGATAATGTGGAGATCTGGACTCTTTACTGCTGTTACCTTGGATACGGCTACCTGGGATTTAGGGCTAAAAAAAAATGGCAAATAATTCGTTACAAAAAAGCAAACTAATGGGAGAGCAAAATGCAGGGCACAGACTTCATCTTTGAGAGGGACAGGGGAAGAGAAACACCATGTGGGTCATGAAACAAAGTCTGCATGCTAAAAAAATGTCAGTCTGCTGTGTTTTGGACCTTGAGCATGCATCTTCTGGTAGTTTTGTAAAAAGGAAAGCATGTTCTTTCTTATTTTCCTGAGCTATCCTGTTAAATAAACTGGTACTTTCTTATTTCACACTATGGTGGAGAAAGTAAAGGACCCAGATAAATATAAACCCCTCCCCACCCCTAAAACAAAAGCATGCTTGTTTTTGTACACACCAGCCTCTTTTTCCAAGTGCCACATTGTTACAGTCCTTGAGGTTTTGTAATTTTTGAAAACTGGTGAGCATTCAGGAAAAAAAAAAATCCTCTTTCAACAGCACATTGTTTTGTCTTTATTATTTCTATGCGTGTGTCATTCGAGAATTTCCATCCTAGTTCCAGGTATAATCATCTCACCTTGAAGTGAAGTGTAATTAGAGGTACTTTTTTAAAGCAGAAACCACTATAATTTTTCACAGGCAAGTATCACTTTCCACTAGCAAATAAATTAATCAAACTGTGTATTCCAGGCTTGTATTGAATACCTGCACAGTGCTGAAATAGAGGCAAATAAAGATGCTCTGCGTCCCTCTTGCAAAGCAAGATTTCATCCTTTGAGTGAAAACCTCTATCTCCTCTGATCCTGATGAGCTGTCAAAGCTGAATTATGTGAAAGGAGGAAGACTCCTGACCTTTGTTCTGTGATGGATTTACAGCTCTGGCTGTGGGTATGAGGTAGAAATAATTTGTGTTTTGTTGCACCAACAATATTTCTTGGTGGGTTCACTTCTGTAGTGGAAAAGCAATCCTGGACACTGGAGGAGCTGATGAACTGAGCTGTTTGTATGTAAATCTAGAGGAACAGATCTCTTCCCAGAGGGAAAAGTATAATTAGTGAATTTTTTGTAATTAATCGTTATTTGCTGAATACCTTCCCACACAATGCAGAGCAGGACCCATGTAGTGCTGTCTCTGGTTGCTCCCACTGACCTGTTGCCTGTCTCAGCCTTAGAAGCACACTGACAATGTGGCAGCATTTTGTGATTCAAAACTCTGAAGTGTCCTATCAAGGTGCCAGTGGAATGTCTGGACAGGCAGCTCTGGTTTTTATGAGCATTTGCAAGTGTGTAGACCTGAGCCACCTTCTCAGTGCAGAGGGCCTGCTGCCCTGCTGCCATATGTAAAGTGGCCTCAAACAGCAGCCTGAAAGGGCATTTTTGTCCCTGCTGCTGCAAGAGGTGTTGTGGCCGTTGATCTGGAACAGACTGCTCAGAGTGATGCCTTGGATGCAAACTGGCACAGGTTGTCCAGAAAAGCTGTGGCTGCCCCATCCCTGGAAGTGTCTAAGACCAGGCTGGATGGGGCTTGGAGCAGCCTGGGATAAGTGGAAGGTGTCCTTGCCCAATGAGCTTTAAGATCCCCCCCAACCCAAACCATTCTGGGATTCTGTGATTCCATGATCTCTTTGCATATGAGTGCAAACCACCCCCATTGCAGGAGCACAGTCTGGTCAGACATGAGGGTGAGACACAAAAAACCCCAAAGCAGGGCAATGACCCAAGCTCTGCAAACACTTGGGCTGTACTTGCGTTTGAAACCTAAAGGTGTGTCTGCATCTCCAGGCTGCTGTGCTGTCACAAGGTACCCTAGATGCACTCACTGAACTCCCATCTTGCTTTCAGCTGGCATTTGGTGCCTCATGCCAGTCCATCCACCAGCTGTGGCCCCAATGCAAAGGACAACTCACAGATGATGGAAAGAACCTTCCAATGCTAACAAGGAGAGCAAGGCACAGGGAAACCTGTTAATGCAATGAAAGGATCAAATTTACTTTTCCCCTGTAGCAATACCATGAGTGAAGAAGCTGGTCACACATCTCAGCTATCTCCACCTCTGCCAGGGCCATGACAGCTGGTGTGTGTGGTGAGGGTCCTGCCATGTGTCCTTAGAGGCCACATCCAGGAACGGGGCATGGGAGTTTTCAACCCTTTTGTGCTGTGGAGTGTTTGAGAGGGAAGGAGAAACATCATCCACAGAAAGCTCATGTAACATGTGAGCTGGAGGAGCAATGAAAGCAGAGAAAGCAGAGCTGGGCAGCTGCTGAGGCAGGTGGAGCTTGCTCAGCACTCAGCTGGGAGAGGGAACAATTTCCACACGAGTCCTTGGGGCAAGAGACCAACTTTACATTGGCTTCTCCATTCTCTGGTAAAGTTGTGGCTCTTTCCTGGCATTAGGGATGTGTCTGCATTACCAGATTGTGTGGACCAGGAGGAGGATCCTCAGATCATCAGTTGGTGGCACCATCCACATTACAGGCTATATCACAGCACGTGTCCCTGTATGTTTCTGCCTTCCTTGTCCAGGGGTTAAGACACTTAAAACACTTGCACACATCCCTACCCCATTAGATTCCCAAAAAAGGCTGGTTACCCCACGGAGGTGGAATTGTTTGTGGAAAACAAGTCTGGCATCATGAAGGAACCCCTTGGACAAGAGATTATGAGTCTAATGACCATCTCAAGGTGAAGTCATGGTTGCTAAAGGGAAGGTATTGAGGGTACCATGATGTTCCCCAGATCTCATTGGAAGAGTTGTGACATCAGATCCTGAAAACCCAGCTGTCCTACCTCAGAGTGCATGAGTTCTGCAGCTGGTGGATGAGGTTGCTACTGAAGGGCTTGTTGAGGAAAGCAGATCGTAATGGCTCTTTCTGCTGCCTTTCCCCACAAGCTGTGGTTTTTCATCTTACACTTACTCATTTAACGTAAGCTCACAAGTGGGTACCAGCCCCAAAGAAAATTCAAGCAGTTTTTTTTTAAATTGTTATTTATTATTAGATTTTAATTTTTTTTTGTAATTGCTGGTTGTAGAACAATAATTTCCAGGGTGTCACTGGGGTGCCAGTAGGTGTTCGAGAATAACTGAGAGATGCTGTTGGAGGGACACAGACGGAAGGGATGTGCTCAGATGGATCATCCCATCAGTGGCAGACTGAGGACCAGCCTTTGAGTCTCATCTCAAATCTCCTCCTGCAGTGGAACACAAGCCTGTGGGACTGGTTACACTGATCTGAGTCACTGGACTAGCTAGTCTGCACCCCTCCTCTGAAAACATCCATGATTTTCTGCAGTACATGGTCTTGGAGGTCCTTCCCAACCTTAATGATTCTTTGACTGTATGACTCTGTAGTCAGTCAAGTTGTCCTGCCCACCAAGAGCAACCTGCCCTGGACTTTCACCATCCTCCTCCAGGCACAGCTACCTGTCTCTGGGCTGGTCTTCACTTGCTGTGATTCTGCTCCAGCTGGAATTTCTTCTTTCTAGACAGGCAGCAGGGAGACAGTAGTGAAAGGCCAGTGAGAGCATCTCCCCCTGCTGAACTGCCTGCAAAGGGAAATCCTCTGCTTTATGGAATCATTAGCTGTACAATTACAGAAATAAAGAGGTGGCTTGACCCACCTGGGAAACGCTGGTCATACAGATGTCCCTGTGGTGGGGAAAATGCCAAAGTCCCAGATGATACTCACCTCTTTCACCTACCTTGGCTGCCTGGACTAAGGGAATGGAAGAGTTAAACATGATGAGACAGACAGACAGATCGTGGGGGGAAGAAGGATCTCAACCTGAGCTTGGCACCAAATGTACCAAAGCACCTACACCAAACATACACAGTATTTAATAATTCCTGAGAATTGCCATGATAATAAAACACAGAATCAGGTTGTTATGGTAACAGTTTGGGTGTTTTTGAGGCAGGGAGGCATTACATGGGTTGTAACCTCAATCCAGACTGAACACATTTCTGAGAGCCCAGAAAATAAAAAAGAAGTAAAATGAAATCAAATTAGATAAATAGCAGTTTCCTTTCTCTTTTCTGGCAGTCCTGGGTTTGTTCTGTAGATAGATGGAGGGAAGCATGTTGTTCCAGACACGTTGCCCTGGAAAGCCTGAAGAATAGCTTGAGTGGATCTCTGCAGGTTTAAATTGACTGCTAGAGGGGGTGAGGGGGTGGACTACTCTCATGGGTGGGTCTGGAATGATGCTCTGCCACTACCTTGGCTCCTTGCGACACCTCTGGCCTAGGTCCAGGTGTGTCCCCAGCTGGCTAAAAGGAAGGACATTCTTATCTTTGCAGGTGTGCACACACAAGGGAGCAGTGATGGACAATCCCTGATCCTAGCTGGGCCCACAGCAGGGTGCTGTGTTCCCAGGTAACATCTTGCCCATGTCCCAAGGGATGCATGTCCCAAAGCTGCTCTCCAAGACAAGACAGTCTTTTGAGGGCTGGAAAGGGGTAACAGACCCCTAAATCCCCATAACAGACCTAAGAAGAGAACACATATTTCCTGGGCTCTGACAATGTCTCCAGACTGCTGTGTTCCCCAAAGGGGCATCTGTCAAGCAAGATGGAAATTTCCAGTGTCTCCCTCCTGCCCTTCCAGCTGTGGGCACAAAGGCACTTCCACCTCCACTCACAAGCCAACCCCTCCAGCAAGTGTATGAGGTCTGTCCAGCAGATGCTCATATGGAATTCTAATTCAGTGCTGGTTAAAGCAGCAGCTTTGTGACCCTGTTTTCTCTGGAGGAAGCTGAGGCAGGATGTGTTGGGCTCACTTAGCAGACACATGGCTTGAAATCTGCAGTGCCATTACTCAGGAACATCGCTCCATAAATCCACTACCCTCAGCTTGTGTCTCTTGCATCAGCTGTGCAAAAGCCATTAGCCTCCAGATAAAGCCTCTGTAGTCCATCAGCTCTGCCAGAGAGGTTGATGCCATCAGAACCAGGGACTCAAGGGAGACTGAGGCCAAACAATGACAGAGCCAGCTTTGCCTTGTTGGAGACTTTACCTGCCAGTTTCTCTGTCTGAAAGGGAAATGTTTCCCTCTTTCTGTGTCTTTCAGCTGCTTTGCTGCTGAGGCTGCTGAAGGCATTTTGGTGTGGAATTCCTCAGACTCCCTGCCTGTCCTGGCCCCATCCTTGAGCCTGACTGGAGCTGCTAGCCTGGCACTGGGCTTGCTCTCAGGTGTGCAGAGCACCTGGTACCCACCAAAAACCTGGGGCAAAGAAAGCTGCTTACTTCCAAATAAATGCAATTTTGCCAAAAGAGAACTGTTTTGGGATTGCGTGAGCATTTAAAGCCATCCTTGGAATAAAACGGATTTTACAGTCCCATCTGTGCCAGGGAGATTGGAGAATACCAGGAACATTTCTGGGCATGGGAACTTGACTGATGCTACTGTTAATGTGTGAGAATGGTTCTGGTGTAGTTCAGACCTGTGCCAAGAACCTGAACAGTCCCTGGGCAGTGGCAAAATGACAGAGGTAAAAGACCACAGAGGACTCAGGGACACTGCTCTGGGCTTTGCTGTCTGTGCACAGGGAGTATCTCATTAGATTTTGCAAGTGTAGATGCCTTTGAAGCAGTTGTTTGGCTTCCTGAATCCAACTTAGTGTTCTTAAGTATGAATGAGGGATTGGAAACCTTGTTTAATTTTAATTAGGAGAACATGTCTTTGTAAAACAGTGAAGACAAGGAAGAACAAAACTTCAACAGCCTTGAAAACTGCCTGATCCAACTGCTGGATACACCTTTGGCTTCACAGTAGTTCTCGCATTAAGATGACTTTGCCAAACATTTCCCCATCAGTCTGGCCAAATTTGTGCTCCTCTGGTTTTAGAGACAGACAATTTCTTGGACTTGTTTGCTACATGAGCATGTGGTTATGGAAACTCGAGTTAAGAGAAAATCAGAACATTGCCAGCAATGAGTATGGTTTGGCACATCCCTGAAACTGTCACTGTCAACGTGCTGGTAAGTGGTGGAGGCCATGGCAACACTCAGAGACATAAACATGTATCTGAAGTGACTGTCTCTCATCTGAAAGATGTTGCTTATCTACATGTATTTCAGGTTGTAAGTGAAACACAAGTCTTGCTTCAGAGAGGCCTTTGCAGCTGTCTTCCCTGCCAGAAGCTCACCAGTGGGGATATTTTCATAGCAATAATTTAAGGCAGGTTAATCAACAACAGAGCAAAAAGGTTTTTCTGAGAGATGGGTCTACATGGCAATCTTGGCTGTAGGTCACAGGTGCCTTCAAGGTGAAGGCAGTAGTTTTGTCACTCTTTGTCAGCCCATGGCATTCAGCTGGGAATGAGCATGGCAGTGTTCTCTGCTGGGGTGCAGTCAGGGACCAGCTATTAAATCAAATTATTATCCTCTTTTTGAATTAATATGACCTGCCTGAACATATAGTCTCAGAGGAATGGGCATTTCCTGCCCCAGTGACAGCCTCTGAAGACACCACCTCTGCAGCTGGATTTACTCTCCTAGCAGGGAGCTGTGAGACCAGAGGACTCAGAACCAGAATCCCCAGTTGGATCTGCCTTTTCCTTCCATGTGGGCTCACTGGCTTCTTTATGAATTTCAGCAGCATCAGCTGTAGCAGCTGACATGTGCTTCAGAGAGCACCACTACTTCTTGTTTTTGGAGTGACACTAGAGTGAAAGGATCAGTCTTCCTGTGATGCTCCACTTCTTCTGAAAGGATCAATACTACGAGGACATGGGTTACCACCTCCACCTAACTGAGTGTGGGAAACTGGAAATGATGGGCAAGACAATAAGCAAGAGAAGGAGAAGAAAAATAAACAAGGAGAAACATCTACCCCTGTGGCATCAGGTAACTAGAATGGCCATTCTGGAAAAGAGGCTGGAATTGCATAGTCAAACAACTCTGGTTCTCCATGAAAGAGACACTTTCATTGCCTTGGTGTGTGTTGATTTTGGAAACTAGTACATGTGGGTGTGAGGGTGGACTCAGGTGCTTGTGCATCTTCCAGGAAAACAAGGTGTGCATGAAGCAAGCCCAGGGCCCTTTTCTTTTTCCATGGCAGCTGCCTGGCTGGTGCTGGATGCTGGCTTTCTGCTCTGGCATGGCTTGAGTTGTCACACATGCAGAGTTAAATCCAGAGTCATCCTTTTTGGCAAGCCTCACAATTGTTCCCATCTTATAGGTTTCCAGGCAGCTGCGAGTGCGACCCTCCTGCTTGCATCCCCAAATGCAGGTTTAATAGGACAAGACAGATGAAGAAGCACTCAAAATGTAATTAGACTGTAATTAGATAAGTTCTTTCTCTCAGATAATTGAAAATCGGACTAATTGGTTGCAATAAATTCCCAGAGCAGCCGTTCATCCAGCTTGGTGTGTGCTCTGCCAGCTGCCATGAGGACCAGCCTGGAAGCAGAGTGGTGCTCCCCACTGCTCTACCATGCACTGCAGGGCCCAGCTCCTCAGCTCCAGAGAGGTGTTAAAGTCCCCAAACCCCTCAGGCTGGAGCCAGGGAAGTTATTGACCCATGGACACAGCAAGGCTCATCCTGCTTCATCCCACCTTTCCCAAACCAGGGAGCCAACGGGCCACTAAATCTCACCCCCCCAGCAGGACATGCCAACAGTCCTGCATGACAGGACATATCCTGGGACATCTGCAGCAAGCCAGAGGGTCACAGCTGGAAAGGACAAGGGACTTAATCTCCATTTGCCCCCATCATGACCACAGTGTGCAGGCAGCTGACCCATCTCCAAGTCTGGCTGTGAGCAGTCAGTGTTGAACCAGCTGCTCATCTCATCTCATCTCATCTCATCTCATCTCATCTCATCTCATCTCATCTCATCTCATCTCATCTCATCTCATCTCATCTATCTCATCTCATCTCATCTCATCTCATCTCATCTCATCTCATCTCATCTCATCTCATCTCATCTCATCTCATCTTCCTGTGCTGCTTACTCTGCTCAGCTGGGGGGTGTTCCAGAAGCTCTGGTTCAAGGTCAGACCTGTCCTGGACTGATGGAAACCTCTAGTCTGCAAGTTGGAGGTGGCAGTGACAATTCTAGATCAGCCTTGGGAATGATTTCTGGTAGCTATCCATAGATTTAGTATACAACAACAGAATTGTTCAGGCTGGAAAGAACTCCAAGATCACCAAGTCCAGCCATCTACCAGCACCACTAAACCATGTCCTCAAGTGCCTCATCAACATGTTTTTTGAACACTTCCAGGCACAGTGGCTCCACCGCTGCCTTGAGTAACCTGTTCCAGTGCTTGGAAACTGTTTCCATAGAGAAATTTTCCCTAGTCTCTAATATTTCCCCTAATTTTCCCTGATCTCCCTGCCACAACCTGAGCCTTTCGGCTCTGCTGGAGCTCGTTTTCAAATGAATGAAACTAAGGGTCTCCACCATAAATGTTGATTAGACAAAGTGAAGCACTTTCTGCCTGAGGAGCTTCAGGAAATAGGTTGCTTTGCCCAGGTGCACACAATTTTTCTAGCAAGTCCCTTTGAGACCCCACATTCCTATTTTGTGCAGCAAACACTTGGTCTCTGGTACAGATGGCAATTCCCAGTGGCCAGGAATGGTTCAGGGAGGTTACAATGGTAGGAAAAACATCATTATGTTCTTTTCATTGCAGCGTTTGCAAGATCATGCCTAGAAAAATGCTGGACTTGCTCTGCATCCTTGGCTCAAGTTTCCCTTCTCCCTTCCCTCTTGGCAGCATGCTATGTGCCAGGTGGCTGCATTTCATTACTGAGTTTATAAAGTTCCTAGGGAAGCAAGGCATGAGGAGATGAAAAATCTTTACAGAAATGTGATGATCCCTGGGCTAGGCAAAGGTGCAGAAGGGAGGCACTGATCACATTTGTATTCCTGTAGGTCATGGCACTTTTTTTCCACACTTCCTTCTGCCTGGGCTGCACCACTAGGGATATTTCTTTTAATTTGTGGTTAAACTGTTTCTAGTTTTATGTGCTTCCCGCATGACAGGGAAGGAAAATGAAAGAAGGCAGCTCTACCATGGCAGGGAGTCCTGGATATTTTTATTTTCAAGTCAAGACCTGACATCTGATTTTTTCCTTGGGTTGCAAAGCAATTTCAACACACTTCCCTGCACTGACCACAATACGCAGAGGTAGAGGTGGCTCTGCACACTCCATCATCCTGTGTTTGATGTGCTGATTTCAAAGCACTTTGCTCTGGAGCCGAAGTCTCCAGCATGGCTGAATGACCCACAACACAGATTGTTTGTATCAAAAATAGTGTGGCAGCAGGACTTCTTGCACCGTTGCTGCCAACCTGGCAATCCCACAAGAAGGGGAGCAATGCTATGACCCAGACTGGGGAACCTGGAAAAAAACCCAACATAATAAACTAACAATAAATATAATTTCCATGTTGCTTAGGTCATTTCCTGGTTCACCAAGCAGCCCTCAGGCATCACTACTGGCACAAGAAACAGGAACCTCTGGCTGCTTAGGAATTTGCCATATTCACAGTTAATTTAAATGCCTCAGGTTTCCTGCCTGCTGTGGGGAAGAGGAGGGAAAAGCTACAACTTTGTGAAGGGTATTTCTTAAGTTCCCCAAGAAAAAGCTTTAGAAGAGTTCTCCTTGAGATTGGAACCACTAAAACCCCAGGACTGTTCCTGTGCCTAGCTCACTGTTCCTCACCCATAATTCATAGAGCTGATAACCATGGCAGATTTACAGAGCTCTGCCTTTGCTCCAGGGCCAATTCAGGGGCATTTCTGGGTATTTATCTGTTTTTCTGGGCTCCTTTTAAACTCTCATCCTGTCTTTCATCTTGTCTTGCATTTCTCACACCTCTCCCCCCAGTGTAGGGGTGTGCAAACATATTATATATTCTGAAGCAGACCCCCTGTGGTTCCTTCCAACCTTACACAGTCTGTGATTTTGTGATTTTGTCATTCTGGTCTCCTTTGCCCAAACCATCAAACAGTCTTTGTGCAGAAGCCCCTTGAATTCTGGCAGCTTCTCCTTTGCCTTTCTTTTCTGGGTGTGATGAGGTACTTTTGGGAAGCACAGGCAGCTTGGCACAAATCTGCCGCCTCCAAGGCAAAACTGCCTTGCCCAAAGCACCTTCTATGAGACCTGTTACTCCGTTACTCAAAGCCAAGTCCTAAGTGTAGCTCAGTTCACTGCATTGTATCTGGGAAATCTCACTGCCACTTTGAATTTGGATGACAATGCAGAGATGGTGGGAGGATGTGGCATTGGTTTCCTGCTAATGGGTTATTTTGGAGCTTGGGAAATAAACAGAAAGAGACAAAACATTAAATTCTT
This sequence comes from Oenanthe melanoleuca, assembly GCF_029582105.1. Lineage (NCBI taxonomy): Eukaryota > Metazoa > Chordata > Aves > Passeriformes > Muscicapidae > Oenanthe > Oenanthe melanoleuca. Next base: position 269,161 of record NC_079360.1, read on the forward strand.
GTGATAAAACTGGGCTTGCTTTGCCGTAGTCCAACTGCCACGTGGTGTTGCCCTTTCTCAGACTTTTTCTCAATTCTTTTAGTCCCCATTTATTGCACTGTGACAAGGAAATAACTTTTTATTACAGAATTGGCCCTTGTCACTTTGTTTATGTCAAAATGCTCTTTTCCCCTCAACCTCATGTTTTTTTTTCCCTATTTTCATTCAAATTTGCTCCCTTTGTCTCTGGGACAATCTTCCTGTGAATCCAGACAACTTCAAGGGAATGATTCCACATAAAAATATCCCAGAGGAACTAATTCTAAGTCTGTTTTGTCAAAGATTGTTTTGTATAGGTCTCCTGCAAGTTATTATAAACTCAACAGTACAGGATTACCTGTCTCATTCCCTGAGGAGTAATTTCAGCCAGGAAATGAATTGCTTGGGAAATGACTATGGAAGGCACCGAAGGCCTCCAACAGAACAGCCTCCAGTTCTGTGCTATTAATGCTCCTCCTGAAACGTGTTAAAGCTCTGCCAGCCCTTGCTGTGTCTGCTCCAGGGATGCTGCCATCGGGGACGTGAGCAGGAAAATGTGAAGGCAGTGCAGAAAGAATGCCCAGAGCAGGGCTGGAGCAAAACATCTCCCAAAGGCCAGGGAGCTCTGACAGAGCTGCTGGGCTCACACACAGAGCTCCTTGTGCTGTGTTGGGGTGAAAGTCAGCACCTCAGGTTGTGCCTGCAGAACCCACCAGGCTCTGAGTGTGCCACAGTCCCTAGGACAAAGATCTGCTCAGCTGCATCATTCCTTGCACTGACTGTGGGCTCAGCCAGCTGGAATCCCAGTCATCCCCTGGAGTGATCCCTCTGAACTGGGCACTGCTGAGGCAAATGCTGCACTCAGTTCTGGGCACCTTGTGACAATACAGACATTGAGGGGCTGGAGTGTGTTTTGGGAGGGGAACTGAGCTGGGGAAGGGTCTGGAGCTTCAGGAGTGGCTGAGGGAGCTGGGGAGGAGGTGGGGTGGAGGGGGGCTCAACCTGGACAAAAGGATGCTGAGAGGGTCCTTCTGGCTCTCCACAACCCTGTGACAGGAGGGTGCAGCCAGGTGGGGATCAGGCTCTGCTCTCAGGGAACAAAGGACAGGACAAGTGGAAACAGCTTCAAGTTGCACCAGGGATGTTTAGGTCGGATATTAGGTAAAATATCCAACCCTGGGAAAATTTATTCACCAAAAGGGCTGTCCAGCCCTGGCACAAGCTGCCCAGAGCAGTGATGGAATCGCTGTCCTTGAAGTGTTTACAAAATATGTGGATGTGGCACTTGGGAATATGGTTTAGGGGTGGAGCTGGTAGTGCTGGGTTAATGGTGGGACTCACTGGTCTTAGAGGGCCTTTCCAACCTGAACAATTCTGTGAATCATGATCCCATGCTGGTGCAGGCAGTGGGTTTCTTTCTCCCATCCCCTCTCCTGTGTCCATCAGTGAGGCAGATCAGGGAGTTGATCTGCCTGAATAGGGAGGGTTTTTTGTCCTCAGCTCTCTGTATCTGCTCCTTGCCCTGATTCACAGAGAGGATTCACCTGTTGCTAATTCCATCACAGGAGAACAATTGGGAACATGTGATCCTCCTCTGGCAGTGCTCAGCATCTCCTTCCCGCAACACGCACAGCATGGTGAAAACTTCAAACAAACCAGCTTTCCACCATGAGGGCTGGTGAGGCAGAGGAGGAGCCCTGCAGCTGTAGGTGCTGGACATGGAACAGCAACAATCTCAGAATCACAGAATTAGCTGACTTGGAAGGGACCCACAAGGATCATGGAGTCCAACTCCTGCTAATGGCTACTGCAGCAGTGACTGAAGCCCAGGGTGGCTTGGGGTGCATGGCACTTGCATCCTGTGTCCTGTCCCATTGCTGAGGCCAGTGTCCCAGTGCACCGAACAGTGCTGTGCTCCGGGGGACCTGCTCCTGCTGCCTGCTGGTTTGGGAAGAGGCTGCAACACTGTGACAGATGGCCAAGAAAGCAAATGCTGGTTTTTTATTCACCTCCATGTTTCCTCCTCTGCTGTCTCCTGCACTGGAGGCGGTGTTTGGAGATGGGATGTGCTGCCACCACATACCAGAGCTGAGGAGACAGCAGAAGGTGGAGCAAGGTGCTGGCCACCTCACACATGTTTCTCCCCCAGCTTTCTGATGCTTTTTGACCTTCTCCTACAGAAATTCAAGCCAAAGGAGGCTTGGAAGCAGGCTGATGCCTGAGTGGAGTGTTTGCTCTTGCAGAGCTCCCTGGTTGTGAGCCCTGTTCAAAACCACCTGCAGTAGTGCTGGCCCAGGCTGGGTTTTTTTTTGCCCCAAAGAGCCAGATAAGCCAGGAAAACTTGGCCAGGGGATCCTCCTGCCAGCTGGTGACCAATCCTGGCTCTTCTTCTGTGGGTTCAATGCCAGCTGCATGTAGAGGACCCTGAACAAGCCACAGCTTTGGTAAAAATCTTTCTGAAACAAGGCCAGATTGGACAGAGCCTAGAGCAACCTGGTTTGTGGAAAGTGACCCTACCTGTGGCAGGGGCTGGAACTGAATGGTTTTCCAGTCCCTTCCTACACAAACTATCCCTTGATTCCATGAAACTCCTTGAAGTGCTGCAGCCTCTCCTCCCCCTTTGCACTCAGGATCTCTGGGCAAGAGACCTCTGTCCTCCCCTCCTGGGGCACAAACATCATGGCAGTGTTGTGGAGAACTGGACTAGTGAGAGATGGAGCCCTGGATCCCTGACAAGCAGTGAGAATTCAGCAGGAAGAGCACACTCAGCAGAAGGGGAGCAAGGGAAGTGGTGACTCTGAACTGCTGTCCCTTGGGTTGTACCTTGGAAGAAGCAGGAACAGCCTTCACAGGGACACAGGAATGAATCCACCAGCCTGTGTAGGTGGCTGCTGCCCCACGCTTGGGATCTGTTGCCTGGCAGGAGGAGACACTTCTGCTGCCATCTCAGCTGACAGGATCCAGCTCCTCTCTCAACCTGCCTGGTGCAGAAGGAGTCATGGACATCACTGTTTGCACAGCCTCTGTCTGCCTCCTGTTCTGCCATGTTGCACTTGGCAATTCTCCCCCTCTCCCTCTGTTTGTCCACTAGGAGAGCTCAGTCCTCTGCCTTAGCAGCAGGGAGACAGACAGGAAGAGCTGGACAGATACATGGTCTTGGAGGCTCTCCTGTCTCTCCCTGCCTGTGATGGATGGAGCCTCCCTGAGTTCAAGGATCCCTGAATTCAGGGACATGGCATTGACCAGCGGGGATCACTGGTGTTTGAGGCACTTTTCCTAAGATAAGAGAAACTGAATTGTGAGAGGTTGGTAAAAAATCAGTGTCACACGAGGTGACAGAGTTATAAACTGGTCTCATTTCCATTGTGAACTGGGAGCCCTCGTGGGTTAGGGAGCCCCAAAGGGCTCAGCACAGCAGCTTCCAGGCTCCCAGCCCCAAGGAGCAGGAGACCACAGATGAAAGGTGAGCAGCTCTGCTCTGGACAAGTGTGCTGGGCTCGGCTCACTACCTCCTTAAGGCCCTCCAGGAGTAACTCATGCTCTGTTTAGAGACAGTTCAGGAGAATAAAGCCATAGGGACAGTGGTGGGCAGATAGGGAGGTGACACAGTACAGATGTAATGACAGGAAAATTCTGTAGAGAAGAAGCAAAAAGTTTGGAGAGGCAGAGAGGAACTGGTCTGCACCCACACACCCAGGCCCAGCCTGGAGCAGGAACATTGAAATGGAAATTACTTTCTATTTGCAGTTCCAACATCCTCCTTGCTCCCCCCAGGAGCCAGACTGGGACCTTCCCAGCCTGTCTTGGGTGACTGTGTGGAGGGAGCAGAATGATGCTGACACCCTGTCACGAACAGGTGTGTGGGGGAAACTGGGATGCAGCTGAGCTGGGCAGGCTCAGCTCCCTCATCCTCTCTGGACAGCAGAGGTCCGTAACAGTGAGCAGTGTGCTCATGGTTAAACACACACTCTGCCCTCACCATCTCCCTGGGTCACTCCACAGTCATGCAGGGGTCAGGACCAGGACAAGGTGGGACACACATGGGCTGGGCAGATCCACAGCTTCCTTCAAGTGGCAGAAGAGGCCAGAAGGTATTTCAGACATCCCTAGAAGAGCCTGATCATTATTCTGCAGATTATTCTGCTGTGCAGGAAGACATATGTGGGAGTGCATAAAAGCAATGTCAGCCCACATCTGTGCTTCTTTTACCCACAGAAGTAGCACTGGCAGCTTGTTCCTGTGCTGTGCCCACCTGGCCCTCAGGGAATGACTCTATGCTGTAAGAGCCAGCCCCAAGCATCTGCAGCAGGTGCCAGGGAGCAGGAGCTGAGGCTGAGCTGTGCCTGGAGCCAAAACCCTCCCTTGAGCTGCTCAGTGGCTGAGAGTGGCACAGAGGTTTGGAGGCCTCCCACCTTTCAGTGGCCCTGGAGCTCAGCCTCCTGGACACAGAGCATGGAGCAGTATCAGGGATCACTGGGATCTGCCCCTGGGTGATGGGTCCTTTGAGAGCAGGGGTGTGAGGACACAGAGCCTGGGGACAGCACCCAGATCTTCATCTTCCTCCACACTGCCACACACAAAGGGCCCCATGCCTAGAAGAAGTAAATGCCACTTGTGCTTCACACTTTAAGAACTAGAAAGGTGGAACTGGAAAGAGATGATGAATCAGCAGGTGTGACAAGGATACATGTCAGTATTTTTGCACCCGTCAGTATCCATATTTGTTTGTGGAATGAAAGCCATCAACAGACTCCATGTGGGATGAGGGGCCCTCTCTAAGATCTCCTCACCAGCACTTTTCAGCTGTAAAACAATCCCTAATCTGCTTTTCCTGCTGAAGGAACTTGTGCAAGCAGAGTTGGGCCATCTATCTCTGCCCTGTTACTCATGTGCTTCAAGAAGCAGCAGTGCCACAGGCAGTGCCAAGCCCCAAACCAGAGTCGAACCCAGTCTGCCTGTTCTCACCCCTATGTACTGCTCAGCCCTGTCATGAGGAAGAAGAGGCAAATTCCACACTTGTTTGCTCACCTTGGTTGGCACAGGTATTTTAGGACAAGATTTCCTTGAATAACTCTCCTCATCTGCCAAATTCAAAATTTACTGCCAACAATCATGAGTCCTCTCCCTCACCTTCCTTCCTCTCCTCTGTTTTTAGGATAATTTTCTTTATTAAGATAAATGAGTGGTAATATCATATTGTGTATTAAACGCTAGTCCTTGTAGTCTGTCAAAGAGCATGAGGGAACTCTGAGATTCCAGCTGTTGCTAGTTCATTCCCATTTGGGCAGGTCAGCTATTAAAGAATTTTCTCAGAACAATTCTTCCAGATTTCCTATGGAGCCTATAACATGAAATTTTGTGAGGATGCACTGTCACAGAATCACACTATCATAGAATGGTTTGGGTTGGAAGTGATTTTATAGATCATCCCATTTCACCCCCAGCCATGGTCAAGGACACCTTCCAGTATCCCAAGTGTCTCCAAGCCTCATCCAACCTGGCCTTGGACACTTCTGGGATCCAGGGCCAGCCACAGCTTCTCTGGGCAACCTGTGCCAGGGTCTCACCACTCTTATAGTAAAGAATTTCTTCCAAGTATCCAATCTAAACCTACCCTCCTTCAGCGCCTTCAGGCCATTTCCCCTTGTTTTGTGGCTCCAGACCCTTGCCCAAAGTCCCTCTCCAGCACTCCTGGAGCCCCTCTGAGTACTGAAGGAAGGGCTCTAAGTATTGAGTACAGAAGGGGCTCTAAGGCTTCTCCAGAGCAGCCTGAATTACCTCAACTCTCTCAGCCTGCAAGCTGTGAGCCCCAGACCACAGAAGTCCTGGAGGGCCTGCTGCTGATACCTTTTGTGTGCAGGGGAGCAGGCTGGTTCTGGACTGGAAAAAGCTATGTGGGTGAGAGACCCCCAGCTCTGCATGATGCTGTTAGGTTCCTGCAGTGGGATCACCAGTTTTGGACCATCTTTAGGATGATGCCAGTCTGCTTTCCAGAGTAAAAGATCCTACTTTTCTGTACCCATACCTGGCACTTCCTTCAGTGTGCTGGGTTTCCCAGGCAGAAAATTTCTGCAAAAAAAAGGTCTCGTGTTTTATCTGACAGATTTTCCTGTTGCTTGGAAATCTACAGGAGTCCTGGGTGCAGTGACACAAACCTTTTTCTTCTGCAACAAAGGTGTTCTACAGTCTTGGAAAAGTGAAAGGAATGGCTGGATGGGTGGTTCCACTGGGGAGTTAGTGTGGGCTTTCATCCACAGCCATATGCTCACAAACTAAACAGTTCCCTCTCTCCCTCATGGAAGCAGCCACAGAGCAGATCAGCAGAGTGTGAAACTTCCCAGCAGCTAGGTTTGCTGAAGCTCAGACAATCCTTTGGCTTCCAGAGGCTCTAGGAGTAGCTGTGTGTGGATGAGTGTCCACAGAGCCCAGCAGTGATGGGAAGGGCCCCACTGTGGCACCAAGGCAGGGAGGAGACTCTGCTAAATGGCCCAGCCCACCATCCATGTGCATCATGCACACCCAGCCCTGGCAGCCCCACCTGGAGCAGCAGGCAGACCCATATCCATGCCTTTCATTTCCCATCACCTCCAACTGGTCTATTCTAAGAAAGTCTGCCTAGGATTCATCCACCCAAAGCGTCACACTTCACAGCTTTCTTCCCACACATAGCTTGGTTCCTTGCTCTGAATAAACATCACTTCCCTGCCTGCCTCCCCACAGCCAGGCTGCTGCCTGCCTCCCCCTGTCCTCTAGGGAAGTGTGGCATGTCTAATCCATACCTTGGGAGCTGTGTCCTGCTTCCCACCACGTGAAGGAAAAAAGGATAGGAATAAAAACTACACCAGCCTCCCTGGTTTCCAATTCCAGCTAGGGCAGGCAGAGGCAGGTACTCCCAGATGCCAGCACCAAAAGTTTCAGTGCTCAGTGATCTGATCCCAGGCAGGTTCAAATCCACTTCCCAGTAAGCAAATGTCAGTTTTAAGGACAGCAGATGGTTTGTGGTTCCTGAAGAGTTCCCTTTCTTGACACTGAAAGGGCTGGCACTACTAAAAAGCTCTTCAGTGATATCCAGAGGATGGTTCCAGACTCTTTTTGGTGGTGCCCAGCACCAGGAAAAGGAGCAATGATGATAAACTAAAATACAACAAGTTCCACCTCAACATGAGGAAGAATTTCTTTCCATGGGGTGTGGCAGAGCCCTGGAACAGGGACGGTGTGGACTCTCCCCCTCTGGAGACATTCCAAACCCACCTGGACAAGTTCCCGTGTCAACTGCTCCAGGTGACCCTGCCTGGGCAAGGGGTTCGACTGGGTGATCTCCAGAGGTCCCTTCCAGCCCTAATGATTCTGTAATTCTGTGATGTGGGTTTTGCCCCCGTTGATGTACATTTTGTCCCAGTCCTTCCTACAACAGAAACAACTAATTTGTGTGAAAGCTCCCTGTCAGCTCCATCACAGCACCAGTGTAAGTGACCCAGAGAAACTCCTGGGGCATCACAGAGGTTACCACAGCCAGGAGCTAATGGCAGGTTCAGAATCCTGCTTTTAGGACTCAGGGTAATGAAGAAACTGTACTGACCCTGAACACAGAACACCATCCAACTCTGGAAAGACACTCGAGTAAGCAAAGACTTTGTGACAGTGGTTCATCTGTGACATATGCAGAACAAGTTTTTCAGGAAAGAGATTAAGAACTGCTTCTGTGAGGACTGATAGGATGTGAAAATCCAGGGAAAAACAAAGAGAAATTTGGCCACTTGGGGAATATACTACTGCTACAGGAGATGACAGACTGAGATGGATAAAAGGACTAGGACTTTGTCTTAAGCTATCCAGGGAAGGTTCAGGCTGGACATCAGGAGGGATTTCTTCACTGAAAGGGTGGTCAGACTTGGCAGGGGCTGCCAAGGGAGGTGGTGAAGTCCCCATCCCTGGAAATGTCCAAGGAAGGACTGGACGTGGCACTCAGTGTTGTGGGCTGGGTGACAAGGTGGGGATGAGGCATGGGGTGGGCTCGATGGTCTTGGACATCTTTTCCAACCTGGATGAGTTTGTGATATCACCACAACCAGAACCATTAAATAGTGAGACTGAATATTTCTATCCTATTCCAATCTCTCACAGGGATAGTTGGCAATACATGCATGAAAGCTCCAACAAGCCCCATGTTGCAGCCTCACCAACATAATCATCCAACACAGTGTTCAGTTCATGAAAAATTCACCATTTTAACACTTGCAGCGATCAGCTCAATGTCAGGCCAACACAGGGGAGGTAGTGGCTCATATCTCTATAAATCTGCTATTTTTATGTCATTTAAGCCCTGAAATTTTAACCCACTTTCATCTGAGCAGGCTTCAGTGTCCCCAGGCTGATACCTGAATAACCAATGGCGATGCTTTCCCCCTCTTGCCCCTCAGCTTGGGCTCCAAAGGACACTCTGCTACCGTTGCATTAAAAAAAACCCCAAAAACAAACAAACAAACAAAAAAAACCAACCACCATAGTCAAGTAGATGGTCTGGCACAGAGCTTTTGGCAGGTGCTCCTTGAGGCAGCTGTAATCACTCATTTAAATCTAATTTATTTTTATTTTAGAAGTCTTCCTAATAACACAAAAGATTTCTTTCCTGCATCTCATTGGAATTGTGTGCACATTGCCATGGCAACCCATGCCTGAGATTTTTGTGGTCCAGGACCCACTTTATTCGTTATTAAATATCTGTGCAATATATATATATGTATATATATATATGTAGCTTTGTTCTCCCATCTGTTTGTTCCATCTGTTTATTTCCCAGTGAAATACAATCATTTGGCTTGGCGACAGCTTTCTTCCTTTCCTCATGGGACTGGCTGAAGGAAACAGAGATGCATTTACTGGTGGTCATGGAAGTAGTGGAGGGGAGGAAGAGGAATGGAAGACATTGATGTGGACACCTGACCATCACACACATAGAAAAGCCTTTAACTGATGTCATCACCTTGTAGTCTGAATTGCTGTCCATTCCCAGTTATCTCCCAGGTGGGAAGGGAAAGAGAAGCTCAAGAGGACTCTGGCCAACATATTCCCCATCTGGTGCTGGTGGAGCAGTGTACTGGCCACAGCTCAACCACAGCAGCTTTGTTTTCTGCCACACGTCACTGGGAAGTGGAGTCAAACTTGTGTCACTGGTCAGCAAGAGGAAGCATTACAACCCAGCAGCTTCCATTGAGAGTCTTTCTTACCTTCCCAAAGGTAAGGACAGAAGTATCACTCTATCCCAGTACACTCTTCTGTGGAATGGAAAAACACCAGTAACAAGATCTTTGTGCTGAACTGATTGCGTTTCTCCCAACAGTCCCTCTATGCCACACTGACTGTGTTCCTCCCGACGTCTGCTCTGTGCTGAACTGACCCTGTTCCTCCCGAAGTGATTCCCTGCCTGGATCAGAACTCCTGCTGGCAGCTGTTTGACGTCTCCCCTCGTAGGCACCAATTCCTCCCGGCAGTGTTTGCCTTACCTGCCCACCCTCACGGCTCTGCTAGGAGAGAGGATGTGTTCCCAGCCTCCCAGCACCCTCTCGTTACTTAAGCTGTTAGTTTTTAATTATACTGCTGCATTTCAACCTGATACTTCCCGGGGGCCAAACCATGCTATTAGACCAAAATTGGTTCCCAGTGGAGTATTTTTGGAGACTCTGCTAGAAGTGAGCCTGTGCCACTATCAGCCAGGGTGAGACATTCCTGACTGCTCTCAGGAGATTGTAACAGCACTTGCTGCTCTAAGACCCACACCTGCACTTTAACCAACAAGTAATATTCCTGCCCTCTAGGTGGGAGTCACGTCATGTCAGGACATGAATATAAGGATATATTTCTTTTAATGTTATAAAGCTATTAAAAAGTGTCCAAGGGAGGACTATGAAGATGGGGAAGGGTCTGGAGGGGCCACACAAGGAGCAGCTGAGGTAATTTGGCTTGTTCAGCTGGAGAAGGGGAGACTAAGCTGTTGTAATTCGGTATTTGAGGTATAAGAAATTAAATACCCTGTAACTTCCTTCCTGCTAGTCCCCCTTTCCGGTCCTGCGACCTTCCCCTGTGACCTTGTATCCACCGGGGGTCGGGTATTCTGATCCTAGTCCCCTCTGTGTCCTCATCCCATTGGCAGCCAGTCAAAGCCACTCTCATTCCCTTCTCCTGAATACCTGGTTCGGAGAGAGATTCTCCCTCTTTCCGGCCACACCATCGCCTTGGAATAAACTGAGATTGAAAGAGCCTCTTTTGTATCCTTCTCCATCCATGCTGCGATACTTTGTCTGATCCTAAGTAATTAGGAAAAAGACACAGTGTATAGCGGCACTAAGCGGAGACTCACTGGGGGCTGCAGCTCCTCCCCTGGAACAGCTCTGATCTCTGCTCCCTGTGGCAGGGACAGGACCCAGGGAACGGCTGGAGCTGTGTCAGGGGGTTTGGCTGGATCTCAGGGAAGGTTCTTCCCCCAGAGGGTTTGGGCACTGCCCAGGCTCCCCAGGGAATGGTCCCAGCCCCGAGGCTGCCAGAGCTGCAGGAGAGTTTGGACAGCACTGCCAGGGGATGCCCAGGGTCGAATTGTTGGTGTGCCTGTTCAGGGCCAGGAGTTGAACCTGATGATCCTGTCTGTTGCTTCCAGCTCAGAATATTATAGGATTCTCTGAATCACACAACCATGGCCACCAGGCCTGGGGAACCCACCCTTTCCTCTCAGTGAGGAAGGTATTCCTGTTGCCAAGCAAGTAGTCAGATCAAGTGAGAGCACACACCTGAGAAATAGATATGATGCTGATATTCTGTGGCTTGTAGCAACATTATCCAGCCAAGTTATCCCTTTGCCTCGTGCAACCACAGAAATCCTTGCTTCAGATGCAGAAACAAGTGAACAAGTGCAGTGATCAAACCATCAACCTGCTCAGGGCAAGAGCATGGGGGGATAAAAGGAGTACTTCTGGAGTTACGAGGGACTGTGTCACAGGAAAGGTTTGAGGATCTTGACAAAAGAGCAGCCTTCTCCCTGGACTGTGTTAAGTGAGACGTGGCTTTGTGGGGATTTTTTTCGAGAAGAATCAGATGTGATGGGTCAGATATGCCAGAGGAAACTTAAGGGCTGGATGAAGAGTGCTGCAGAAAGCACCTGCTGCTGGCACCACCTACCCTTTGTGGTCACTCAAGGCCAGCTGAGCACCACAAAACACAGTCCAGCCCAGGGACAACAGCCAAGAGAGTCCGGCTGTGTCTCTGTCATCTGGCTGGAAGCATTTTACTCAGCATCTACAGAGAAATCACTGTAAGAGAGTTCACAACATGCTTAGCAGGATGTAACTCATCCTAAAAACAGCAAAAAGCAGAAAAGAGGCAATAAATTAAGAAGAACTAAAATAGAAACATGAACATTGTATTGCATTGAGCTGTAACTATAGTTGAGAACAGCCTTTGCACTGGGAGATTCAGGGCAGCGATTCAGCTTCTCAGTGCTTTGCCAAATCTGCATTAAAACACCTCAGTAATTATAATTTTATCTTGAATAAGGATTGTTTTAATTGTGACTGCTTTACCTGCTCTGCACTATCTGCAGGAATCACAAAAGTGCAGCAGGAGGGCCAAGGATAACTTTGGCTTCTTCCTCCAGGCACCTCAGTGACCCATCAGATCCTTGCTCTGACTCCCCCCTCCAAGTCTAGTGCTGAAAGAATCACAGCCCCTCATTACAGCCCCAGAGGGGCTGTGCAAAGAAACCCAGTACCTTCCTGCCCAGGGCAATAAAGCTCCAGCAAAGCTGCCTCAGAACACGATGCCAAGCATAGAACCACTGTGGTAATTGTTGATGAGGTGAGCAACTTGACCTCCAGGTGGTTTCACTTAAAATCAGCTCCTCTGACATACCACTCGTTCTCAGAGAGCTTAAACCCTCAGAGAAACCACTTTAAGGTAGCACTCACCATCATCTGTGTTCAATAATTTAATTCTCATTGCATGATAATCTAATATCCAGCAAAAACACCTGTCTGATCTAGTGGAAGGTGTCCTTGCCCATGCAGGGATTGGAACTAGATGGTTTTTAAGTCCCAATCCAACTCATTAACCTATGATTCTATAAATTATGCTGATGTATTCACTTGTCTTTCAGTGTATGTGAACAGTCATTTATTAAACACCCTTTCTGGGACTGGTAACCCCTACCCCCTTAACCTTTTCTGAGCTGACCTGAACACACTTGACCCTGCAGTTCTGTGGAGGGAGTGGTTCAGGCAGGAACCTCTCTAATTTTTAATCTTTTAAGGCATGATACTCAAAAAAAGACAATGTCCAGCTGAGAACTCCTCAGCAGTGAGCAAAGTGCATTAATTATCTCCTTCATCTTGCATATGACAGTAAGTGCTGTATCCTTGGAGGAGGAAGAGCAGACCAAGTGGTTCATGGTTCTTTTGAGCTTGAAAGAAAAGATGACACAAAATTACCCAGGAATACTTTTAATTAATTGCTGCCTACTGACAGCAGCTGTCAAGGGCAACACAGCCTTTTGCCCATCAGCATTCAAACAATTAGCTCTGTCCTCCACTCAAGATGGTGGAGCAGCTCTATATTTATTCATATTTTGGGTGAGTTCAAAGTGAATTGCTTCTGTGATTTATTGTCTGCACAGAAAAATCTCTAAATCTCATTTCCTCAAAGAGTGCTGTCTCCAGCTCAGGGATCAAAGCACTGCAAAGGAGACATTTTCCTCTGGGGAGGGTCAGGACTGAGTTTTCCACTTTGTTGGTACCTTTCTGCAGGAGCTGTTTGTGACAGAGAACCTGTCCTTAGAATCATACAATGGTTTGGGTTGGAAAGGATTTTGAAGATCATCTCATTTCCCTGCCACCTTCTACTAGACCAAATTGCTTCAATGCCTCACCTCTGGAATGTCTGTCCATCGCCACTGATGTCAGAATGCTGAAGGCACCGTGTAGATTTTCTTCTGGAGCATCTCAGCTGTGTGCCACCCCCAGCTCATCCCATGTGTCTTCAGGACATGTGCTACAGCACTTGGCCCCCTCAGACCCCCAGCAAGGGGGGCAGTCCCAGAAAGGGGGGCTCTGATGCAGGAGGATAGTTTGAGCAATTCCTGAGAGCCCAGAAAGGAGCAGTTGTCATGGATACCAACATGCAACAGGAGCGTCCAATTCAGCTCTGCTTTGCCTTTTGTCCCTTAGTCTGTCATGTGGATTTGTGGAGTGCCCATTCCACAGCAGGGAGGTAAAGAACATTGAAAATTAAAATCAGCATAGGAGCAAAACTGCAATATTTAAGGACAGTCCTCAGCCTTTCTACCTGGACAGCTATTCCCAAACACACAAGCCAGGACATACTTTGGGGTATACAGTTCTTGATGGTGGAAAGGAAGATGAGGGAAGAGGTACATGCAAGGAAAAGTATTTGTCGTCTTGGGGAGAAGATCTCAATCCTGAATTTACTGAAGAGGTAAACCTTTCCAGGGCTGGATTCAGGCCCCTGCAGAGCACTGGGCATCAGCTGTACTTGGCACTTTCCCCCTGGCTGTGTAGGACTGACTCTGTGACCTCCAGAAGTTTGAAAAATTTCACTATATTTTCATTTTCAAAGGAAAACTTCTCCCCAGCTATAAAGCTGTCAGGTCTGATTATTTTCTGCTGAAATGTTTTGTGTTTCCCATTTGAAATTAGTACATCTATTTATCCTGCACATTTTGTTTGTTTTTTGTTCTCGCCAATCAAATTTTCCCATTGCCTTTTCTTCATAGAGCTCATCACAGTGTTTTTATTGGATTTTAGGAATAAAATAAATCATTAATTAGTTATCTCAGTCTGGTTAAACAGCAGTGTGGGCAGATGATTACAAATAGTTGTGTTGCTGCCACTTACTGCCTTATCACCCCACACCAAAAATCCCTTTGGTTTTCCTAATGATCTTGGTCTTTTTCTTAGGTGGTGGAAAGTCCAGGGAAGCATCTAAATGTACACTCACACAAACAACCCCAGATGCTGAAAGTAACGTGGGTGCTTAACAGGCTTTTGAATTAAACCCAAACAGGAGCAGCCTTTGTTTATCATACTGATTAGGAATGGCAGCCCCAGGAACGCAGGAGGTTTAAACTATCCCATGGTGCAGGGAAACACAAGGAACTCACAAAACAGGATGAACCAAAAGAGGTTTTTAACTAATCCTAGAACAGAGTATTCAAAGACCTGTGTGCCAGACCTGGGCTTGTTTCAGCCATGCTGGACACCTGCCCATTTCCAGGCCACCAGTCCTGCTCTGCTCAAACCACTTCCATGGCCCAATTCTTTGAACTTTCCAGGAGACTGACTTGGGTATTGGGAATTCCACTGCCAGGCTTTTTTGCTCAGCCCTGAATTGCAGAGGTGAATCAGCTTGTATTGAGAACCACCCTCTCCTTCCTCATCAAATTGGACTAAATTATCCTTGTGGGTCCCTTCCAACTCGGAATATTGTGTGATCTGTGAACTCCCAGTCCAGCCCACCCAGCTGGGGACAGGCAAGAGCCACAGCCCCTGCCCCCAGCACCCAGGCCCTGCTACAGACCTGCTAATTACACTTGTCTCAAGATTAGTCAGAAGGAATCTGTTCCCTGCAAGCTGAGCTGAGTTTGGCAGCAGCTGCCACTGCCTCCTCGTGCCAGGCTGTGCCAAGCCAGCCCCATCACACTTTGCTGGGTCCCTGGCACTGACTCAGCTTCCTCAAGGCAGCAGGGGAGCATTAGCTGTGCTTCATTAGCATGGTGGTGGCTTGAGCTGCAACCCTGCAAGGTCATTCCAAAGGGGGTTTCATAGAATCCCAGAATACCCTGAGTAAGAAGAAGGGACTCACAGGATCACCAAGTCCAACCCCCAGCCCTGCACAGACACCCCAACAATCCCACCCTGTGCAACTCTGGGAGTCCAAACTCTCCTGCAGCTCTGGCAGCCTCGGGGCTGGGACCATTCCCTGGGCAGTGCCCAAACCCTCTGTATTTGCACCCCGCTTCAGGATTTTGCAGAGGAGAGAAGGTGGGAGTGTGAGGAAGTTGAGCACATCCAGACTCCACAGCAGAGAAGGAGCCCCAGTACTTCTCTGTTCCTGGGTCCCAGGAAATGTAAATTTTCTTTAGCGGCTTCATCTCTAGCCCAGCAGAGAAACTTTAGGGGGCAGACCCAGAACTGACTCCCTCTTCCCCCATTTCCTTTCCTTAAGGTCTCCACTCTCCCTGATTCAGAAATCCTGGAAGCTGGCACTCCCTTTTTTCTGCACCTTCAGCCTACTGATGCCAAAGTGTGTTTAATCCCCTGCTGCAGCCCCACAGAGTGAAGAGCTGTGAGGAGCAGCAGAACTGTGCAGCTTTATAGGAACCACAGGCCCTCCTGCCCTCACACACCACATACTCATCCCCTGCTCCACCTCCACTCCACAGAATTGCTGAGGTTGCAAAAGCCCTCCCAGATCAAGTCCAACCATTCCCCCAGCACTGTCAAGCCCACCAAAACCCACATCCACAAGTGCTACATCTGCAGGTTTTTTGAACAGTTCCAGGGATCTGCCTGAATCTACCATTTCCCTGGGCAGCCTGTGGCAGTGCCTGACCACCCTCTCAATGAAGGAAGGCTGGCCAAGACGTGAAACACTTTGCTCCTCTCCCTCCTCTCAGCTCCAGGCAGCTCCAAGCATTCCTGCCCAGGATGCTGTGGATGAATTGTACTGGCTCTTTCTTTGCTGAACCTCAGCAAACAGTTGACAGCCCAGACTTCTGTGAAATTTCTCGGGACAGCTTCATGCCCTGAAACTACTGAGCACAAGCCTGGAGCTAGGCCAATGCCCCTGCTCTGAGTTTCATTCTATGCTAAAAAGCAGAACAAGCCACTCCTCCTCCTGCATTTCAGATCCAGAATTTATCTCCTATAAAAAGACTCAGTTTCTCTTAAAAGTGCCTGCTTCCTGCACAGTATTGCTGCCCTCTTCTGGGCTCTCTGGCAGTGGGCTCAGCAAAATTCCAGCTACACACACCAGTCCTTAAGGTCAAGAAGGTGGGAATCCTTCCCAAAGCCCTGCATCCCCACATCACAAGACCTGTTTCTGAAAATGAATATATTTGAGGTTGTGCTTTCTCTTGCTCTGTCCTATGAACCTTGACCCTAGTAAATGCTCTGGCTTTAGCTCTTTCCTGGGGCTGCTTTTTCAGTGGTGTGTAAAAAGTGGTATGGGTAGGAAACTGAGTGCAAGATTGACTGGCAATGTTGCTTTCTCTCACCTGATTTAACCTGTATGGGTCTCCCACTAACTCCCAAATCACCCTGTGTCTGGAGCAGCCAGTGTTGCAGAGACAATCAGAAGCCAATCTTTATTAGCAAAGAAAGTGGTTGCAGTCAGAGCTATTTGGAAAGAATAATTTAGAGAGAAAGGTGTCCCTCTTCTCCCTTGCTGGATATTTCACTATTGTGAGGTGGTTGGGGGGCCAAACAAAATGGACATTGGTGGCTGGAGGGATGCTTGGTCTTAGGAGATCTGAGTTTTTATGTGCCCCTCACCTGCTTCACAGACTTGCTCCTTCCTTGGGGGCTGTTTTCCCTCCTACCCTGCTCTTTTCTCATGGGAGCTGAGCCCATCACAGCTGAGAGGAGCCAGGACCTGCCTGCCTTGCTCTGCCCTGCCCAGCAGCAGGTGAGATCAGCCACCTCCATCCCAACAGGCTTTTGGCACTGAGTCGAGGCTGACCTTCCTGTGGATGAAAACATGGCCCAGGACAGAGAGAGAGACAAATGCTGGGGACACATTTAAGGAATTTCAAGGCATTGCAAGAGAGCAGCCCTGGAGCTGAGGGCAGGAGGCTTGGGAATTCACTGGGGCAAGCTGGGAACCTGTGTGGTGTGTGGGTGGATGCAGCTCCAGCTGGGACCATCCTACAGGCAGACTTGAGATTGTTTATGCACTTAGAGGAGAGAAAATGCCAGGAACTGTTAAAACAACTGGCAGGAAGTGACACTGTGGTAAGCAGGAGACCAGAGTCAGACTGGGACACCTCTGCTCATGTTGGATGTGGCTGGGAAGCCACATCCTCTGCCCAAGTCATTGGCAGAGAGGGGAGGGTCCTGTCACCAGCACCTGAGCACAGGTTGGATGTGGAGAGCTCCAGGAGAGAGGAGCTGTGGGTAAGGGAGGTCCAGGAGAGCTCTGTGGGTCTCACCTCTTGGTGCTCCCAGCTGGAGATGGGAAAGTGCTGCCATGCAGGCACAGTGGCTGAGAGGTCCCAGGGCAAGGACAGTGGATCCTCAAGGGGCAAAACAGAGGGTCATTGCTCAGGCTCAGCTCAGGGGGGGCTCACCTCACTCCAGTTCCTCTCCAAGGCTCCAGTCACTCTTCCAAGGACGCAGAGTAGATTATATCCACCTCAACATTGATCTTTTACCTGAACAACTCCAAAGCACCAGTCAGCATCCCCAGGGTCCTCAGCACCTTGGGTCCCCTGGGGGCTGGGTAGACGTGGAGCACAGGGCATTCTGCCTGCTGGGCGGTGTGGAGCATGCCATTACCATGGCAACAAGGATTCTGCTGCTTCTCCCTGTCGTGTCAGTGATGCCTCACGGGCTGGACAGCCTCATCTTCCTGCCCACCTTGCTAACACTCACCAGGCCTGGCCTTGGTGGGAAATATGGCCCCGGAGGAATCTGGGAAGAGGAAACACAGCTGGAATTTCCTAGAAGGAGAGGATGTTAGGAAAGATGATCAGAGGGATGGAGGAGTATGAGACTGCTATTCAAGGCATTTTTTGGTGGCAATCATAGCAGAGAAAGAGGAAGGGAAAACCTAAAAACCCAAACTGAAGGTGAAGGCCTTGCACTTCAACAGGAAAACTCTGGGTCTCCATCTGTGGAAGGCACATACAACTGGCTTGGGCGTGGCTGGGGGCAGGGAGGGAGGGAGACTGAAAAAATAAGACTATATTGAAGAAAATAGGGAATTGTGATTTTGAGGGGGAATTATATTTACAAAAGTCTCAGAGGAAGAAAAGACAGAAGTTGCTGAGCAAAGATCAAGGTGTGGCCACACATTAGGGAGGACTTCCTGCCAGTCCTGGGTCATCCTAAAAAGCACATCAACAGTTTCTAATAGGAAGTTTGGATTAAAGCCTGGGATACTTTAGGCAATCTCTTAGTTTGGATTGGAATCTCTTTTAAGAAGGGTGTGTTTTCTCAATGTTGCAGTTTGTCCTGGAAATGAAGTTTAGATTCCTATGGTTGTATATTGAGATCTACGAGTGAGCAGTTTAAATATACAGACAGCTGGAAACTTGGGAAGAGTAAAGCTAAAAACTCCTTCTCACTTGTACCAGGTTTTCTGGAGGTGGGATGTAGAGGGAGGGAGAAGTGCTTTTAGGGTAAATATGTTCAGATCATCCTGCTGGCTTGTAAAAAAAATGTGTCTATAAGAAAACAGCACAAGGTAAAGAAAAAAAAGGAAGAGAAATATGAAAACACCCACCACTTCGTTTAAGATCCAATAGAAATAAAGTACACACAACAGCTCAGAGACAGCAGAAGGCACCAGCAATTATTCTTGGGGAAAATCTTGCCATGCTAAGATGTCCCTCCCTCCTGCTCTCCCTGCCTTTCTCCCTGTCCTCTCAGAATGATGAAATAATGAGAAAATCCATGAAAAACTTACACCTCCCAGCCCCATGGCTGGGAGGGGTGGGGAGCAGACACAGCAAGAACAGCCTCACTCCTCAATCCTGGCTGGAGCCAAAGGAAAGGGCAGGGCTAGGGAAGTGTGTTTGTTTTCAGGCTGTGCCTATGGAGAAAACGTCACCCTGGTGAACAGTGGGATAAGCAAATCCTTAATGTTTCTCTAAAAAAAAGAAAAAAAATCACACTACACCCTGGATCTAAGTTTTTTGTTTGTTTGGTTGGTTTGGTTTGGTTTTTTTTCCCCCTGACAGTTTCAGCATAAATAAACCAAATCTGGTCTGAAATCAATCGGGATAAAACCAAGCAGGAGAAGGAATGAAGATTTTCTTGTGGTTTGTGTGGTGGGGCTGTGCATCCCTCCTGCGTGATGTGGGCTGAACCATGGGGATCTCCCTGATCACCTTTCTACTGAACAGTCTGGAACTTGATAGTACCTTTGAGATCTCCATTTCGTCAAATCAGAATGAAACTCATGTTCAGAAGTTATTACAAAGAAGGCAGCCAGCCAGGCCAGACTCTAAATGACTCAATGGATCTATTTCCTGAGGGAACCAGGCTAAAAATATAAATTATCTGAGGCAGGTGCAACATTTCTGAAATTCCCTGGTTTTGTGTTCATTTTAACTCATCAGCTCATTAAGGGATTTGTCTGTGAGTTCTCAGGTAAGTTTAGCAGTCACTGAACATGTGCTATGATGGCAGGAGGAGGGATATCCTTCCTACATAGCAAAGAAATTCCTGCTTGAAATACAGAATTCCGGCTCACATGTGAAACTGAACTTGGCTCATCCATAGGAAAATGCCAAGAATAAGGATTCACTTTCTTACCAGCTTATACTGTTTGTTATTCCTGTGTTTGTCTTGCAAAGAGCACAACCAGTAGTAAGTACATGGAAAAACCATCCCTTGTTGTCCTGAGTAGGAATTACCCTCCCTCCCTCCAAAGGAGCAGAGTGAGTTACCCCCACATGCTAACTCCATTTATAGATAAGAATTGATACAAGAGTAGTTTCTGTATCCCTCCATGGTTTGAAAGGGGGGATCTGGGATTGGCGGGCATTTTGCATCATCCCTTAGCTTGTTTTACCCTGTGAAGGGCTAACGGTTTTTAATAAAGGCAGGAGCTGCCCTGATACCACTCAGGATTAACCCTGGCGGTACCATTCTCTGAGACCTGAAGGGCTTTCAGTGCTCAGCAGGGTCCAGCTCTCCCATGGGCTGTTCCATATTTGTGAGCAATGCAGGGGGAGAAGCAGCATAAAAATAGGGGCAGGACCAGCGGGACCAGCTGGGGAGCAAAAAGAGCAGTGTGAAAGAGCAGGCTGGGGGTGAAGGGAAGCACAGCTACTCTCTATTTTGGATATTAAAATATCTGGGAGATGGGTCTGTGTAGTCTAGGGGAAGAGAGGGTTGAGGAGGCAGCAGGCTCAGCCTGAAGGTGCCTGGAGAGGCTCTAGGCAGGATTTGCAGAATGATGGTGCCCGTATGGCAGGTGACACAGGGAAATAAAGGAGGGAGGGAAATAGCGGTGGCCTCTGCCAGAGGGAAGTGAGATAGCAGGAAAAGGACAGCAGAGGGTAGCAAATGCCAGGATTCGTATCCTGGGCTCTTGTGGGCTGCATGCACAGCAGCGTGTGCAGCCTGGTGCAGATGGGCAGGGTTTTTTAAAGATAAAAGGGCGAACAAGGCATTTGGATGAGATAGATATGTTCTCACCACAAAGGCATGTTCTGGAAGACATTTCCTTTAGAAATTTCCTGCCAAGATATCCCCAGTGACCCCACTACCGCCAGGGAGAAGGCAAGGCAGAATGTGAGGCTTTGATTAGAATCAGAGGAGAAGGTTTTGGCCAAATGAAAGGAAACTTCTCCTTGTGGGGATTTCATTTCCCAGGAACAGCAGTGACGTTGGTTGTTATTTGGGCAGCTTCTTCCTGTCTATCTTTTGAGGTCTGAGCTTTGCCAGGCTCTGCTGAGGTGTTGTGCCTGCAGATTGCAAAGATGGGGATTCTTACGCCTGGGTACCCTCCACACGCCACACTGCTCTCAGTATTTCAGAGGGGAAGCAGGTTTCCTTGCAAACATACTCAGGCACTTACCAAAAGCCCAGCAGGGCTTTGCACTCTTATTTCAGGACCTGAAGCCATTCTTGGGGCTGAATCCTTCTCATAATCCTGCCTCTGCACACCAGCCCAGCTGGTCCTGCTGGAGGTTTCACCCCTGACATGTCCAGATTTCCTGCTGCTCTTTGCATGCTGCATGTATCCTGTTTAATGCATGGGGTGGAGCAGGAGAATGATTATAAATGCTCTAAGTGTCATTACCAGCCCAGGGCTGATCATTAGGCAGCCTCCTTCTCTCTCTCCCTGCAGATGTAGATTATCCATGTCAGGCTCAGTGCTTGCCTTTGCCCCTAAAGCAGCTGGGAGATGGCTTCAGCTGTTGGCTGGCTCATGTCATCACATCAAATAGATCATTCATCTTCCTGAGAGAGCTGGCTGAGCAGGGCCTTGTGTGCCAGGCCATTCCTTGCACTCTGGCTGGGGAGGATTAGGAATTTTAGGTGGTGAAGGGCACAGAGCCCTGGCTGGGAACAATTGCAGTGATCAGTCTTGGGCTGGTGGTACCAGGGATTATCCCAGAGCAGAGTTAAGGCTGGTCCCTGCTCTTATGACTGTAGGTGCCTCTGCCAAGCATGAAGGAATGGAGCTTTGCCATTCAGGCCTATTAAGTTTGATAAAATCAGTTTTCAGGATCATGTCATCCACCAAAGAGGCTCTTGCAATGACCAAAGAGCAGCATCTTTTGTGTTCACAGGTGGCAGTTCAAATGATCCCTCCTGCTTGTTTCTGTGGTGAGTCTTGAATACAGTAAGTGGGTTACACATGGGACAGGAGCATTTGGGAGGAAGGGCCTCACATGTACACAAGACTCTGCTTAAATTCACAGGTCAGGCACATAAAGCAGGAGAGAAATCACAAACCAGAAAGCAAATGGGAGACATATTTTCAGGCTTGTAGGTTCAATATTCCCCGTTTAGGCTTAACTATTACCATCCTGTCCTCCTGGCATGGAAATCCACAGCCAAACACAATCCCCTGGCAATGGGATACTGGAGAAGTGGCAGCTTGAAACATGAGCCTGAATCCCTGACATGGCTGAGAGCACCTCTTCCTTTCCAGCTGGTTTCCCCTGTGCTGATGGCTGAAGAAGCCATGGTTCCTCTAATTTCAGCTGTAATTAGGGGTAATTTAGCCTGTCTCTGAAAGTGAGAGCAAACAAAAATGCAGTGCTTGGCAAACAGGGTAGGATGTTTGGTCTATGCAATGGATTATTTTCTCAGGGCTGGAAAGTGGGATTTTCCATGTCTGCTCTGCTTGAGATGATTTGGATGAATACATCTGAGTCACTTTGCTCCATCTCGGTGCCTCCTTCTACAGGAGAAAAAGATTCTGTCTTCTGCCAAAGTGTCATGGTTTGACACTGGCCAAACACCAGGCATCCATGAAAAACTATTCATTCATTTTCCTCTGCTATAGCTGAGCAGAGGAGGGGGGAAAACCCCAAAGGGCTCATTAATTGAGGAAAGGAGAAAACACTCTAAGGGCAAAATAGGCTTAAAGGTATAAAGTAAATTTATTATTTAATAAAGGAGTAGAGGAGGATAATGAGGAAAAAAGTAAGACTTTAAAACAACCTTTCTCCCCTCTTCTCATTCCCACCAACAGCACAGGGATACAGGATTGTGAGGTTATGAACCTCTGGTGTTCTAGGCACCAACTTTGTTGGGCTATCTTAAATGAATGAAGCAGCTAATAGTTGCTAAAAGGTTATTTATTAGAAAGCACATCAGTCTCAAAAGCAAGCAGAAAAGCAATGGCAAAAGGCAAATGGCAAAAGCCTGGTAAAAAGCAAAAAGCACCAACTCTTCCCAATACATACTCTTATATAGGATCTTCCCAACAACTAAGACAGAAACTTGGACCACCACTCCTTAGCCTATTAGAATTCCAGTTTCTTAACACGGTAGGTTATGTATAGACTATGCATATGACCTATCTTGTTCTATCTGAAAAATGTCAGCAATATTCTTACTATAACTCTATTATGTCTAAGTACTGTCTACAGCCATGGTCCTGGAGCCTCTACTGAAAACATTAATATGTTTTTCAACCTTCACTAGAACTCGCACTTCCACTCTGGCATTTGAACCTTTCACTTACTAAAAGCACTAGAGCTCATACTAAAACTTACTAACTTACTTACTTATCCTAAAACTTACACTTACACCTCTCCCTTATGTGTGAGTGGCTTAAAATACTTCAATGCTTCCAAAGGCTTTAGTTAATCCCTCTACTCTGATTTTTCTCTTAAGAATTCAGAGACCCCCGACTCACTGACTCCAACATCTCCCCCTACTCTTAAATATTCCCTTAACAGTCTTATTAATAATCTGTCAAATGCATGGAGAAACCCCTGCTGCTTGTAAGCACTGCTGCCAACAAACTCCACCAGTTCAGAGATTTCTTCAGGATTTTGCAGCGCTGGGAAGTTGATCTCGATCACGCTCCATGTTGGGGAACCGCTCGCCACACTCCCTGCTGCCAGTCATGGGGCCCCTGTTGCCACCCAAGGCCTCTCTGCACGTGAGGCGCTGAAGGGAAGGCGCTGCCACCGCCCCTGCCCTTGTGCCCACAGCACGGATGGCTAGAGGCACCAGGCAGGCAAAGCTTGCTGCTGGCCATGCCCAGACAGCGGCAGCTGCATGGCTGCAGCCATACCTCGCCACCCCTCAGAAGAGCTTTTTGATTTCCTTATTAAATATGTCATCACAGAGGAGTTACCAACTTCTCTCATTGGGCCAGCAGCATGTCCATCTTCAGAGCCATTGGAGATTGGCTCTGTCAGACACAGTGGAAGTTTCTCGCAGCTTTCCACAGAAGCCACATCTTCCCCCTCACCAAAAAAAACAAACCCAAAAAACCCAGGCTGTGTTAAACCAACACACAAAGCCAGGTACCAAATCATAGCCTTGGTGCTGGTACTCCATGTAGCAGTCCCTAGGGAGTGTGGAGGGGCGAAGACTTTGGCCCCAGCAGTCCAGAGAGGTGCAGATGTCTGTGGCATTGATGCCATCAGTTCTTAGATCTTCCTCCATCCAAAAGAGGGACATGAAGATGTAGAACGGTCTGGAGGGGCCACATGAAGAGCAGCTAAGGGCACTTGACCTGTTCAGCTGCAGCAGAGGATGCTGAGGAGAGACTCACCATGGGCTGCAGCTCCAATCTCTGCTCCCTGTGACAGGGACAGGACCCAGGGAATGGCTGGAGCTGTGCCAGGAGAATTTGGGATGGAGATCAGTGCTGGGCACTGCCCAGGCTGCCCAGGGAATGGTCCCAGCCCCGAGGCTGCCAGAGCTGCAGGAGCATTTGGACAGCACTGCCAGGGATGGACAGGCTGGGATTGCTGGGTGTCTGTGCAGGACCAGGGGTTGGACTGGTTGAGTCTTTGGGTCCTTCCAGCTGAGTATATTCTATGATCTCATGATCTTCCCTCCCACATTATACCCACAAAGCAGTACCCAAAAGCCTGTCTTCAGCCATAGCAGCAAGATGACACAGCTGTGCCAGATACAAAAGAACAGATGCAAGGTACAGAGAACATAGTGCAGCCCAGGCCATCAAGTTGGAGGTGGGTGGGAGTCACATCAAAGAGGTAGCAGGATGATATAGCAAAGAAAGGGCCATCAAGCCTCTGCTTTTCACAGGAGAGTGGATCTGGGAGCAGTCTGACCTCTGCCCATCTCAGCAGTGGCAGTGAAGCTTTCTTTGTTGCTTTTTCAATAAAGAAGCTGGCAGCCCAGCAAAGGGCACCTTCTCCTCTGCTGGTCACTGCAGACACATCAGTCAGGAGCTAAGGCTGTACTTTACCTCCCTTTGAAGGCATGTCCTCTACAAAGATTTTTCACATCTGGCAATATCCAACCTTTGCCAGCCTCCCTCCTGCCCACACCAGAATGTTTCAATCCTTGAGCTGCTCATGGCAAACTTTTAGGATTATTTCCTGGCTCCTCTGAGAACCTCTGGCTCTCCCTTTCCTGCTCTTTTATATGTGTTCCTCAATAACACAGAGGTGCCAGGACAAGGGTGCTGACAAACAGCTCCCCTTATCCTCAGGCAGTCAGTGTTGGAGCTGGCTGTGGCAGTGGAGTGCTGAGGGCTGTCCCAGGAACACGAGATGAGAGTTCAGAGGCTGTGCATCCAACTTCCCTCTGTACAGAGGTCACAATTCTCTGGGAAACAGCCCCCACCTGCCTGGCAGGGCCTTTTGGCAGCTCTGATTAAGGGGAGAAATTGTGGGACTGCTGGGGACAGGGATCTAATAATTTCCTTACTGACACCTGCATTTATATGAGAAAATGTGAAAAGCAGAGTGGGGGAGTCTGGAGAGGTCTGGATCAGCTGGTGCATGATTGCTTCCTGAGGGGAACTCAGATGTTGGTGGTGTAATTCTAAGCATCACAAATGATGATTTCTAACTCTTCCACTTTTACAGCCTGACACTTTTTCTGCTCAGTCTGGATCATCCTACCTCTGCATTCATACAGGCAGCTCAGCCATGCTCCCTTTGAGCTCTCTCCCACCACAAAATATTTCCTTTTCTTCCTTGCAGTGACATCCCTTGAAACTTGGAGATTGCAATTCTCTCCCTGAAGCAAGGTCATCACAACTCCAACTGGATCTGCCTCCCTGAAGCCTCCACATGGCTCCAGCACAGGGATTTTCCCTCATCTTGATGAAGGGAGCTACGAAGGTCTAATAAGAGCAGGACTGGCTCCTGATAAAAGTAAGGATTAATTGCTTGAAGTGTCTTAAACTAGCTGAAATTGGCTTTGTCGTCTGGAGAAATGCTAAGGGTCTAAGGAGCATGCACAAAGAACAGAGGTGAAAAGTTCAAAGCAAAGAAAAAGATCTTACTTCGTCTGAAGCCTCCCACCCACAACTACCAGAAGCCACTGTGCAGAGAGACAACCAAGAGAAGCCAAAGGTGAGGACTATAGAAATGATTCCCCAGAGCTCATTATAATAAAACCCGCCTTTTCAAGGAAAGGTTATAAATATGTATATGTTGTGTCACAATTTTCTTGAATGTGTAGCATCTTTATATTTAAAGGCAAGATAAATCGCCACGGTAGGTGTGCACGTTTGTGGTGAAGAGATGCCCCGTGCACCCAGTGCTGAATAAAACACACCTACTTTACAACCTCGTTAGTTTAGCCCGTGTGCAAGTTGGAAAGCCAGCCAGGAGGCTCTCTGCTCGACTTCAGGATGGGCTGAGGAGCAGATGTCAGAGGCACGTCCCCAGCACGTTCTCGGAGGAACTCCTCTCACAGCCACTCACTGCGGGGTCAGAAAACAATTCCTGTGGCACCAGTAAAATGGTATATTTCACAAAGGGTGGGAGGGCAGTAAGTCCTAGGGGATGCCTGTGCTTGGCTGGGGCCGCTGATACACCGCTCAGAGATGTCTGGCATACAGCATTGCCCCCATAGGAGGAGGGTACCCTGTATGTTAGTTGGGTTTGCTCACTGTCATAGTGGCAGGTAGACTGAACAAATCCGGGTTCACTGCTGCATCCCAATATTGGGAGTCAGGATGGACCTGCTAATGATTGTATAAGAAGCAAGAGAAGAGTAAGCAGACCCTTTTAAAGCATTACTTAAATAATATTCACAACTGTTGGAGAGCTACTAATTGGAATGATAACTAGATGTTTAACTGCTTAATTTGTAAATGCCCAGGTATTTCCTGTTACGTACTTAAAGCATTTCATGTTTTTGTGTATATCTGTGTGTTTGAGATGCAGCAGCACTGCGAAGCGAGTAGGAGTCCTGATGTAAAGTTCCATGACCCTGTGAGGGGCGCGGCCAGAGGCAGGCAGAATAACCAGAGAAAAAGAACAGTGGCCTATGTAAAAGAAGACAGACAAAGACCTAAGAAATCCACCCTAGCAGATCCACTAGTTAGAATAAGCTTGAGAAAGAGCAAAAGAAGGTAAAATTTTTAGTTGATGCAAAGGCAACATACTCAGTTTTGAACAAAGCTGTAATGCTCCTAGAAAGTGATTATATCATAGTAAAAGGTGCAACTAGCCAAAGTAAAAAAGCATATTTTTGTAAACCTGTAAGATATGAACTAGAAAAACAATGCGGCATCCATAAATTTCTATATGTGCCCCCCTCCTCAAGGACACTTTTGAGAAGAAATTTATTAAAGCAATTAAGAACAATAATTAAATTTAAAAAGGAATAAATTACTTTAGAGATAAATGACTACAATATATACAAACAATGAGCTTATCCCTAACTAGTGTTCCTACGGAAGAAAAAATCAGCAAAGAAATCACCAACCAGCTATACCCCGGGGCATAGGTCACTAATGTGCCCTGGAAAGCAAAGAATACTCCACCCGTTGAGGTCAAACTCAAAGAGAGATGACAGCCAATAAGAATCAAACAGTATCCCTGAAAAGGAAAGTCAAAGAAAGAATTCGGCCAGTGATAGAAACATTTTTACAACTAAAATTATTAAAGGATTGCAAGTCCAATTTTAATACCCCCATATTACCTGTCCATAAATCTGACGGGTCTTATCAAATAGTCCAGGACTTGCAAGCTGTAAATAGAATAACTGAGAACCTCTACCCAATAGTGGCAAACCCATACACCATGTTGACTATATTGACACCTGAACTAACCTAGTTTACTATTTTAAACCCGAAAGATGCCTTATTTTGCCTCCCTCTCCATAAAATATTTACAGCCAGAAAATACTTACATTTGAATGAGAAAACCCCAAAAGTGGATGTAAACCCTGGCTTACTTAGACTGTGCTACCACAAAGATACAAGAACAACCCCACTATATATTCAATAGTCAACTAGCAGAAGATTTTGTCCTGAGAAGCCCCATATAAAAAAGAAATCTGTTACAGTATGTAGATAATATCCTAACTGCCACCAAAACAAGATGCTTGCCTGACCTAGATAGTGAGTCTGCTAAATTTCTTAAGGCTCCAAAAATATCAAGTATCTAAGAAAAAAGCCGAAATAATGCAGCAAGAAGCAATTTATCTAAGATATTGTGCTGGTTTTGCATTGAAGGCACCTAGGAGGAAGGCACACTCAAGAGGTTTTTCTCTATGAGAACTTCCTCTTTGAATTGATGGGACCAATTGGAGGCTGGTTTGGTTAGTGACAGCCCAAAAAACCAATTGGAGTTCGATCTGTGACTCGCATTTTGAAACAAGTAAACCAGGGCAGAAAGCCTCCTTCACTTCTAGCCTTTCATCAGGTAACAGCCGCCCAGCCCGAGCCCCCGCCATGCAGCCGGGCTGGGCGGGGGGGGGCTCGGGACCCCGCTGGGCAGGCTCCCGTTCTCAACCAGGGGCCACGATTTCCAGGGGGAAGAGAGGCCCTTTGCTAACATCCTAGCCCTCCCTCCTGTTATAAATAATAAAAAGATCAAGCCTGTAATATATAATATAATGTAATTCGTGTAAAGTTGTAAATTATTAAGCAATGTTTGTATGAGTAAAGTAATAAAAAACTTAAAAACCAAAAGCTGCAAAAGGAAGAACAGGGGTTGCTTAATCACAACCCTGTAACTTCCAAGAAAAGCTGAAGAGCTGGGTTAGCAAGACAATAGACCTAGCCGCGGTGAAGATGGCTCTCTCCAGAGAGCACCCAAAAGATAAGAGCCCGATAAGCACCCACAATTAAGGTAATCAGAGCCATCAAGAAAAATACATCTGAATGCCCGTTTCCAGTAAACCAAAATCTGCAAGTTACATCTCAATTCCATCTTCCTGTAAACCTGAACTTGCCTTCATCAGAATTCATCATCTCCCAGGATATGGTTTTGTTCAGCCCAACGCGGTGAAAGAAAACTACATGAATATGCTGAACGACGAGAGAAGACAAAGACCTCCGCTCCGGGCAAGGAAAAACTGTATAAAAACTGGACTAACCAAAGCTGCTGTGTGAACACTTGGGGATTCGGAGCCGAACTCTATCGCTTCGGATCCTCCAGTGTTCACGAATGTCATCTCGCCGGTCCTGGTTTTATACAGTTTTTGTAGCCTGGAGCAGAGGTTCTCCTTTTTTTCGCAGTTTCACATATTCATGTAGCCTTCTTTCTCTGCGTTGGGCTGGACAAAACTATTTCTGGGAAGTGATGAATTTCGATGAATGCAGATATTGGCTTACAGGAACCCAGTATTGAGATGTAGTTTTCCCTGATGACTCTGGTTATCTTGATCAGTGGTACTTATCAAGTGTTCATCGCTTGGGTGTTCCCCGGGACTGTCTCCAAAGGAGCCATCTCCGCTGGAGCCATTTCTATTAACTTGCTAATTTAGGTTCTTCGGCTTTGTCGGCTTTGTTGACAGCTGCAGCGTTTCTCGTGAAGAAATCCTTTTCCTCCCACTGCACCTTATGTTCTAAAGTTTCCTTATTATTTTCTTTATTTATACAAATATGATTTATTTCACATAAATTACACAGATTTTTTTTATAACATATCTTACACTCCCCCCAGCGTAGCTGTGGCTTGGCAGGGCCTTGCTGCCGGCTCTGTAAGGAAAATTAATCCACAAACACCAGAGGTTTATGTCCAAAAAGGAGACAGAGGAGTCCTTTTTGCTTTATTCGAATAAAGGGAGAGGCCATGGGGCATTCCCCTGGGATCTCTCGAATTTTTAGAGGACGCAGCCTCCCTTTTTATCCTAATTTCCCGGCCGCTTTTCCCTCTCTCTTTCCCCATTGGCTGAGGTACTCGAGAGGCACAGACTTCCCGGAACGCCTGACACCTGACATTCCCCTCTAATGTATAACCCTCCCTTTTAATTTTTAATTCTTGTGGAATTCATAGTTTTCCCACATTGCTTCTTTCATCTTCCAATATCCAATTTCATTTATCAGCAAACCTACAGTTTGTTTGTAAAGGCAAATCTCTTTTCCCATTCATCAATCAGTGGAATGCCTCCCATTGTTTCTTTTATCTCTCGGAGCTAACTTCATCTAAATTTTAGCAGATCTACAACTTGTTTGTAAAGACAACCGCAACATTCCTCTCTGCTCGGGGTTTCATCCAGCCCCTCAGCGCGGCCTGCGCTGCGGCCGGAGGTGCTGCACAGCTCCCGCATGGCCTGCCCCAGCCCCCTGCAGCTTCTGTAAGGAATTTTCACCCTCCAGTGCTCGGATAAGACTTGCAGACCTCCTATCCTCCCTTGAGTACGAGGAAATAAAGCAGAAAGTATACCAAAAGATAATAAAGTAAGAGCCAAGTTTCCAGATGGAAAGAGATTGAGGAGATGCCGTGAAAGTTGGCCGAAAAATCTTTTTGTAAGCTATGGGGTGGACTGTACTGCACTGAAGATTCCTATAAATCATGGAGAAAACATGGGAGGGTTGAAGTGTTTGAGAAAAAAGATCCCTTGCCCCGAGGGAGAGGGGGGACCTGTTCCTGAGAATGAAGTATGAACAGAGGAATTTGAGGAAAGAGAGATGAACAGCTTACCCTTAAAGGTAATACCCCATGAGTTTGACATGGCCCACAAACACAGCTCTGGGAAGGCTGTGAAAATGGGAGGAGTTTCACGATTTTCCAGATTTTCCCGGGTGGCTGCTATTTGTGAAAGTGAAGACACAAGAGAACTTTATTTTTCTCTGGGAAAAAATCCCCATAGCCAAACAAGAAGAAACTCCTCTCTCTGAAGTGAACTGAAACAATTATTTAAGTGATGGACTGACTGAAGTGTCTCTGTATGTTGTTGTTAAGAAAGTGTGGGAGGTGGGGGGGAGGAGGGAGTGGTTCGAAAATCTTATCCTGAATTTCTTATTTTCTCTATGTTGTTAATCAAGTTTTTCTTTGTACCCTTTTAAGTTTTAAGCCTGCCTTGTTTTTGCTCCTAATGTTATCTCACAACAGAAATTGAGTATATTAAAATTGGCAAACCTAAACTAAACCAATATAGATGTGAAATCAGAGCTAGACAACATCTTTATGAAAAACCTCTAAAAGAGGCAATATGCCAAACTCTGAGACCACAAACA